>NC_135295.1:1918391-2290891 GCF_051311805.1 Agelaius phoeniceus
GCCACGTTCTCAGTTTTGTGATGCTCAGCTGGGCCCTTTTTCCTGGAGTCCTGGAGCCTTTGGGAAGGGCTGGAGGGTCATGGTGCCTCTTCATCTCCTCACTGCAAACACCTTGGTGGTGGTTGATATGAGAGAGGACAAATCCCTGGCCAGATCCTACCCTGGATCCCTTTTCCCACCAGATTCCCTCAGGCACAGTGATGCTGACAGTGTGGGCCGTGATCCTGGAGAAGATCTGTCCAGTTTTCTCCAAAAGGCAGGAATCTCTCAGCTGTGATCTGTCAGGAGTTTCATGGCCGATGATCCCTGTAACTCCTAATTTTGTTTCCTCCCAAGCAGGTGTGTTTGTGAGGTGAAAAAAAAAAACAAACCTCTGGGCTTAAAGTTTACTGGACTCAAGACTAATCCCACCAGTTCCAAAGAGGAATTTGAGAGTCCTTTTTGAGAGGATTTTCCTGATTTGAGAGGAAAGCCAGCTGTCTGTGGGCTGCATCCAAAGGATGGTGGGCAGGATGGTGAGGGAGAGGTATTTCTGCTCTGGTAAGATCCCACTGGGAATGCTGTGTCCGGTTCTGGTGTCCCCAGCATAAGAAGGACATGGAATTGTTGGAGCAAGTACAGAGGAGGCCATGAAAGTGATAAGAGGAGCCCCTCCCCTGTGGAGCCAGGCTGGGAGGGTTGGGAATGTTCAGCCTGGGGGAGAGGAGGTCGTGTGGAGACCTCAGAGCCCCTCCGAGATCTGCGGGGGCTCCAGGGAATCTGGAAAGGGACTTTTCCTCAGGAACTGCAGGGACAGGACACAGGGAATGGGATCAGGATGAAAGAGGGGAAAATTATGTTGGGTGCAGGAAAGATCTGCTCCAGCACCGGAGGCTGGAGAACATTTCCCTGCAGAATGTTTTGGATGTTTTACTCATTTTTTTGGGGAAGCAAACTGACAAAGGAGAATAGAACCTCACAAACCAGTTCTGTCCGTGCACAGAAATCTTTATTTCCCGTCACATTTGTGGCACAGAGGAGCCACCTGGGAGTTCACAGCACAGGGATGCAGCACCAAGGGAACACAAGGGACGGGGACGTGCTGGGGAAAAACTCGGAGGGCAAAGACTCGGCCATTCCTGATGGGAGCCAGAGTGTTACTTCTGCTGGCAGGGCCAGCTGGAGCTCTGCTTGGTCTGGTGGGGCACCATGCTGGGGATGACAACAGGACATTTCTGCTGCGAGGAGCCTCCGCCGCCACCTCCAGAGCTGATGATGATGGTCTGGCCCGAGGAGCCGCCGCCCGATCCGCCACCACAGCACCCGGAGGATCCACCACCGCCTCCACCTCCCATAATGATCTTCCCTCCTGAAGAGCCACCACCGGATCCGCCTCCACAGCAGCCGGAGGAGCCTCCTCCTCCTCCTCCTCCGCCGCCAGAGCTGATGATGATCTTCTGGGCTGATCCCCCACTGCCACCGCCGGATCCTCCACCACAGCATCCACCGGATCCTCCACCGCCTCCACCGCCCATCATGCTCTTTGAGGAGCCACCACCAGATCCTCCACCGCAGCACCCACCACCTCCACCGCCCATCATGCTCTTGGAAGATCCACCACCGGATCCTCCACCACAGCACCCACCGCCTCCACCACCCATCATGCTCTTTGAGGAGCCACCACCAGATCCTCCACCACAGCATCCACCGGATCCTCCACCGCCTCCACCACCCATGATGATCTTCATCCCAGAAGAGCCGCCACCAGATCCTCCACCACAGCACCCACCACCTCCACCGCCCATCATGCTCTTTGAAGATCCACCACCAGATCCTCCACCGCAGCATCCGGAGGATCCTCCACCACCTCCACCTCCCATGATGACCTTCATCCCAGAAGAGCCACCACTGGACCCACCACCACAGCACCCACCACCTCCACCGCCCATCATGCTCTTTGAGGAGCCACCACTCGATCCTCCACCACAGCACCCACCGCCTCCACCGCCCATCATGCTCTTTGAGGAGCCACCACCAGATCCTCCGCCACCGCAGCATCCGGAAGAACCTCCACCGCCTCCACCTCCCATTATGATCTTCATCCCAGAAGATCCACCACTAGATCCACCACCGCAGCATCCAGAGGATCCTCCACTACCTCCGCCGCCCATCATGCTCTTTGAGGAGCCACCACTGGAGCCTCCACCACAGCATCCTCCTCCTCCCATCATGCTCTTTGAAGAACCGCCACCGCCACCGGATCCCCCTCCGCAGCATCCGGAGGAGCCTCCTCCTCCTCCTCCTCCGCCGCCAGAGCTGATAATGATCTTCTGGGCTGATCCTCCGGAGGATCCTCCACCGCAGCAGGATCCTCCTCCTCCCCCGCTGGAGGAGCCCTGGGACTGTTGGCTGCCCCGGCAGCAGCAGCAGCAGCCACAGCTGTGGCACCCGCTCTGTCTGGAGCACATCGTGGAGCTGTGACCCTGCAAGGAAAAGCTTTTTACTCCAGGGCAGCAACCACCAGTTCTCATGAGAATTTCCCAAGGCTTGTGACCCCAGTCCAGCTCAACACCACTTTGTAGTGGCCAGGATCATGTTTTAAAGACTTTTAGCCCAAAGTTATCCCATCTCCTTATCCCAAAGCTATTCCATCTCCATCTCAATACTGATGAGAGACAACCTGCAGCAGCACAGGCTGATCCTGCTTCTGTTTGGTCTGGTAGGACCAAGGCACCCACAAGAGATTTAAATTCATCCCAGCAACTTCCCTGCCCTTCCACCAGATGTTTTTCACCAAAACTTTTGCATTTTGGGAGCAGGAAAGAAAGAGAAGAATCCCTCCCTGGGGCAGACCTGGACTTACCCTTCCCGGCTCTGACCACGGACACCTCAGGGCAAAGCTGAGCGAATGAAGCACCCCGAGATCCACCAACTTTTATACCGTTTTTCCTGAGTGGGAAGTGAGGCATCCAAAGGAATGGTGATAGGTTTATTTACCAAACATACTCTCCTCCTCCATCCCACTTGTCCTGACTCACTGGATGCGGACGATGCCTCTCCCGTGCATCACTTCCTCGGCTGCCCTGCATCCATGGCAGGTCCCACACGTGGGCTCAGCTCCTGCGGTTGAATTCCCGTGGCTGAATTCCTCCTGGGGCTCCAGAAGGATTCTGGAGGTTGCCACCCTCCACTCCAGCCAGGAGATGCCGCTGGTGACCGACACCAGAAGGGGCTGGGGAGCCTCTTTTTATTGAGTGTTACACACTGGAGGAACAGGGGGGATTGGTGGGGTGTCTGTGCAAGACTGGAAATTGAATTTTGATGATCCTTGGGGGTCTCTTCCACCTCAGGATATTCTGTGACTCCACAGTGGAGATTCCCAGGGGGAACAGGGGTGGGACTGGAGTTTCTGGGGCACCACAGGAATCCCCCGTGGCTGTGGGAGATTTCCCACCACGGCAGCGAAGGGTTTATGGGGATTTTTATTTGGTTCCCCCCACTCAGGAGAGAGCCGAGGTCAGGCAGGCCCCACCACTTCAAGTGATGGAGATGGAGGGGTACCAGATCCACCAACCCCCCTGTGCAGCAGCATCTCCATGGATATGGACCAAAAGGATGAATTCCTGCCCGTTTTGGGGATGACTCTGGCATTTCTGAAGAAGCAACAAGATTTGAGGCTGTGCTGTGGCTCCTGCTGCCACCCTGGGAATTTCTGTAATTTGGATCCGGGTTTTCTTGGTCCTGGGCCATTTCTGGGTGCAGGAGTTTCTGACAGCACCATTCCCACCCCCCTGAAATGGGACCCCAAACTGTGGCTTTGCTCTGTGCCTGCAACGTCAGTGTTTGTGCAATTCCCAGTCACTGGAATTTTAGCACCCTCGATGACTTCCCATTATGAAATCCCAGGAAACTCAGCTATTCCAGTGGCAGCACCGGCTGGAGGGGCTCATCTGGATGTGTTTTGAGGTGTTTGCCTCACTGAGGTCCCCACGGGGGGCTAGGGCAGAGGATGGAGGGACGGGAGAAGCTGTTATGGCCACGGGTCACTCCTGTTTCTCCTGGGACAATTCCAGGTGTCCGTCACCTGCCTCCCGTAGAACAATTCCGAGGTTTAATTCCCTTTCCCTGCTAATTGCTGGAATTGCTGGAGTAGACCACATCAAAGAGATTGCTCCCCACAGGGAAACTCCCTCTGGAGACTCACGCCCAGAGCTGTTCTGGCCCTGTGGGAATGAGGAAATCCTGAAGTCTTCCAGCCTGAGCATCCCAGCCCTTGGAAGGGCCTTGCTGGAATCTCTGATTCCACTGGGGGTTCAAAGCTGGAAAAGTGTTGGAGAACTTCATTTCTCTCCCATTTGTGAAAGCACCAGGAGCTTCTGCACCACCTCAGGATGGGCCTGAGCTCCTCTCACCCCTCAATTACATCTCAAAATCCTTCATAGCTGAATTTTGTCATCTTCTCTCTCTGAACCCACTCAGAACTTTCTTGGGCATCACCAGGATTTTGGTGAGGTAGAGATACCCCAGTGATAAATTCTGTGGTACCTTCTCTGACAGGCAAAAGTCAGGATCATCATCATCATCATCATCATCATCATCATCAAGAGACATTAAAAAATGACCTGAGAATGTTTAGTGAATCCAAAATCTCTTCTACCAGTGGGGTTTCAGTGCAACAGCACTGGAATCAAACCAGGGATGGAAATAAAGGGACGATAAATAAAGTTTATTTCCAACCAGGGATGGAAATAAAGCAACCAGGGCCAGAAAATCCAACCACTCACACACGGAACTCTCTAGAACTGCAAGTTTTATTTTCTGGTGCATGCACTTGAAAACTGGGGGCAGGAACAGGGACACGGAACAGCCCTGGCTGGAATTATGGATGCACAACAGCAGAGGTTCCGGTCAGAACATTCCCAGGGGAAGGGAGAAGAGAACAACGCAAATAATCTTCAACTGAATAGATGAGGAAATGTCAGGCATCTTCATCTCCTGGGTTTCCTTGGTGGCAGAGTCCTTCTGGCAGCCACTACTTGCGCTTGGTCTGCGGTGGCCAGCAGATGGGCTGGGTCTGCTGCTGCATGGACATTCCTCCAGAGCTGGAGGAGCCACCTCCACCTCCACCACCGCCGCCGATGATGACCACGGGACCTTGGCCCTGGTGGCCTGAGCCTCCTCCTCCTCCTCCTCCTCCACTGCCTCCCCCAATGCACACGGGGCCTTGGCTTTGCTGCCCTGAGCCACCTCCTCCTCCTCCTCCACTAATGATGATGGGACCTTGGCCCTGGTGGCCTGAGCCTCCTCCACCTCCTCCTCCTCCTCCTCCTCCCATGCCACCTCCGATGCAGATGGGACCTTGACCCTGGTGCCCTGAACCTCCTCCTCCTCCACCACCACCACTAATGATGATGGGACCTTGGCCCTGGTGGCCTGAGCCTCCTCCACCTCCTCCTCCTCCTCCCATGCCACCTCCGATGCAGATGGGACCTTGGCCTTGGTGGCTTGAGCCACCACCTCCACCACCACCACTAATAACGATAGGACCTTGGCTTTGCTGACCACCACCACCACCTCCTCCTCCTCCCATGCCACCTCCAATGCAGATGGGACCTTGGCCCTGCTGTCCTGAACCTCCTCCACCTCCTCCTCCACCTCCTCCCTTGCCACCACCACCTCCTCCACTGATGATGATGGGACCTTGGCCACCACCACCACATCCACCTCCTCCTCCACCTCCTCCTCCTCCTCCCTTGCCACCACCACCACCTCCTCCACTGATGATGATGGGACCTTGGCCACCACCACCACATCCACCTCCTCCTCCACCTCCTCCTCCTCCCTTGCCACCACCACCACCTCCTCCACTGATGATGATGGGACCTTGGCCACCACCACCACATCCACCTCCTCCTCCTCCTCCACCTCCTCCTCCTCCTCCCTTGCCACCACCACCACCTCCTCCACTGATGATGATGGGACCTTGGCCACCACCACCTCCTCCTCCTCCTCCTCCTCCCTTGCCACCCCCACCAATGCAGATGGGACCTTGGCTTTGCTGCCCTGAGCCTCCTCCACCACCACCTCCTCCACTAATGATGATGGGACCTTGGCTTTGTTGCCCACCACCACCTCCTCCTCCGCCACTGCCACCTCCAATGCAGATGGGACCTTGGCCCTGGTGACCACCGCCACCGCCACCTCCACCTCCACCGCTGCCTCCACCAATAATAATGATTCCTTTGCCCTGCTGGCCACCACCTCCACCACCACCACCACCACCGCCACCTCCTCCATCTATGCAGATGGGACCTTGGCTTTGCTGGCCACCACCTCCACCACCACCACCACCTCCATCTATGCAGATGGGACCTTGGCTTTGCTGGCCACCACCTCCACCACCTCCTCCTCCCCCTCCGATGCAGATGGGTACGTGGCTCTGGTGGTCAGAACCTCCTCCTCCGCCACCTCCACCCCCTCCAATAATGATGGGACCTTGGCTTTGTTGCCCACCACCACCACCTCCTCCTCCTCCTCCTCCTCCTCCAATAATGCAGATGGATCCTTGGCTTTGTTGGCCGCCTCCTCCTCCTCCACCTCCTCCTCCTCCTCCACCTCCACAGGAGGTCGATGCCATGTGAGTCTGATAAATGATCCCACCACCGCCACCGCTGCCACCGCCACCGCCGCAGCAGCCTCCTCCTCCTCCTCCTCCACCGTGGCAGGACGATCCCTGGCTCTGGTATCCTCCTCCACCGTGGCAGCATCCTCCTCCTCCTCCTCCACCTCCTCCATGGTGGCAGCAGCAGCCGCAGCCGCCGCCGTGGCACCCTCCGGACTGCTCGGACATCCCTTGGCCGTCGCCCTTCTGCTGGTGGGATCCCATGGTCTGTGTGATGGGAGTCCTGCAGGAGAGACAAAAAATCCAGGCCTGAGCACTTCCAGAGGGAGGGAAGGTTGTGTTACTGGGCCACCCCATTCCCTTCCAACAGGGAGTTGTCTTCTCTTCCCTTTTTGCTCCTTCCGCCGCCTCTGACTGATGCAAAAATTGTCAGCTTGACGAATCAATGAATTAAACAGAAAACCCATGAAGCTTTTAGTTTATTCCATCTACAGAACCTCCTTATCCAGATATAACTGTTCCTTTTTTATCTCGGACAACAATCACGCCTTGGTAATTCCCTCTTGCAGCAGGTGTGTCACTGCAAGAGGCTCACGAGGCCGTGGTACCCCAGAATTACCCTCATCCAAATGTGGTTTGGGAATTGTGAAAGGGCTGCAGTGCTCAGGGACAGGAATTAATATTCCCTGGCCGCAGGAAAGAACCCGGCTCGTCATTTGCATAACAATAACTCCGTTGTACTTTGAAACTCTTCAATCCCGCTTTCAAAGGAGCTCAGTGTTTCATTTCTCCTTCAGAAGGAGAAGGAAGAGGAGCAGCCTGTGGAAAAGTTGTCAGAGATGCAAAAGAAAGGAGGGGGGGGAAAAAGCCCAAAACTTCAGCAGCTCCAGGGCAGCACTTGCAGGGTTTGATGTGTGTCTGTGCCCGAGGGATGCTCTGAAGTTTGAGCTCTTCTTTAGCACTTAATCCCCACCCCAGCCATGTCCTCGTCTGCTGGCAGCAGGAATTGATGTTCCTGTGAAGGGAAGGGACCACTCTGAAGGGAAAAGGTCAGCAGGGTCTGGTGATCAAACCTCCAAGAAATGAAGAGCCCCTCAAGAAATGCTCCTCAAGAAACGCTCCTCAAATGAAGTGCTGAAAAGAAACCCCTTCCCCACCCAGACAAAAGGCTGGAAAATGAGGACAGAGCCCCACTTTGTGTTTCTGTTCCTTTGTTTCCCACTCTTTGCAGAGTACCTGCAAACCCTCTTTTTCCTGCCCTTTCCTTCAAGGTTTGTTTTCCAAGAATATTCAGGAGTTGTGTGTGTGTGTGTGGTGCTGGGCCCAGAGAAACCAACCCAAGGGGCTCCAAACCCCAGATTTTCCATGTCCCAGCTCTCTCCTTTCTCGATCCCTGAACTGGTGGGAAAAAAAAAAAAAACCCAAAAAACCTCCAAAACCTGCAAATAAAGAAGAATTTTTGAACCGTGAGACCCAAAAGCCACATTTAACCCCACACTTCCACTTCAGCGTTCCAAGCCTAATCAGCCAAATTAATTTCCATCTCTTACCGTGTCCCACGGCACGAACCAGTGGAAAGGAGTCAAGGGGACTGAGGGAACGTGGTGTGGGAGAACTTTTATATAGGATCTGGTCCTCCTCTTGGAAAGAAGAAATGATTGATTTATTTACGGCCAAGCCCAGCCCCGACTGCCCACTTACTCTGCATAATCTCGGGCTCAGTCACTGCAGAGATTGCTATCGCCCTTCCTTCCACCACCTCTTTTGCCAAAATTATTGGACGGCTCCACCTACTCTGAGCAAAGTGAGGAAACACCGAAAACCAGAAGCATTTTCAGCGTAAGCAAGTGATTTTTGATTTCACGCCCCTCTCTAGAAAAGTGCAGCATTCCAGAGAGGAAACCTGGAGGTTTTTTTTTTTTTTTTTTTGTCTTGATGGAGGCGGGGAATTTATTTCTCATTCTAGAAAATATTTCTGAGCTGCCAGAGGTGGCCCTGGCATGTCATTAGGGTGTGATGCAAGCCAGGCTGTGGATTATATGTTCCTGATGACACCCACGTTATTGCCAGGGACACATTGGGCTCCGGTGAGTCCGAGGAGCTGCAGCTCCCCAAAAACACAACAAATGCCTCCGGAGCCAGAGGTTGGAGTGATGCAAATCTGGGAGTGATTTGCAGCCCTTGGAGGGTTTGACCTACTGAGAAATAGAGGGAAGAAGCCCAAAAAAGCCCAAAGAAGCCAAAAAAGAAGGAATGCAGTGGTCCTTGGGGAGCTTTGGAGAAAAGCTGAGGGAATTGGGGCTGTTCAGCCTAAGGAAGGGAAGTTTTGGGGTGACCTCATTGTGGCCTCCCAGAACCTGAAGGGCCTACAAGGAACATGGGGAGAAATTTTTACAAGGGTTTGGAGCAACTAGAGAAGAGGGAATGGGTTGAAACTGAAAGAGGGGAAATTTTGGGTGGATATGGGGAAGAAATTATTCCCCGTGAGGCGGTGAGGCCCTCACCCCTGAACTGCTGGGGAATCCACTCTGGGTAGAGTTTGGTCCCATTTTTCCTGCCTTTCTTCTGCCAACCTGGAATTGTTCCAGACAGCAAAACTCTCCAGCTCCAGGCGAGCTCCAAAGTGCCGGAGTTGGGAGGATCTTTCGCTCAGATGGAGCCGATTGAGGCAACGGGAAGTTGATTTATTATTTCAGTTCTTGGCTCCAGAGCCTCAGGCTGTGTCACCCAGGTGCCACCTTCCTGCCCAAATCCTGCCCAAATCCTGCCCTGGAGGCTGCTCAGCCTTGTCTCAGTTTATCTCGTCCTCACCAAATGCCACCACAGGACCTGGATGGAGGTGACACCACCACAGGTGGCACAAGACAAGGGGCTCCTCCTCTGGGCTGTGTTGGAGGCTCTCATCTGAATGGGATTTCATGGGATTTTTGTTATAAGAAGCCCCAAAAATATATATATTTTTTTTTTAATTTAACATATTAACATTTATAGAATTGCATTTATATATATACACATATATATATATATATAAACATTCATATATATAACATATATATATATAAATTATACATTAACATTTATATATACATATATAATATATAAATATATATAAAAGTAAAAGTAAAAGTAAAAATAAAAATAAAAATAAAAATAAAAATAAAAATAAAAATAAAAATAAAAATAAAAATAAAAATAAAAATAAATAAAAATATATTTTATATCTATAAAAATTAACATTTTTTATTCTGAAAACTTTTTGAAGTCTCTTCTCCACGTCACTGCCAAGGGATGCTCACACACACCTGGCTGTTGGAGGATGAGCAGGAGACTGGATAGATTAAAAAACCCACAAAAAAAGTTCAATTTAAAAATCTTTTAAAAAATAAATAATAATTAATTGCTCTGTTAAATAAATAAACAGAGCAAAAATATTAAATAAAATAAAAGTCTGCCCTGCTGTCCTGAAATTTGGTGTTGTATTTCCCACAAAACTGAGGGAAAATTTAATTTTGATTGAATTAAAAGTGGGGCAGGGAAGGGAGAGGTGAAGGGACCCGAGCAGGTCTGGAATCAGAGGAAGGGCTGTGGTTGCAGCACATCCTTGGCATATCTGGAGCAGCTTGTTTATCTCTGCTGCCGGGATCCAGGGCACTCAGGATGCACCTGCCAGGGCCCAGCACATCAAAAATGAATCTGGATTTCTGGGTGCAAACTTCCTGATTTCTGGGTGCAATTCTCCAGATTTCTGGAAGCATTTCTCCTGATTTCTGGGAGCCGTTTTCCTGATTTCTGGGTGTATTTCTTCTGATTTATGGGAGCAATTATCCTGATTTCTGGGTGCAATTTTCCTGATTTTTGAGAACAATTTTCCTGATTTTTGAAAGCAATTTTCCTGATTTCTGGATGCATTTCTCCTGATTTCTGAAAGCAATTTTCCTGATTTCTGGGAGCCATTTTCCTGATTTCTGGGTGTATTTCTGTATTTCTCCTGATTTCTGGGTACATTTCTCCTGATTTCTGGGTGCATTTCTCCTGATTTCTGGAAGAAATTTTCCTTATTTCTGAAATAAATTTTCGTGATTTCTGGGTACATTTCTCCTGATTTCTGGGTGCAATTCTCCTGATTTCTGGGACCCATTTTCCTGATTTCTGGGAGCCATTTTCCTGATTTCTGGGTGTATTTCTCCTGATTTCTGGGTGCATTTCTCCTTATTTCTGGAAGAAATTTTCCTTATTTCTGAAATAAATTTTCCTGATTTCTGGGTGCATTTCTCCTGATTTCTGGGTGCGATTCCCCTGATTTCAACACCTGCTGTGATTTGCATCTCCCTGCCAAGGAATTTCGACACGGCTGACGAGGTTTGTGTACCCCAACCAGGACAACTTTCCCCAATAATTAACTGCCAGTGGTTTTGGCAGTGGAACAGTCGATTGTCCAGCTGTGCCTTGCTTCCCTAATTTCACTTTTATTTGGTCCCTGCACTTTGCCACCACCATTTAAGCCTCGGCCACACCCTGGCTTCCATTTTCTTCTTTCCCCCACGCCGGTTCCTCATTCTTCAAGGTTGGGAAATCCTCGGAGCTTCACTGGGAATTTGGGAGCTGAGAAATGGGATGAACTGGGCCTGCCCTGGGCATGGCCCAAAGCAAAGCTCAGCTTAACAAAACCCTGCCTGGTTTTAAATCTGGCACAGGAATGGCCTGGGGGCCAAAATTTCAGAGTGCTCTGGTGAATTTCTGGAAAATTCCTCCAAAACTTGGAGGATCAGGAGGCTGATGAAAGGGGATTGGAGCCTGTTCCCAATGGATCCAGGCTGGGAATGTTGGGAATGTTGAGCTCCGGGGAAGCTGGAGAGGGACTTTATAGATATAAATTATATATATTTTATATATATATATATATATATATATATATATATATATATATATAATTTCCTCAGGAACTTCAGGGAATGAGTTCACACTGAAAGAGGGGAAATTTAAGGTGAGTATTGGGCAGAAATTGTTCCCTGTGAAGGTGGGGAGGCCCTGGCCCAGGTTGTTCCATGGATTTCCCATCCCTGGAAGTGTTCCAGGCCAGGCTGGAGGGGGCTTGGGCCAGTGGGAGGTGTCCCAATGTGGTCAAACAGAAACAATCATTTTTAAATGGCTGAAATTTCCCAAGAAGTGGAAGAACATTTCAAAAATAAATTAAACCTGTGACTTTCTGGCAAGCCAGGACCTGGAGCTGAGCCTGACCCAGGCAGACACTGGCGGTAGATGAAACAAAAAGGAGGAGAAATCAAAATTGAGCAAGGGCTCCACCCCCTCAGAGGTGCAGATCCCTCATCATACCCACGGCCTCATCACGGGAGGGTTTGGTAATGGCAGCAAAATCGGGGCCACTTCCTTCCTGCACGCACCAACCTCGGGCCCATTTGGGTTGTGTCATCCCAGCTGCCATCAAATCATGCCTGGAGCTGGGCTTCCCACCGTGGTGGTGAGCAGAGACAGCCCCAGGAGTGGCACCCGACCCAAAATGTCGTAGCTGAGGCGGAGACAACACAAAGCAACACTCAATTTTCAGAAGGCTTCAAACTGTTTTTATTCTAGTTATTCTATTTATTCTATTTATTCTATTATCTCTATTTATTATATTTTTTAAAAAAACGTGAATGCTTTTTTATACATTTTTACAAAGCTCATAAATTTACACTTATTGGTCACAAGAGACAAACAAAGTGTTTGTTGGAATAGGCAGTTGCAGGTTTCTATTATTTCTCCTTTCTTCCTTGGTTTCTGTGTCAAGGACCTTGGTAGGAAATTCTCTCAGGGGTGAACATGGATCCTCTTCTCCAACTTCTCTCTGGCTCACAGAAGTTGCTGTAAAACCTCTCCCACAAATCCCCAAATCCCCAAAAATCCCTGTCATCGTTGAGATGGAGACAACACAAGGCAACACTCTCCATTTTCAGAAGGCTTCAAACTGTTTTTATTCTATTTATGCTTTTTATACATTCTTACAAAACTCATAAATTTACGCTTATTGGTCACAAGAGACAAACAGTGTTTATTGGAATAGACAGTTGTTTATTGGAATAGACAGTTGTTTATTGGAATAGACAGTTGCAGGTTTCTTGTATTTCTCCTTTTTTTCTTGGTTTCTGTCTCAAGGTAGGAAATCCTTTCAGGGGTGAGCATGGATCCTCTTCTCCAACTTCTTTCTGGCTCACAGAAGTGGCTGTAAAACCTCTCCCACAGGAAAAGAACATTTCCCTCTGTTTCCAGAGGGGGAATGAGCCACGGGAGGGTCCCACACCCACCCTGGAGTGAGGCACCAGCTCAGACCGAGCTTCCTGTGCTGATAAGGGCACACCTGGCTGGCCAGGGCATCAGCTGGAGGTGACAAATCCATCAGCTCAGGGACACCTGCGTGGCTCTGGGCACAGGACACCTGACAGGATGTCCTGGGAATCAGCTGCCACTGCCCAACCCCCTGGCACAGAGGGGAAGGAATATTTTTGGTTTTAATGGTGCTTTGTTTTTTTTTTTTTTTTGTTTTTTGCAGTTTTTCAGTTTTTAGTTTTAATTATTCCTGGGTTGGGGCAGGGTGAGGAGAGCCAGAGCTGCCTGGAATTTTATTTGCAGGGCAGGACCCCCTCCCAGTGGGAATTCTGCTGTCTCCCAGGACCCTGGGCTAGGAAAAGCTGTCCTTGGGTGGATTGAGGTGATTTTTGGGGTTCTTTCCAACCCAAACCATTCTGAGGCTCTGTAATTTTGACATTTCAAGACATCCCCAGAGGGAAGAGCATCCATCATGAAGAGAGGGAAATAAATCCTCATGGTTTTGTTTTGGGTCTCTCCCCGCAGCACTAAACATCAGAGCGAGTTTTTATTTGATCTTTATTTGCTCCAAACCTTTTATCCTCACCCGCAGGAGTCTTCCAGAGCCCCTCCTGGGCATTTTTCCATTCTTTCTCTCCTCCCCACCACAGGAGCTGAAGCATTTCTGGGATGCCAGCAGGGCTCGTTGGCCAAGCCTGTCATTGTCACCCCAGACACCAACGTCACTGCCAGCCCCATTCCAGCGTCCACCGGGGATCCGTGGGGACAGGGCAGGACAAACTCCTGGGGAAGAGGGAGCTGCTCGTGCCCTGGCCAGTTCAGCTGCATTGCTTCCTATTTTTGAGGATCCACCCAGCTCCTTACTGGGTCATCTGCCCAGTTTTTTCCCTGTGACACTGAGGCAGCTTCCTCCCCTTGTTATTCAGAAAATTACAGTCATCAAATGGAAAGTCTTAATTGCTCCATTCATTATCCTCGGGAGTCATATCCGACTGTTAATTTATTTTGCCTGGGAACTCCCCAAAGGCTTCACGAGGTTTTTGGCCTAAATCAGGATTAGCTGCTCTGGGGACAGTTGGAGGAAGGAATGTCACCAACACAGGGGAACCTCTCAGTGCCGCCAGCTCCTGGGCCACCAAAACCAACCCCAATTTTCAGCTGCCAATGTTATCAGAGCGGGGAGAAACCTCTCTGCGGTTTTTGGGGATGCTGGAGCCTTTTTCCCTCACCAACAGCTGATTTTTGGTTACTTCCATGCTGATTTCAGTAGGGGACAGGAAAACCAGGACCTGTTTTGTGGGACACATCTGAAATACGATGTTTTGTGTGGGGTAGAAGTATCTGGAAGTCTCCTTATCCTCTTTCCAAGGGCCTGGAGTGACAGGACAAGGGGGAATGGCTTCAGATGGCCAGAGAGAAGGTTCAGATGGGATTTTGGGAAGGAAGGAATCCTTATTGTGAGGGCGGGGAGGCCCTGGCACAGGTGGAGCAGAGGAATTTTGGATATCCCTGGGTCCTTGGAAGTGCCTGGAGCAGCCTGGGATGGTGGGAACTGTCGGTGCCCATGGCAGGGGTGGGATGAGATGAGCTTCCAGCCCCTTCCAAGCCAAACCATTTCATGATTCCACCATCCTTGGGACTCAGATTTGAGAGCCAGAGTCCCCCCAGATCCTCCTGGTGGAACTGCAGGTGCAGCACAGCCGGGTGAGGCCAGGCCTGTCCTCTGCTCATCCCATCAGCACCACCCAGAGAGAGCTCGGGGAAGTTGGCATGGAGAGGGAGGAACAAGAGCAAACATTATATTATATTATATTATATTATATTATATTATATTATATTATATTATATTACATCACATCACATCACATCACATCACATCACATCATATATCATATCATTTTATCATATTATTATATTTATTATATGTTATTGTATTATATTAATTAGATTACATCACACTATATTAAAATATATTATATCCATTATATAGTATACATTATATATTGTAAATTATAAATTGTATACTATATATTATAGATTTTATTTTATATATTTAATATAAGATATATATTATATAAAAAATATATAATATAATATAATATAATATAATATAATATAATATAATATAATATAATATAATATAATATTATATTATATTATATTATATTATATTATATTATATTATATTATATTATATTATATTATAATATATAGTAATATACATATTTATATATATATATATAAATGTAATATATATATTATATATATTATGTTTAATTAAGAAATAGTCACCCTCTAATTGTGGTGGCGTGAATTATAACATCTGTATTGTCTCACCCTTCACATGAGACTGAAAACGGAATAAAAATTTTTTAAAAGCCTCTCAGTTGCCCCATGTCTGGGTCAGAAAATGTTTTAATCCAACATCTGTGCTCCCTTCCAGGGCAAGAACCACCCCAGAGGAGTCCCGGGGAGCCCGGACCTGCTTTTCCAGCCCTGCACACAGGACGGGCCCTGCTCCATCCCTTTATCACAGCAGCATCTCCAGGGCAGCAATTTGGGATTTCCACACCGGCCCTGCTCCACCTTCCCCACCCAGAGCCGGCCTGAGCTCCCCAAATTCCTCGGAGTGTCCCCAGTAATTTATGTTGTTTGTGGGGTTTTTTGGTTTTTTTGGTCTGTGGAGTGGTTAGTGTTTTTTTTGGTGAAGTAACCCTGTCCCTCTGTCTGTCCCTCTGCCTGTCTGGCTCCTCCCAATGCGGGATCTGGGCTGGAATCAGCAGAGCTCGTAATGCAGCAATTAATTACCTTCACCCCCACTAAGTATAATATATAATATATAATATATAATATATAATATATAATATATAATATATAATATATAATATATAATATATAATATATAATATATAATATATAATATATAATATATAATATATAATATATAATATATAATATATAATATATAATATATAATATATAATATATAATATAATATATAGTATATAGTATATAGTATACAGTATACAGTATACATTATATCTAATTTGTATAATTAGATATAATTCTAATATATAATGTATAATTCTAATATAATATAATATATTATTATATAGAAATATATTATATTATATCAATATATAATCTAATATAATATGACAGAATATAACAGAATATAACTATAAGTAATACAGGCAATATAATATATTATAATTAATAATTCGTTCTGAGCGCCTCCGGCCGCCCCGGGAACGAGCGGGGTGAGGCAGGAGGGAACATTCCAGAGGCTCTGCGCCCGCACTGCCACAGGAGGGCGCTCCGAGACCATCCACGGAGGACAGCGCCGAGAAGATCCCATCCCACCCCCGGGCGGGCCGAGACCCCATCCCTGATGCAAAATGGGGATTTTCAGCTCCGAGTCACGTGAAAAGGGATGGACGAAAACCCCAATTTACCCCAATTTATAAACAAATAATTCCATGCAGCGGAGGTTGTTTTGGGGATTTTTGGGATGTGCCGGAGAGAGTGAAATAATGCAAACCACGGAGCAAATTCTCTGGCTTGCAGGTGGTACATGTCAGGTGGGTATTTCATGTATTTATTGTATCTGAGGAGTTTTTATTATTATATTTAAGGTGCAAATGCTTTGAGGGGGAATTGCTTGACACAAGAGACTCCCTTGACTTGAAAGTCAAGTTCTGGTTTTCACAATTTTAATTTTTTTTCTTTTTTTTTCTTTCTTTTTTTTTTTTTTTTGTTTGGTTGATTGGTTTGGTTTGGTTCTTTGTTTTGGTTTGTTTTGTTTTTTGTTTTTTGTTTGTTTGGGTCTTTTTCCTGTTTGTTTCATATAGAATTAAAAATCCCTGAATCCCTGAGGCTGGAAAAGCCCTCCCACGCCACCAGCTCTGACCTGAGCCCCATCCCCACCTTGGACACCTCCAGGGATGTGACCCCACCACCTCCCCGGATTTCTTAACAAATTTCCCTCTGGAACAAAGTCGTAAGCAGAAAAATAAAAGTTTATTTTTAGCGGCATTGGCAGGGGGAGCTGTTTGGTGGCACTGGGGCCACCTGGAGGCAGCGTCATCCATGTGGGTGGCCGAGCCCACATCTCCTTCACACGGCCGCCGGAATCTCCTCGTGCCAGAGAGAGCAGGAGAAAAGAGGAGAAGAAAAGGAGCTGCGAGACCCCAAAATCTAACACAGGGAATTCACGGAGAGGACGAAACAATGGCTGGGTCCCATAGGTGCCAGAAGGTTCCTAAAGGTTCCAGAAGGTTCCTAAAGGTGCCAGAAGGTTCCTAAGAGTGTCAGGAGGTTCCCAATGGTTCCAGAAGGTTCCTTAAAGAACCAGAAGGTTCCTAAAAGTCTCAGAAGGTTTCTAAAGGTTCCAGAAGGTTCTCGAAGGTTCCAGAAGGTTCTTGAAGGCTCCAGAAGGTTCCCAAAGGCTCCAGAAGGTTCCTAATGATGCCAGAAGGTTCCTAAAAGAGCCAGAATGTTCCCAAAGGTTCCAGAAGGTTCCCAAAGGTGCTCAGGAGTGGTTTCAGCAGGAGAAGCCTGGTGTTCCTGGGAGTTGCCCCTCGGTGCTGGGTGTCCTCCTGCTCTTCACGCCCTGGCCATGCCCTGGGTGCCCAGCGAGGTTTTACTGCCCACAGTTGTACTGGTAACTGTTGGACCACTGGTAGGAGTAGGGGCCGGAGCGCTCCTGGCACACGGGGCCCGGGGCGCACACCTGGGGACACCTGAGCACCCCCTGCCCGCAACGGGGCACGCCCAGGAGCTGCGGGAAGGGCGCGGAGCAGGAATCCAGGCACCGGGAGCTGCTGCACGACGAGGAGGAGGAGGAGGAGTGCCCTTCCACCACGCGCATCTCCACGCAGCTCGGCCGGCAGGGGCTGGGCAGGGTTTTCCTCACGGTGCAGAGCTTGGGCGCCACGGGGGTGCAGGGCGAGCAGGGCGAGCAGGGCGAGCAGGGCACCACCAGCTCGGAGCTGGGGCACTGCTGCGGGAAGGCGAGCGTGCGGCTCTGCACCCCGCCGGGGATGAAGCACTGCTGCTTGTACTGGTAGTTGTAGTAGGACATGGCTCCGGGGATCCTGGAAAACACGGGAGGGAGATGAAGGGATTCCCTGCTGGGCTCTGGAGGGGAGATCTCAGCCCTCAGCTCTGCACCCAAACTCGCTTTTCCCTGAAAAATTCCCCCGCAGCTCCAACTGTTGGGCTGTAATCCCTTGGAAAGGGGGAATTTCGGGACCTGGGATTGGTGCTGAGGTTCTCAGTTCTTTAGGATGAGGACCCTCATTTATTTCCTTTCCAGGTGCCTCACCTGACACTGGAATTTCTTTCTGCCAGGAGAAGGAAAAGCAAAGAAAGGAATCGGCCTTGGACCTCCTGGGATGTCCTGGACCCCTCCTCTCATCCCAGGTTGCTCCAAGCCCTGTCCATCCTGGCCTTGGACACTCCCAGGGATGGGAAATTCATGGAATAACCTGGGACCCTCACAGGGAACAATTCCTTCCTAAAATCCTGCCCAAATTCTCCCTCTGTCCCCCCTGACCCCATTCCCTGTGTCCTGTCCCTGCAGTTCCTGAGGAGAAATCCCTCTCCAGCTCCCCTGGAGCCCCTGCAGATCCTGGAGGGGCTCTGGGGTCCCAACAGTCCCAACATTCCCAGCCTGGCAAAGACTGATCCAAACCTGGATCATTATCACCCGAGCTACTGAAACAAGTGGCCTTTAATAAAGGAGAAGTCTAGAACTCAATTTTAACAAAGCAAATAAAAAAAATTGGATTAAATGAATGAATGAATGAATGAATGAATGAATGAATGAATAAATAAATGGAAGAAGGCAAAGAAAGCTCACATCCCAAATCAGGCGAGGTTCTCTAAATCTCAGGCTCAATTTTAAAACCATTTTCCTGTCTCTGCCTTAAAAAAAGCCACACCAAACCCAAGAAAGAACCTTTAACTGCAACAACCCTCTTCGTTCCCAGTGCCAGGGTATTCCAGATTCCAGTTCCAATTCCCTGCAGAATTGCATTTTCTTAGGCGTAGAAGTAGGGAAACAACTTACCGAGCTCACAGTGGAGAGTAAGGACTGGGTGGAAAGCTTGGAAATGGGGGTTTTTATATGGAGTTTTTATAGTCCTTCAGGCTTCATGGAAAACCTGAGCCACGGAGTGCCAAATCCTAATAAACCACAGCAGGGAATTTGTTCACATGCAACTTTTTCACTGGCTGTAATTATTTTTACTCACTTGGGCTTGTTAACGCATTGTTATCCCCAAATCCCGTGAAAAACACCTCACACCCTGCGGGTTCTTTCCATTTGAAAGCTTTACTGGGAGAAGGAAAAGATGCCTTTTATCTGGCTGACCTCATTAGGTACCTGAAGAAATCTAAACCTCTCCTCCTAAAGTTCCTTTCATGGGTGTGACCACCGGGAAGCAGCGCTGGGGGAGCGGGAATTGATTGGGACCATCCCAATGGCCCTGGGACCATCCCAATGGCTCTGGCACCATCCCAACAGCTCTGGGACCATCCCAACAGTTCTGGGGTCATTCCAACAGCTCTGGGACCATCCCAACAGTTCTGGGACCATCCCAACAACTCTGGGGTCATTCCAACAGCTCTGGGACCATCCCAACAGCTCTGGGGTCATTCCAACAGCTCTGGGACCATCCCAACAGCTCTGGGGTCATTCCAATGACTCTGGCACCATCTCAATAGCTCTGGGACCAGCCCAACAGCTCAGGGGTCATTCCAATGGCTCTGGGGTCATTCCAATGGCTCTGGGACCATCCCAACAGCTCTGGGACCATCCCAATGGCTCTGGGGTCATTCCAACAGCTCTGGGGTCATCTCAATGGCTCTGGCACCATCCCAACAGCTCTGGCACCATCCCACAACTCTGGGACCATCCCAACGGCTCTGGGACCATCCTAATGGCTCTGAGGTCATTCCAATAGCTCTGGGGTCATCTCAATGGCTCTGGGACCATCCCAACAGCTCTGGGACCATCCCAACAGCTCAGCTTTGCACCCAGAGCTTGGCTCTGTCCCCGTGCCTTGTGCTGGGCCCTCAGAAACGATCCTGTGATGTCATTAGGGTAATTAGCAGCCTTTGATGTGCCGGGACGCGGCCCTGAAATTGGCTCTGTGCTGGCGTTGCTGAGCCAGGCCGGCTTGGCTCGTGTCAGACATTAATGAGCGTTTGTGAGGGGTTTATGAGGTCCTGTTATGAAGGTGTTGTTTAATGTCCTGTTCCATGTGCAGGTAAACACCAGGATGAGCCAGCTCAGCACCTCCAAAGTGTCTTCATTAATCAGGAGCATCTTAATTTATCACCAGAGTGTCTTCATTTATCACTAAAATGTCTTCATGTATCAGCAGGGCAAAGCTGAGTTTTGGGGTGAGGACAGGCTCTGATAAAAGTGTTTTTCCCTTTTTCCAGCTCAGAGCAGCCCTTGGAAAAACAGCCCGGCTGGACGTGCTGGTTTAGCCGTGGTTTTGTTTAATTAGTAAATGCAGCACGTGTTTGTGTGTTGGAAAGGGGAGCAAAGTCATCAGGGAATCGTGGGGTGGACTGGGTGGGAAGGACCCTCAAGAACATCTCATTCCACCCCCTCCATGGGCACGTGGGAGGTGGAACTGTCTCTCCAAACTCCCGAGATGGGGTTTGGAGCCCCCATCCCTGGAGGTGCCCGAGGAATCCCTGGACGTTGGTCTGGGTGTCCGGGTGGGGTTGGGCACAGCTTGGACTCAGTGACCTTGGAGCTCTTTTCCAGTCCCAGCAATCCTGGGATTCTGTTTTGGTGTTCCATTGGTCTCAGGGGTGGGTTGGATCCCTGGTGCCTGCTTTTTTGAACACTTCACCCACACTGGTGTCCTCAGGGCTCTCCCTCCTCCTGGGCTCAGATCTCCCTCGATCCTTTCAGGTTTATCTTTATAAAGCTGGTGATTTTTTTGTGTTTTGCATCCTAATCTTTAGAAGAGCTGACATTGGATCCTTCAGCCTGTCTGGGCTGGAAAATTGAGCTGACACTGCTCTTGTTGTGCTCCTCACTCAGGTGCTGAGTTTGGGCCACGTGTCACCTGTTGATTCATCACTTTTATTTCCTGGTTGTGCCTGAGCTGTTACAACTCTGTTAACAACGATACGGTGACAACATCAGGGCACTAATGAGCTTTTATGATGTGTTTGGAAACACCTGCAGAAAGCCTTGACATGGTTCTTGTCAGGGTTAATGTTTGTGTTCACGGAAATCCACCCTGCAGTGACAGGAGCACTGAGCAGAGGGGACAAATTCCAGCTCCTCCCACGCTGGAGTAAAGATCTGGACTTTTCATCATTAACAAATCCCTAAGATAAGATTTAACATCTAGCTTAATCTTCAGCTGGCTGAAACCATTAATTAGGTATTAATTCCAATGTTTTTGACCTTGGGGATGAATTGCTGGCCAGTTTAATCCGAGGCGAAGGTGGATGTTGCAATCCCCGTGGTTATCTTTGATTATTGTGGCTGTCCCACCCTTGGAAGTGTCCAAGGCCAAGATGGACAAGGCTTGGAGAAACCTGTGACACTGGAAGGTGGAATGGGATGGTCTTGGAAGTCCCTTCCAACCCAAGAGAGAAGGCTTTGAGGCGAGGTTTAATAAAAGACGACAGAAGTAAGAAAATACTTTTGTTGGTTTTTTTTTTAACCAAATGGGAACCAGAGCGGGGCAGTCGCTGGGGGTGGGAGTGTCCATCCAGCTCACACCCATGCCACCCTCGGCATCTGTCCCAGAGCCTCCTCCTCACGTTGAGCAGGATGATAACCCCAGCCAGCAGGGATTCATCAGCAGCTGGCATTCCAGAGCCCCACTTGTTGTTCCCAATGTCAGCTGTTCCAGCAGCTTCAGGTGCCCTTCGGTGACTCCGTGGAAAAAATGCCTGACGAGGTCTTTGCCTCGGTCACACCCCGTTTATGGCCCTTTTTGACATTCCCCAAATCCAGTCATGATTTATGGTTTCGAAAATGTGGGGCTTTTAATGTGATATTAAATGTGGTCTTGCCTTTCTTTCTGTTTTATTGTTCAAACGTGTAAATTGGATGCTCGGTGTCAGGTTGAAAGAGGAATCCTGACTTATTTGGGTCTATAGCTATAACATTCAGCTCTGGCAGTTTGCCAGAGCTTTGATCAGGCTTTTTATTAGTCTAAAGAACCCAGAACACAGGTTATTCCTATTTCATCAAATATTTCATTCCCAATATTTCATTCCCAAGAAGAACCCAGAACTTCAGTTTATCCCTCACTTTTTCAGCTCTTCCTGGGCTCAGTTGAGGATATTTTTATCCAGAAAAATGCCTGGTTCCCCCCTGCCAAGGAATGAGTCCAGTCATGGAGAAGATCAAGCCGAAACCCCATAAATATTTTCCCTTTGAGATACAGAGACAAATAATCCCCTCCCCATAAAGCTGAAATTGCAGAGTGGGGAAGGCAGTAAAGGACAGGTCATGCAGGACACAAGGGCAAGCCAGCAATTAGCAAGAGTGATTTATCTAAAACAATTAGCATCCGTTAACAAAGCTGGATCTGGAAAGAATCGTTTGGTTAGTAATTGATTAGGAAGTTCTGCCCGTGGGTGATTCACATGCTGGGCACTTCGAGGCCGGGTATAAAAGTGCCTGTCCTCACATCTCGCACCATCACTTCTCTTGTCTCACTCTCTGGTGCTGTAGGTAAGTCAATTCCTAAATTCCCGAACTCCTGAATTCCTCCTGAATTCCTCCTCTAACCAAGCCTTCGAGTGTGGTTTGGGGATCAGGCTGGCATTCTGCTGATGGACACCACTGGATGTGGCACTTGGGGCTCTGGTCTGGTTGGGAAGGTGGGGATTGATCACAGGTTGGTGATCCTGGGGGGATTTTCCAACCTCAGGCATTCTGGGATTGGTAAATGAATCCATTTGTGACTGTTCAGCCACTGGGAAATGCAGATCTGGGTGAGATCTGAGTAATATTCCATGCATATTCCATTTGCATTCAGTACACAGTTCTGGGATGTATTTTGGGTTCTGAGCTATGCCAATCCTCCCTGTCCTTCGAGCCTCTTTGTAGCCTTTTACCCTCATGTTTCATTATGACACCAATGTGAATTTTGTTTTATTTTCCTGCTCTTCCCTTGCCCCACAGATCCCCACCCAAGCCATGGTTCACTCCCTGAGCCCCTGCACCGACGGCAGCGCCTCCCCCTGCGGCGTGGCCGTGCCCCAGCCCGTGGCCGACTCCTGCAATGAGCCCTGTGTCCGGCAGTGCCCGGACTCCACCGTGGTCATTTACCCTCCTCCCGTGGTGGTCACCTTCCCTGGGCCCATCCTCAGCACCTTCCCCCAGCAGAGCACCGTGGGCTCCGTGGGAGTGCCCGAAGTTGGAGCCGGCGTCGGGGGCAGCGCCGGAGCCGGTGTCGGAGCTGTTGTTGGAGGCGCTTTTGGTGCTGCCCGAACCCCTGGAGCTTCCCAAGTTTATGGTGGGGCCAGGTGGGGCCGGGGGTACCCGGTGGGCAGCTGCAGACCCTGCTGCTAAGGCCATGGCTGGACGAGGGTGACCGGCAGGACGCGGCTCCAGGGAGAGCTGAGCACTTGGGGCAGCGTTAAAACCATCTGTGGATGTTTGAAGGCCTCAAAAATCCGTTCCCTTCCTTCTACCCTTCCTGGTTTTCCTTCTCTAAAGCTTTCCTCTCTTTCCAAGCACTCTGTTCTCAAAGCTAAGGGTTTGTTCCTGGTTCCTTGGGGGCTTGTCGGGATCTTTGTAGGTTTAGATTAGGGAGAAATTAGCATTTTAGATTTTTGAAATTTAGATTTTAGGGAGAGATTAGGAGGGAATTCTTTTTTTATGAGGACCTGGCACAGGTTGCGCAGTGAAGCTGTGGCTGGCTCATCCTTCTGGAAGTTTCCAAGGCCTGGCTGGATGGGGCTTGGAGCAACCTGGGATAGTGGAAGGTTCCCTGCCCATGGCAGGGGTGGGACTGAATCATCTTTAAAATCCCACCCAAACCATTCTGTGCTTCTGTGACTGTGGAAATGTCAAGCATCTGGTCCGAGACCCCTTTCAGATCCATTTCTAAGCTCTTTCCATGGCTACTGATGGATAAAAACGGTTCTGCAGCGCCCCAGCGCCGTCGCTGCTGCCGTGCTGTGTGACCAGGGCTGGCTGTCACCACAGGAGGAGCAGCCCCAGACACTCCCTGAGTCACCCGGCATCAAACCATGGCTTGTGGGCAGTTTGTAACCTGTGCTGTGTCTCACCTGCTCTTCCTCATTAAACCAGATGTCACAGCAGCTTTCTGGTGTCTCTGTGTGTCCCCTGTCCTTGTCCTGCTGCCCCAACCCCATCCTGCCACCAGGAGAGGGAAATTCCTGAGGGATCTGGTCAAGGTCTGTGGGTGATCTCCTTTGCACGGCCTCAGCTGTCCCTTCCTTCCCCACATTTCCAGTTTCCAACTGAGATTTTTGCTCAGTTTTGGCTTTCTTGGCTCCTTTTCCTGGTGTTCTGAGGATCCAGAGCACAGGGCTGGAAAACCCTCCAGAATCACAGAGTCCAAGCTGTGATCCTGATCCCCACCTGGTCACCCAGACCAACGTCCAGTCCTTCCTTGGACACTTCCAGAGATGCCCACTCCAACCCTCCCCGAGCCCCTTCCAAGGCCTTTTCCCTTTTCCAGGAGGGATTTTCCCAAATTTCCCACCCTGAGCCTCCCCTGGCACTGCTCGAGGCCGTTCCCTCTTGTCCTGTCCCTGTTCCCTGGGGTCAGATCCCAAATCCCTCCTGGCAGATCCCAAATTCCCCCTGGATCCCCCTTTTCCCCAGGTTGAGCCCCCAGAGCTCCCTCAGGATCCTCCATTCCCTTTTCCAGCTGCTCCAACCCCATTCCCACCCCTGGACACGTTCCCCCTTCAATAACCAGGATAACCAGAACATGATTTTGATGCTCCCCCATGGAATTGGGGATTTCTTTGGGAATAAATTGGCAATAAACCTTTCCCCAGCTCTGAAATGTTATGCAGAGTGTGAGGAACAGCCTCAGTGTCTTTAAGGATTGCAGGATGACGTGGGAATGCGGGATTATTCCAGGGTAGTCACTCTTTGGGGAATTATTATCCTCATGTGGAAGGAAAACAAAGCTGCCCAGGCACTGTAATAATGTGTAATTAATGCTGGCAAGCTCTGGAGCAGGTGATTAAACCAGATTCTCCCCAACCACATAATCCTTACAAAAGAGAAATCCCTGAAACCTCAAAAGCCAGGGAGAAATCCCCCAAAACCTCAAAGGCCTTTGTTGTTGGGAGTATTTGGGAAGGAGCTGCAGTTTACTGACACCTCTCAAGGTGCTCTTTCATGGCCTAAATTGAGATCTGTGTTTACCACAAACCAGAAAAATCAGTGAAACGATGGAATTCTGCCAGTGGGTTTTATAGAACTATTTTTTATACATTTTTATTCCTTTTGATTTAAAAACTTTGTGTGAAATGTTTTTTCACAGGACTAAAGATATTGGGTGTCTCACTGAGAAGATTCCATGCCTTTTTAAGATAGAAGCATTTGCTAATATCTCTTAGGTTGATTATTAAGCCTAATTATTCAGTTTAATGTTAATTATGGGTTAATATCCATTTGAATAAAGCAAATTTTGAAATTCTTTTTTCTCTTGTTGCCCTTTTTTTTTCCTGTTCTCTGCCCCACATTCCCTTCTCCTAAAAGGCTGGAATTTTTAATAAATAATTTGAAAATTTTCTCCAGTTTGGGTGAATAACGAGGTGCCCAACTTCTCGTTTGGGAAGATCCTGAGCCTCGCAGGGAATCTTGCTGCTGGAGGCATCTCCTGTGGCATTAAATGCTCCCAAGGGAACATTTAAATGGATAATTCCCCAGTGAATACATTCCCGGAGTCGGGATGGAATTACAGGAGTTGGTTTGCAGTTATTTAAATCACCCGGCTGTCGTCTGTTATGATAACATCGCAGCCAGGCCGCAAGTTCCTCTCCCCATCCCACTTTTCCTGAGCCTCAGGACACGAAAGAATTCAGGTTTTAGGATCTGGGAGGGATCAAAGAAGCTGTGGAGGAGTGATAGTTGAAAACTGGAGTGACAGGAAATTGGTTCAGACCGAAAGAGGGGAAATTACGTTGGGTTTTGGGAAGTTCTTCCACGGAAGAACTTGACGGGGAATCCTGGCACAGGATATTCCATGGATTCCCCATTCCTCAGGACACAAAAGAATTCAAGTTTTAGGATCTGGGAGAGATCAAGGAAGCTGTGGAGGAGATGATGTTTGGAAACTCAAATGACAGGAAAGGGGGAATTGGTTCAGACTGAAAAAGGGGAAATTTAGGTTGGATTTTGGGACATTCTTCCATGTGAGGCCCTGGCACAGGATATTCCTGTGTCCTCGTTCTCCTGTGTCCTCCTGTGTGTCCTCATCCCTCAGGACACAAAAGAATTCAGGTTTTAGGATCTGGGAGAGATCAGGGAAGCTGTGGAGGAGCTGATGGTCGGGAACTGGAGTGACAGGAAAGGGGAAATCGGTTTAGGCTAAAAGAAGGGAAATTTAGGCTGGATTTTGGGAAGGAATTTTTCCACATAAGGCCCTGGCACAGGATATTCCATGGATTCCCTGGAAGCGCCCCAGGCCAGCTTGGAGCCACCTGGGGTGAACTTTAAGGTCTCTTCACCCACCCGGAACAGATGTAGGAGAAAAATGTTCCTGACACATCAGGATAGATCCATGGAAAACGAGCTTTGGTGTTGGGAGGGCTCTGGGCTGCAATTCCAGGATGATCTGGAACTTCCTGACCTCTCCTGACGAGCTGGAACGAACAGGTGAGGAAACGTCCCGTCCCTGCTTGGTGACTCCTGCTACGGGAGCATCTGGGGTGAAGAATTTGGCACTCCAGTGTCTCCAGAAGGGTGACCTGCAGCAGAGGAGGAGATCCTGGAGGTGCCCTGGATCCCTGGAGCTGAGGGACGCCCTTGGAGCCGCCGCATTCAAAGCAGGGAGGGGAAGTGAGGTGGGAGCCAGGTGGCTCCAGGTCAGCGTTGAAGCGGGAGGTGACGGCGGGTGACAGGGCTGGGGCTGGCAGGAAATCACCACCTGTGGGTCCTGTCCCCAGGGAAAGATCTGAGGGGGACATCAGGAGGGAAGGACGTCACAAATGATGCTGTGCTGGCAAACTTGGGCAGGGACGGAGGTCAGGTGGCACCAAAGCACTCAGAATTCCACCCAAATCTTTGTCTTCCTGCGATTTGTTCCATCTCCCTTCCTGTGCAAGGATGTCCAAGCCCTTCCCCGCTCTCTGTGCAGGCAGGAGAAGGCTTTGTGTGCCCGAGGCATCCCAGGGAGATAAGCTGAGCTTACCATGCTGGGAGACTCCACCATTTCCTAATGCTTTCCCCGGGGAGCCCAGCCCATTTCCCTGCTGACAGCAGGAGGGTTGCAAAACCTCTCTTAAAGGCTTTGCCACGTTCAAAGGGCTGCTCTGATTTACTGGGGCTGTGCTCTGCTTGGGGGGAGGCTCCTCCCTGACCTTCCCCCGTTCCTGGGGCACCTCCATCCATCTGGGGCCGTCCTGCTCAAATCGGGGCACGGACGAATCTGACCAGCCCTCGCTCTTGGCTGGGGCTGCTCCTGCCCAGACAAGGAAATGGAGCTCTGGAGCTCAGCTCTGCTCCTTGGAACAGGCTCCAGGTCAGAGTTTTGGGGAAAATCAACGATACGATGGAAAGAAATGGATGTCGGGCTGGAGGATCAGCGTTTCTGCTGACGGCTCCTGGTTTTCTGCCCGTGGAATGGCTTCTCCAACCTCATCCCTTAATTATTTTGTCAAGCCTTTCCTCCACTTTGCTCTGAGAGCTGGGAAATGCAAAAATGCTTCTGCAGGAGGCCACCATGGCGAGAGGAGGGGCGGTCATGGCTGTCTCTGGGAAATCAGCCCAGAGGTGACCCCTCAAAGTCACTCCTGCAATGACATTTTTGATTCCTGCTGAGCTCTTTGGTGTGGAACTGGGCTCACGGGGGATCCAGGCAGCTCTGCCTGGTCTCTGCTTGTTGAAACACCTATCATCTTTAGTATTCTAAACTTAAATCGTCTTTGGTATTCAAAACTGAAATAATTTTTAATGTTCTACATCTAAATTATCCTTCATGTTTGAAGCCGACATAATTTTTAAGATTCTAAATCTAAATAATGCTTCATATTTGAAGCCTAAATAATCTTAATGATTCCAAATCTAAATAATCTTTAATATTTTAGACCGAAGTAATCTTTAGCTTTCTAAATCTAAATAATCATTAATGTTTTGGACCTAAATCATCTTTAGCATGCCAAACCCATGCCAGTGCTCCTGCAGAGGCATAGCAGAGGCTGGCAGGAGCTCCCTGAAGAACCGGCTGCTCCATCTGCAGAGGAGCTGAACCCTCCAGCAGCTGGCCATGGCTTGGCCGCCTTTGGTCTTTCGTCTTGGGTGGCTTTAACCTGGAGCATCACCGATCTCCTCCCTTGGACGACCACAAGATCCCCCTCAATCTCTCGTTCTTTGCGATTTGTCGCGCAAGCACAAACCGCGGCTTTGCTCCAGGAGCCTCTCCTCTCCGGGGGCAAAATCACCCGAGCAATGCCCCTGTCTGGGGGAATATTTGGGTAAACCCAAAGTCTGGTTAAGGTTTGGCCTTCTGCTGGGGGAAATGAGTCAGGGCAGGGGCCATTGAGATGGAGATGTGGTGACAGTCCCTAACATCCGGAGTCCGGCCTGCCCTCTCATTGCAGGGCTCCTGAGGGTGGCTGGGGGTCCCTTTAAAGTGCCCAGACAAAAACAAAGCAGACATTTGATGCTTCTAACAGGAGTAATTTTAATGGAAATGAGAAGCAGTGAGGAACAGAAAGAAGAAGTTGGCAGAGATACAGAAGGGGCTTTGGCGAGCAGAGCGATCCCGATGGTGAGCGATGATTTTCCTGGTGGAAATGGTGGAGTTTGCCAGTCCAAATGTGTTTCTTTCTTCGTGTTCACTGTCAGGTGAGGTGCAGCAGGGACTGAGAGCAGGAGCTCCTCTGCTAAAAATCACCTTTGTTCAGAGTCGAACAAAGTGGATTTTTTGCAGAAACTCCCACACAAAGTCGCTGTGGATGAACTTGGAAAGCGCTTTCCTCACACCCAAAAGTCTCTTC
This sequence comes from Agelaius phoeniceus, assembly GCF_051311805.1. Lineage (NCBI taxonomy): Eukaryota > Metazoa > Chordata > Aves > Passeriformes > Icteridae > Agelaius > Agelaius phoeniceus. The sequence goes on from NC_135295.1 coordinate 1,947,520, forward strand.
CCACTCCACCAAAGTGCTCTAAAGGTGCCTCAGCCCTTTGAAAATGACAGCTAGAGAGACGGGAGATACTACAGAGGGTTACATGGGGTGTGCTACACAGCCTGGCGCCCACACATCCCCCAGAGTTGGAAGCGTGAGCGCTCGGCGTTCCTCAGTACCGTAACCAAAGCCATGAATCTGTGCCCTGCATTCCGTCCTATGGGAGCTACTCCTGCTGGGAACAGCTCAGAGGGTTCTGTCCCCAAACTGAACAGAGAAGGGGACGCTTAATCCCATGTTTCCCAGGCTACCAAAGTTACCCAGGAGCCCCGGGAGCCCCTCCATCTTCCCCGAGAACTTCCCAGCAATATCCCCGTTCAGGCTGACGTAGACGGTCCCGCGCATGTTCCCGGAGGAGGGGAAGAAGTTCCCGACGTTCCTGAAGCCAGACGGGGGCACATCTTGGCACTGGTCCCGGTAGAAGCTGAAGGAGCGCCTAGGACGGAAGTTGGGGCTTCCAAAGCCACCGAAGTTGTCGTTGCCTCCCTGGGCGCAGCAAGCGTTGTCACAGCACTCCTTGAAGGAATTCATCCTTGTTGATTTGGAGAGCCTGGAACACACACCCAGAAACAAAAATTTATGAGCTGCTGAGGGCAGAGCAAAGGCTCCGACTCGGTCCCTCCTGTGCATCGGTTTAACCCTCTTAATTAACTCGTTTATTTTTGTAATATCCTCAATCCCAAACAACTTTGCTTTTTTTTCCCCCGTCAACTTTTGTAAACCGCTGATTAAACATAGCGAATGATGGTTTTGCCAGCTGAGAGCTGAGCTTTCTTGCCCCAGAAATCAGAGAAATATAAAAAATGAAAGAAAAATGCGATAAATATAACCCAGAACTGAAAATTACTTTTTACTACAAGATTGTGGTAGCAAATTTCCAGTTTTCAGTGCTTCAAAGCCTAATATTTTAAAAAAGCACAGGAAAGACGAGCAAAACGCCTTGAGTGGAAGAGCAAAATTCCTTGAGATTGCAGGAAATTTTGCGCTTGGCGTTGGCTCTAAAACAAGAAATTTATTACAGAATGTCTGTACCTGCACATAGGCACAGGTTTTTATTTATATTCTATGAAATATATGCCGACACAGCAGTACCTGTTAAATAAATATATAAATAACCACCATAAATTTAATATATATTCATAATCATATCCAAGTCCATATCCATATTCATATTTGATATATAATTTTGCTTATGAAGAAATATTAAGAGAAACATACTCACAGGAGAGTAGAGCCAATGCTTACCTCTGCTTCGCTGAGAGGAGAAGTTGAGAGGAGAAGTTGAGAGGAGCGGATGACTTTTCGGAGTCAGGGGTCCGGTTTTTATACCATCCAAAGTGGGTCATCCCACCCCTTATTCCTCCAACCTACGTCACAACCATTTTCATATTTTCCGTGCTTGGCGTCGCGGCGCCAGCATAAACGCTTTAGAATTTCTTTAATCTTAGAGCATTTCTAGAGAAATTGCCCCTGAATTCCTTGTGGCCAAACAAGGGAGATACTTGAGGAGATATTTATTAATTTGGAGGGATATCTATTTGGGGAAATATTCAGGTTGTTAAGGCGGTGGCGCCATAGGTGGGCCGTCGGCTTGGTGTTGGCGCCTCTCGGTGCCGCTGGCGGAGGACAAAGAGAGAGGTTGTGCTTTGGTGTCCCAAGGATTGAGAAGCCTCCACTCAGCGCCTCCACGACCTTCCTGGTGGAGTCTCGCGGGGGGTTCGTATCCCAGCTTCTCCAACAAAAACCCAAAGACATTTTCCAACCACCTTGCGGGCAATCCCCAAATATTCCTTCCAATTTTAAGTGATTTTCTTTTGGGATAATTTTTGTCTTTCATGGAAGAACATCACCTTAATATGGTTCAGGAATCAGAGAACTTGAGGAGTGACCGTATTATTAAATCTGGTGGTGTCTTTCAGTGGCAAACTATTAATATTTAAATCCAGCAACACTTTGCAAATTGAAAACATTAATGAGTGTTTATGAAGTGCTTTGGTATTCAAAATTTGGAGGAAGCCTCAGCATCCTGCTTGCTCATTATTACGCTTATTTTATATTCAAATTAATGCCAGAAATTAGGTGAAGGTCACCCAAGGAGCTCTGCCCTAAACTCCACAGTTCCTCCCTATCACAACTTCTGCATGTGGTGATTCTTTGTGGAAAAAATACCAGCAGGGTTCTTTTAGTGTTCATTTAATGCTCTTTTAGTGCTAATCCTGGTAATTTCTTTATTTCCGGATCAAATTGAGGCTTGAATTCTCCACTTTGCTCTGCTGAACTGGGGTCAAGCCTCCGGTGAATGATGCTGCAAAAAATGCAGTTGGATTTTTGTTAAAAACATTCTTCCTGTTCCTGCAGCAGCACGGCTTTGATTCAGGAGCAATTTGGAATTGAGATTTATTAATAGTTCTGCTCCTTTTTCCTGAAGTTGATGAGATTTAATGTAAAATCTGTACATTTACATTTCCTTTAGATAAAACCCCATGGTGCATCTTCCCACTGAACACAAATACTTTCAAACAAGTTGGAAAGTTTTCCTTTTTTTACTGAAAATTTCTCTTTATCCAATGACCTTGAAAAATCAGAAACAGCATTCCTATAATTAAAAAAAATTTCAGATTCGACAAGGGAGGCAGTAAAATGGTATCAGGAATGTTGCTGGCCCAGAAAATGTTAAGATGAAAGAAACCTGTAATACGTGGGACATACGGGAACACACTAATAATCCCAAACAATGAGGAAAATTACATTAATTGAAGATATGACGCGTACAGGCAAATTTGTTTGCCAACCAGTAGGGTTCCAAACCTTTTGAATCCACAGGGCGTCTGAGATAAGCCAGGAGGGCAAAGCTGGAGTATAAAAAGGGCTTGGAGCTCAGGGCTCCTCATCAGCATTCCCGCCTTCTCCTCCCTGTGAACTCGGTAAGCTGTGCCTCCTTTCTCCCCCTGCGCTGGGAATTTTCCTTTCAGAATTTCTGTTGGGGTTGTGGCTCCTCTGAACTGTCAGGTTTTGCTGCTCCTTTTACGTGGGCTGGCTGGGTTCAGCTTTTAAGGCTGCAGGTGGAACTTTCCTGGTCCTGTTGGTACCTGGGCTCCCTGATAAGGGATTCTCAGGACAGCAGAGGTAGGGAAGGGTTTCCCCACCATGACACTTGGTGGGTTTTTCTTAAATCTCCTATTTTAAGTGGGATTTTGGGTCTGTCTGGCCACACAGATGTTCTCATGTGTGTCCACACTGTGTGGTTTCTTCTGTGGGCTCTCAGCATTTCCAGGTGCAAATTAAAATGGGTGGAAAGCACTGAAATGGGCTTTAGGGTGATGGAGCCAAAACCTGAGGGGTGTTATCACAGGAAAATTCTGGGAAGACTTTCCTGATAGCGTCAGGAATGCAGAGCTCCATGAAAAGCTGATATCCTAAAAGAAAATTAGGATTGCTAATTGCTTCAGAAAAAAACCCTGAAGCAGCAGCAAGGTTTTGATCTGTGGCCACTGATTCCATCAGGGGTTCCACCAATGCCAGGAATACAGAAACAGTTTAATGCGAATATATTGAATCTGCATGAATGTAGAACATAAAATAATTTGAAGGCAGTGGGTGAATGAGCAGATTATACAAGCAGGGCATTAAGGAGCAGCTGAAGTCATAATTTTTCCTCTGCCCTTGTTCTCACGGGACTGGTGAGGAGGAAGATTTCGCCCTCTGAGGTTGTGCTCTCGGAGCATTCACCGCTCTTCCTTTGCTCCCCGCCGCAGGTTTCTACTCCATCTCCCAAAGATGACTTTCCTCCAAGGCCAGTGCGACGACGACTGCTACTCCTCCTGCAACTACGGGGGCCTCTACGGCTACCGGGGCTACGACTGCGGGAGCCCCTGCGGCTACCGGGGCTACGGGAGCCTCTACGGCTCCCGCGGCCTCTACGGCCTCGGGGACCGCTACGGCTACGGGAGCCTCTACGGCTACCGCGGCATCTTCGGCTCCGGGGACTGCTACGGCTACGGGGGGCTCTATGGGGGCTACCGGGGCCTCTACGGCTATGGGGACTGCTATGGATACCCCGGGTTCTACTCCGGCCGCTACGGGTACCCCTTTGGCTCCCGCTACGGCCGAAGGTTCAGCTTTGGGGGCTGCTACTAAAGCTGGAGGGAGCCACCTCAAAACCCAGCCCGGGTTTGGTGGGATTGGTGGAGAGTCCAGCAGTGGAGACCGTGGCTGGGCAGAGTTTTGGGGACAAGAGGCATGGCCAGGGTGCTCCGAGAGCGCTGCGCTGCTGCTGAAGGGCTGGGGATGATTTGCCCTCATCCCACTGCCCCAGCTCTCCTCTCAACCCAGAACTTCTCCTCAATCCTCCAAGCAAACCGAATTCCGTGTTTTTGGCAGTGCTGTACAAAAAGTTCCTTCTGACTGGATGATGTGGGTGTTATGTGACTTTGGGAGTGTGGTCTTTCCCTTTTGTATCCCTTTAAAGTTATCTCTGTGTTTCGTTCCTATTAAAGATTTTTTTCTGCATCAATTCAGCATTTCTGGGTTTATTTGTCATTTAAGTTTCTCAAACAGCTTGAAGTCTTTGGCATCCAAAATCCTGAGGAAGCCTCAGCATCCTGTTTGCTCTTTTTTAACACTTATTTTAAATTTGAATTAATGCCAGAAATTGGGTGGAGGACACACAAATATGAAATCCTTCACAGAAAAAGAATTGGAAGACAAAATTATGAACTCAATCCTGTGTCCAGTTCTGGGCCTCTCATGCCAAGATGGACATTGAGGGGCAGGAGTGGGTTCGGGATAAGGGAATGGAGTTGGAGCAGCTCAAAAAGGGAATGGAGGATCCTGAGGGAGCTGGGGTGGGCTCAGCCTGGAGAAAAGGGAGATCCAGGGGGAATTTTGGGCTCTTCCAGGGAGAATTTTGGGATCTGATCCGAGGTTACAGGGCCAGGACAAGAGGGAACGGTGGTGGCTTTGCTTGTGTGGATGTTGGTCTGGAAAATTCAAACCACCCCCTTGATCTTCCACACGGAACAGAAGAAAATCCATTTGAGCTGAATAAAATCCATTTTTATGGGTGCAGTTAAAATAAAATACTAAATCCAAGGACTAAAAGCCAGAAAATGGGGGAGAAAAGTGGGGGGAAAAAGGCAAATACTCCAAAAGACAAAAAAAAGATTGAAATGTCCTCATTCCTCCTGGGCAGCCCCTTCCAAGACCTGACCAGGAGGAAATTTCTCCTCATGTCCAACCTGAGCCTCCCCTGGCACATCTCGAGGCCATTTCCCCTTGTTCTGTCCCTGTTCCCTTGGATCAGATCCCAAATCCTCCCTGGAAGAGCCTGAAATTCCCCCTGGATCCCCCTTTTCTCCAGGCTGAGCCTCCCTTAGGATTCTCCAGACCCTTTTGCAGCTGCTCCAGCCCCTTTCCCATCCCTGGACATTCTCCAGCCCCTCAATGCCCCCTTCCCATCAGGGACCCAGAGCTGGACATGGATTTGAGTCCAGAAAGTCCCTTCAGAATTCCACAAGTCCCAGAATACCCACCCAAACCAAGGACACAGGCAAGAAAACAACCGGACCTCAAGAGGTGTGGTTTTTTTTTTCAAATGCAGAAAGTATTTAATAGAGCAAGAAAAAGAGCTGGCACAGATACAGAAAGATTATAGTTTTGGGATGCTGGAGGCAGCTCCAGGAGATGAGTCACTGCTCTCCAGAACATTCCTTTTTGCTGAAGTTGTGTTGTTCATCCTTCAGGTCCTCGTAAAAGCAGATCAAAGGCGAGACAGCCGTAACGCTCCCTCACCCAGGGCTGCGGAGCAGTGCTGGAAGTGCTCATTGAAAATGCAGATGACACCAAATCTAATTTCACAGAGGGCCTCCAGCCCCATTGCAGCAACTCCGAGAAGTTTCACATGAATTGCAGATCGCCCCTCCTGTTGCTGAAGGGGCCGTGGGAGGCTTTAAAAGCAGAATACCAGGAGAGTTGAGAAAGGCAGGAAGAAGGAGACAGAGACAACACCAAAAACCCAGAAATCCCAAGCGATTTCAGAGCACAGCAAAGCCCCCACTGGTGGTGGCTTCACCGTGGGGGCTCCGTGCTTGTGCAAACATCAACAGCGGGCTCATCCGTTCGTCTTCCGTGGGTCCGTTCGCAGGGGTTTTTCCGTGGGTCCGTTCACCGGGGTTTTCCCGTGGGATCAGCAGCAGGGGTAGCAGCAGGAGTAGGAGCAGCACGAGGGGTAGTAGCAGCGCGTGGTGCAGCGCCGGGAGCTGCAGCAGCTGCCGTAGGAGCGGCGGCAGCAGCTCAGCGTGCGGGTGATGCAGGGGTTGCAGCTGTAGGTGCGGGTGCAGGTGCGGTAGCAGGGGGAGCAGCACAGGCTGTAGCAGCACGGGGAGTAGCAGCACGGGGAGTAGCAGCAGGACATGGTGGGGTGCAGGGGCGGAGGTGAGCCTGGCACAGGGTGGGAGAAAAAGGGTTTGTGAGGGCAGGGCTGTGGTGTGGGCGAGGTGAGGTTGGGTGGAAGTGTTGAGTGAACCCCTCGGGTTTGCCCTGGATTTTCATATCGTAGATTCCCAGAAACCCAAGATCCTAGAATCCCAGAACCCCAGAATCCCAGAACCCCAGATACCCTGGATTCCAGAACCACAGGATCCCAGAACCCCGGAATCCCTGCATCCCAGAACCCCGGAATCCCTGCATCCCAGAACCCCAGAATCCCTGGATTCCAGAACCCCAGGATCCCTGGATTCAAGAACCACAGGATTCCAGAACCCCAGATACCCTGGATTCCAGAACCCCAAGACCCCAGAACCCCAGAATCCCAGAATCCCAGAACCCCAGAATCCCTGGATTCCAGAACCACAGGATCCCAGAACCCCAGGATTCCAGAACCCCAGAACCCCAGAATTCCAGAACCCCAGAACCCCAGAATCCCTGGATTCCAGAACCCCAGGATCCCAAGATCACTGAAGTTGGAAAAGACCTCCAAGACAGAGTCCAACCCCAGCCCAGAGCACTGAGTGCCACATCCAGTCCTTCCTTGGGACGGGGACTCCAAACCTCCCTTCCAAATCCTGAAAACCCTTTCCAAGAAAGGAAAATCTTCCTGAAGAAGGGATTTGTTTGGCGTCCAGGCTCCTGGGACAGGCTGGGGTAAATCCCATCGCAGTGAGGGAGTCCCAGTGTCTGACTCGAATCCCTCCCGGCATTTTCGGGAGTTCTTGGAAATGCGCAACTCAAGGAGTTCATTAAGTCTCCAGCCTCCCTGTCTGCTTTTAATCTTGGCACATAAACAATTCCTTCTCCTGGCTTTGCTAGTGCCAGTTCTAGCAAGGACAGTCTGCTGGACAGAGAAGGTTTAAACCCTGCAGCTCAGAGCTGCCCCAGGGACTCCAGAGGGACAAAAACAATTCCTGGGACTTTTCCATATCCCCCATTGCAACATCCCACCGCAAAGAGCCATTTCCTCCTTGCACAACCAGGCCTGAAAATTCCAGGCATCACCACAGGAAAAAAAGAAACCCAGAACTTCTAACTCAGCCTCCCATCTTTCCAAAGACATGGGAATGTCCATGCCCCCCCAGATTAAAAGCATCCAGGAGAAAGCACCCATGAGCAAAGGATTTTCCCCCAAATTCAAGGATTCTCCAGGAGAACGGGATCTGGACTTACCGAGTTCAGTGGGAAGAGCAAACCAAGAGGAGCCGTGTGAGGAGCACCGGGGTTGGGAGCATTTTTATATTCCCATTGTGGAGGTCGGAGCAGTTCCCCGAGAGCTCCCCTTAGTCACGGGGCAAATTTGGGAAGTACATCAGCAGCCCAATTGCTATAATTGTTTTCCTCTGCATTTAGGACAATTTTGGAATTCCTGGGGTTGAGCACTGTGATTACAGCCCGGGAGATTCTTTCATCTCCAGGCTTTCCAGGACAGAGGGATTTTTGGGAAAGCACCTGGAGGACAGCTGGGAATGGGGCTGGAGGCTACACAGAACAGCTCCAGCCCCAATTCCTGGTCAGCTGGGAAGGCATGGATTGGTTCTTTACCTCGTGGCCCCACCAGGGAGGTGGGCACTGCACATTTTGGGGTGACGTAAACCAGCTGGGGAGCGGAGGAGAATTACCCCGAGCGCTCCGGGATTTCCGTCACAATTAATGACAGGCGTTCCATTGATTCTTCTAGGCCCTTCTCCTGCCTATAATTTGTCCTAAGAGAGGTGCAGGCCGAGGCATGGGATCAATTAAAGCAGCATCTGAGAAATGTGGTTAATTTTTATGATGTGAGGGTTTTGGGTGTTTTTTTTTTTTCCTTCTTTTTTTCCCCCCCGATGAAATTATTGGAAAAATTTGCTTGCGTCAGTGTCTTGTGATATCATTCACGTGTCTGATGTTTGTAGGGTTTATATACGGGATCCATGGGCATGAGCTGGCCAGAATCCCTTCCTGTCCTGGGCTGCATCCATGGGCAGGGGGGTCAGGAAGGGGCTTCTCCCCTTCTTCTCTCTCTGGTGGGATCCCACTGGGAATTCTGTGCCCTGTTCTGCTGTCCCCAAAATAAAAGGGACCTGGAATTGTTGGAGCCGGCCCGGAGGAGACCACGAATTTGATAGAGGGACTGGAGCCCCTCCCTGATGGATCCAGGCTGGGAATGTTGGGAATGTGGAGACCCCAGAGCCCCTCCAGGATCCGCAGGGGCTCCAGGGAAGCTGGAGAGGGATTTTCCTTCAGGAACTGCAGGGACAGGACACAGGGAATGGGGTCAGGGGGGACAGAGGGGGAATTTGGGTGGGATTTTGGGGAGGAATTGTTCCCTGTGAGGGCCCCAGGTAATTCCATGGATTTCCCATCCTGGAAGTGTCCAAAACCAGGGCTTGGATCAACCTGGGGTACTGGGATATGTGGTTATTCCAGCCCAACCCATTCCATGGTTCCATATCCATAATAGTGAGCCAAAGATCTTCTCTTCCACCTTAAAAAAAACCCAAAACTTTTGGGGTCCTCCTCAGCTTTAGGGATGAAATCCAGGCCTCCAAAACTCACAGGAGTTAAAATAATCAAATTATTTTCCTGCCTCGGGTGGGCCGGAGAGCACAAAGGGCTGGAGGTTCCCCTCTGGAGGGATTTTCCCTGAGGCAGGAATTGCTCCCCAACCTGCTGTGGTGGCATTTTCCAGCAGGATCTCTGTCACTCTGCTCCAGGGGACAGCAGGAATTATAAATAAATATAAATAATTCAAATGAAGAAAAACCTCCCTTGTCCCCCGGGGGCTCCCTTCCCTGCTCTGCTTGTGATACTCGAGGAATTTAAACCGGGAAGGGTTGAAAGAACCCGAACATTGCCAAAGGAGCTCTAATGATTGTTTTGGGAGGGCGCTGATACCAGAAATTCTGATGAGGCTCAGCACTTCCCCAATGCCTGTCATTATCCTCATTTAATATGCAAATGAGGCTTGGCTCACCGCGGGGGAAGGTCATACAGGGAGGTATTTGCTGAATTTTTAAAAAAAAGCCTCTTGATTTGTGCTGGGAAGGCTGAAAATCAGCGTTAATAAGATTTGCTACAAAATAATTTTATAATTATAACTCCCATAAATTCCCTTGTCCGTTCTGAAATCTGGATTTCATCACTGAAGCTGAGGAGGAGCCAAAAAGGTTTTTAAGACAAAAATATTGTGGGTGTTTTTTTTTTGTGTTGCCAGGTTGAGCTGAGAATAGATTAATAACCGCTGATGGAGAGGAAACCAATTATTTTAATTGAAGGTGTGACATGGGCAAATAAATTTAATTTTGTTGATGTTTACATTGGTCAGATAATTTCTGAGTGACCAAAGCACCTCCCAAAGGGCCGAAGGACACTGAAGGGCCAGGAAATGTCCTGGAAAAGTTCAGCAAATGCAGAACATTTTCCAAAGTCCCTTCAAGGATCCAAATGAATGCAAAATTTGGGTGCCCCAAACCCTGAAAATGCGAAATTCCTGCAGAAGCAGGAACTCACTTCTGTGCCTAAAAAACACGGGGAAGAACTCAAGAAAGGGTTCAGTCATTAGGTGGAAATCTAATTTATAGAACCTTTAGTTAATTAGAGAAAGATGGAGTGAAATTCCTGGGGAATAATAAATGGAGGCATCTAATGAAGGGCTCTGATTCATGGGACGGGTTAAAACCTGCTCATCCCCATTCAGTGCTTTTCTATTTTTTTTTTTTTTATATTCTATACAAAATTTAAGCCTGACTATTTTGAAAAAATACATTCTGAAAATACAAATCTATTCCAAATGCTTTCAGACTCTGCAACAGGAAAGATTATTTTCTACTCCACTCTTTTTTTAAACTTTTAAACCAAATTCATGCCTAAACCAGAGCAAATTTAAATAAGAAATGAATCCCTTCAGCTGCTGAATTTGCACCTCCTAACCAGTGGAGGGAAACGTTGGTTTGCGTTTTTAGCCTGTTTCATCGGATCTGGACTCCCGCAGAAAAAGGAAAAGCCGGAATTCGGGGATCCCGGAGGCTGGAGAAGCCTCCAGGATCAAATCCAAGCTCACCCAGAATTCCAGGAATTCCTCGGACACCTCCAGGGATGGGGATCCAGCCCTCCCTGAGCCCCTTCCAAAGCCTTTCCAGGAGGAATTTTCCCGAATTTCCCACCCTGGCGCAGCTCGAGAGGATTTGGGGGTTTGGGGAGGGAATTCCACCTCCCACCTGCACTCTGGGGCTGTGGGGAGACAATTCCGGCTGGAAATCCCTTCCAAAACTGGATCGTCCTGCGGGGAAGAAGTTGGGCTGGGAATGTCCTGATCCATTTTTCCCAATCTTCACATTTTTCAGCGGGAGCTTTGGAAACAGGAATGTGGTTTTGGTGGAAGAGGGGCAGAGTTGGGACGTGGCAAATGTGAATTTTGGAGCAGAAACTGAGGTGCTCACTGCGCCCTCAGTCCCCTCAAATTCTGCTAAAAACCTCAGATCTGAAAACTGGTGCCACTTTTTGATTTTTTTTTCTATACGTGCCACATAAATATTTTATAAAGACAAATATAATATTGAAAAGAACATTGAAACACAACAGAAGGCAGCGGTGTGATGCAAGATCTTTTAATGAGAGGAAGAAGTTACAGCTCGTAGTAGCACAGGAGGTTCACACCATCATACACTGAGGAGTAGCTACACCCCAGAGCAGAGGCTTGGGGAGTAAAGCTGGTGTAGGAGAGGAGCGGAGCTGCCAGCACAGCCAGACGAGGCTCCCGCTCCTCGGGACACACACAAAAAAAAACTCATCCCGAAAAAGAAGGAACAGGAAAAAAAAAAAGCGAATAAATCAGAATAACATCACGGAAGAGACCCCAAACCCTCAGGGAACCGGAGCTGAGCTGGCGCAAAATCCACCCAGGAGCAAAATCCACCCAGGAGTAAAATCAATGCAGCCAGGAGCCAAATCCATGCAGCCAGGAGCCTCCAGGGCGGGCGCTGGCGTTTCCCGGGCTGCGCTGCGCTCAGCACTGGTAGCAGGGGTAGCAGCTGCCGTAGGAGTATCTCTGGAAGTAGCGGGAGGAGTAGGGCGAGCAGTAGCGCGGGCTGAAGCTCGGGCAGTACTCGCGGTAGCCGCAGAGCCGCCCGTAGTAGCCCTGGTAGCCGCAGGGGCTGCCGCAGTCGTAGCTGCGGGAGCTGCAGACGGTGCCGTAGCTGCAGGGGGAGTAGCAGGGATCCTCGCACTGCCGCTGGTAGCAGAAAGTCATCTTGGCGCTGGAGAGGAGGGAGGCGAGGCTGCAAGGGAGGGAAACAAACCCGTGAGGTGAGACCCGACAGCAAGCAAACCCCGAGTAAGAGATGAAGGGAAGGGAGAGGCAGCGAATCACAGCACAGCGCCCTGACCCATGGCTCCATGCCGAATTTAGGGCCAGATCTTGCCCCGAATCCTCCATCCTGAGGAGGGAGGAGAGGCTGGAAGGGAGGGAAAGAGGAATGGGGGAGCTGGGGAATGGTTTGGGTTGGAAGGGAATTAAAGCTCATCCTGTTCTACCCCTGAACAGTGGCAGTGACAGGGGTCCATAACCCTAACCCTATGCCCAACCCTAACTCTAAACCTAAACCTAAATTTAACCTTAACCCTAACCTTAAACCTAAACCTAACCTTAATCTTACACTCTAACCCTAACTCCATCCTTAACCCTTACCCTAACTTTAACCTTAACCTAAATCCTAACCTTGACCTTAACCCTAATCCAAACCTTCTTTCAGTCCATGGGGCTCCAAACTGGCCTTGGACTCTTCCAGGGATGCAGAAACCTTGGAATATCCCGAATTTCGGGCCTCCCCACCGTGCCAGGGCTCCCACTGGAGCAGTGTGAAAGGAGAGCTCAGTGATGGATCCAGCAGGAATTTGCTGCTTTCGGGAGCCCCGTGGGAGGATGGAAAACAGTGAGAGGAGGGAAGGATGAACCCAGCGGGACCTCCCTGTGCAAGGCCACCCTCGGCGGGAAGAACCTTGCCCCGATGTCCCACCTGAACCTCCCTGGCACAGCCAACTAGCAATAAATCCTGAAATAGCCCATAATGTCCTCAGATAATGTATTTCTCATAGGGCATGTCTAGATATGCTATATTTCTACGTTTACTAAATGTAGAAATTAAGAATTCGTTTTTATACATATATATATCTACGTAAAAACCCATAGTATAAAATGGGGTATTAACCGCTATTTTTTATTTATATATATATATATATTTATATATGTATATATATGATTTCATGGCCATGCATCTGGGATATTTGTTAAAAATGGGGTATTAATCCTCATTTTATATACATATATATTTTATATATATATATATATTTAATATATATACACACAAAAATATGGATTTTTTTTATCTTTATATATATATGTATACATATATATATATATATATATATATATATATATATATACATATATATATTAAAAATATGGGTTAATACCCCATTTTTAACAAATACCTCAAACTGCACGGCCACAAAAATCACTTCTAAGCCACAATTTTAAAGTTTAACTCCCTCCCCTACCCTCTATGGCCAAACCCAGCAGCAGAGCCCCTGAAGCCCGACTCACCACGCTGAGCAAGAACGCTGAGGCTGAAGGCTGAAGGCGCGGGTGCAGAGCCGTGGACTCGGCTCCCTTTTATACATTTATCTACCCCAGCCTGTGGTGCTTTAAACTCCTTCTCATCACAGCCCGAACTCACCCCACACGTCACCCCGCAGCTGATGGGGTTGTTTTCCTCGTTTTGGGATCCTTACTCAGCTCCCAGGGCTGCCACAGGGATGACTTCGTGCTTCTCTTTCCTTTCATGTCCAGGCTCAATTACAAACGGGGAACGAGGGTGGTGAAATCTGAGTTACAGCAAGAAGAGGAAGGAAGGATATTGAGAGCAGAATTAATGGATGCTCGCAATCCCAGTTTGGGATGAATGGACAAATGGTAATATGTGAAACCTGCAATGACCCTGGATTCATTTAGGGAGAAAGAATTTCAGTTGTTTTTCAAAATGAAAATCCCCGGAAATGATTTATTGTTCGGGTCTATTTCAAAATCGTGTTTTTAGGCCAGAAAATTAGTTATAGTTATAGTTATAGTTATAGTTATAGTTATAGTTATAGTTATAGTTATAGTTATAGTTATAGTTATAGTTATAGTTATATTATACATTCATCTACTTCTATATTTATAGTTATAGTTATAGTTATACGTTTTATTTATTTTAAATTTTTATTTTTATTTTTAAAATTATTATTAAGTAACTCGACCCAGCTTTGACAAACCCCAAAGCTGCAGAAAGAAATAGTGATCGTTTTCTGTGCAAGACTGGAAATACATTTGAATAAAACCAGACATCAATGACTTAAATGAACCTCAGAGCAGGAAGAATTCCCCAACGAATCTAAATTATTTCAAGCAGGAAAAAAACCACATTTGTAATCTCCAGGTTTATTTTACGATATTTGAAATCTCCAGGCGTGTTTTATGAATTGAACTGAATTTCCTGCAGAGCCAGCCCAAGCAAGGCGAATTTCGCTGGCTCCATAAAGATCTGCTCGGAGTTTGTTTTCCCTTCGATCACAAAACGATTCTTTCGGGGGTTCCTGACAAGCAGAAACATAAAAAAAAGCCCAGAGAAAAGATAAAAAATCCCAGGGATTTATCTGTGTAACGACCACAGTTTCCCCGGGAAACCCCCCCCGAAATTCCAAATATGGTTTAATGTAAATTCTTCTTCATATTGTTGAGGTGTTTAATTCACCCTAATGAAGGTGAATAATGCTGGGGTGACCTTCACCTCCAAACCCTGTTTTGCTGTTTACTCCCATCCCAAGGGAGGATAATGACAGGCAGCACGTCAGGAGTTCTGGGCCTTTCTCTAAATTTGGAATATCAAAGCCTTCATTAAGACTTATTAAATATTTTCAGGCACAAAGAGATTTATTATTTCAATATTAACAGCACCTTGCTACGCCCCGCTCTTATGTAACACCCGCTCCAAAAACGTGCATTGGGGTGTCCTGTTTCCTGCTTTTATTAAAATTCTAATTGATACCTTCGGAACTGGGTCTCCGGGAGATTTTTTTTCCCCCCCTTTAAAAATACATCCTGTACATGCCAATTCGATGCTCGCAGGCCAATTTTCTGGCTGAATCAATATTTCCTGGCTGAATCAATATTTCCTGGCTGAATCAATAACATCCCCTGGCGCGGCGGATCCAAATCGCAGGAAATGTTGGGAGGGATCCGCAGGGGTGTTCCAGTGCCATCGGGAGTGATGAAATTCATCAAAAACGCACCTCTTGCCTTCCACGGTCATTCCAGGGGAGAAAAAAAAAGAAGCACAACAAAGCACATTCGGTGTCCCAAAGATGCCACGCTGGGAATTCCATGGGACTTTGCTGATCCCGAGGAGTCGCCCGCCGTCCCAAAAAGTGCAAATTCAGCCTGATGATGATGATGATGATGACGATGATGATGGCGAGCCTTAATTGCGCTGAGTGGCTTTGGGATGAAAGGGACGTGGCGGGCGGAGCCTCCCGGTGACGGTGCCGGACCTTGGGGAGCACAGGGATATCGATGAGGGGCTGGGAATTAATTAGGGCTGAGCCCGACGAGTGTGGGGTGTGCGGGGCGGGACCCGGAGCTCCATAAAAACCCCGCATCCCTGCCGAGGAACCATTCCCTGCTCCTGCCTTCTCCTCCTTGCAGCCCAGGGTAAGTGGGAACGGATCTGGGGAATTCAGAGGATGGTGAAGGGATGGATTTGGGGCTGTTCCCCCTCCTTTTTTTTCCCCTGCTTATCCACAAATGCTGCAGCCAAGGGTTGAGGCTGTGGCTTGGGAGTGCAAAACAGTCTTTGCTCCCTGGATTTTTAATTTCAGACTGTTTGAAACAGCCTCAGTCCCCCACGGATCCCCTCTTCCCTTCACGCCTTTGTCCCAGCGCAGCGCTGAGGATTTTCCAGCCCTGCTTTGGGTCACAGCCCCATTTTTCAGCCGGGCTCTGTGGGAAAGCTCAGGATGGAGGATTAGGAGGAAGAACTGGCCCTAAATTCGGGATATCGCAAGGATTCTGCATCCCTTGAAGAGTGCAAGGCCAGTTTGGAGCCCCATGGACTGAAAGAAGGTTTGGATTAGCTTTAGGGTCAGGGTTAGGGTTAAAGGTTAAGGTTAGGGTTAGGGTAAGGGTTAAGGTTCAGGTTAGGGTTAGGGTTACGGTTAGGTTTAAGGTTAGGGTTAAGGTTAAATTTAGGTTTAGGTTTAGAGTTAGGGTTGGGCATAGGGTTAGGGTTATGGACCCCTGTCACTGCCACTCTTCAGGGGTAGAACAGGATGAGCTTTAATTCCCTTCCAACCCAAACCATTCCCCAGCTCTCCCATTCCTCTTTCCCTCCCTTCCAGCCTCTCCTCCCTCCTCTGGATGGAGAATTCGGGGCAAGATCTGGCCCTAAATTCGGCATGGAGCCATGGGCCAGGGCGCTGTGCTTTCATTCGCTGCCTCTCCCTTCCCTTCATCTCTTACTCGGGGTTTACTTGCTGTCGGGTCTCACCTCACGGGTTTGTTTCCCTCCCTTGCAGCCTCGCCTCCCTCCTCTCCAGCCCCAAGATGACTTTCTGCTACCAGCGGCAGTGTGAGGATCCCTGCTACTCCCCCTGCAGCTACGGCACCGTCTGCAGCTCCCGCAGCTACGACTGCGGCAGCCCCTGCGGCTACCAGGGCTACTACGGGCGGCTCTGCGGCTACCGCGAGTACTGCCCGAGCTTCAGCCCGCGCTACTGCTCGCCCTACTCCTCCCGCTACTTCCAGAGATACTCCTACGGCAGCTGCTACCCCTGCTACCAGTGCTGAGCGCAGCGCAGCCCGGGAAACGCCAGCGCCCGCCCTGGAGGCTCCTGGCTGCATGGATTTGGCTCCTGGCTGCATTGATTTTACTCCTGGGTGGATTTTGCTCCTGGGTGGATTTTGCTCCAGCTCAGCTCCGGTTCCCTGAGGGTTTGGGGTCTCTTCCATGATGTTATTTTGATTAATTCGCTTTTTTTTTCCCCCCTGTTCCTTCTTTTACGGGATGAGGTTTTTTTTTGTGTGTCCCGAGGAGCGGGAGCCTCGTCTGGCTGTGCTGGCAGCTCCGCTCCTCTCCTACACCAGCTTTACTCCCCAAGCCTCTGCTCTGGGGTGTAGCTGCTCCTCAGTGTATGATGGTGTGAACCTCCTGTGCTACTACGAGCTGTAACTTCTTCCTCTCATTAAAAGATCTTGCATCACACCGCTGCCTTCTGTTGTGTTTTAATGTTCTTTTTATTAATATATATACACTAATAAAACTCGCAATATATCTATATAATAACTTTATATGTACATATATATCGTTCCCCGTTGTTCCTCCCAAATGCTTTTTTCCCCCTTTTTTTCTCTGCTGTGCCTCTCAGCCCTCCCTGGGTTTGGGTGGTGTAAAGGAAACTGGGTTTAATATTTGTTTGCAAATCGCTCATTTATGGCTCTTTCCCAGCTGCCTTTAGTGAAACCTGGATCATGCTTGTCCCAGGCATGAATTTCTGGCTTCGCTGCCTTTAAAACGGTGCCAAAAAAACCCTCAAAATCATCCAATTAGCTCTGTTTTATCAGACTGGAAAATTCGGATAGCAAAAAAATCGACAGCTAAAGTTGAACCAATGAAACTGGGAGATTTCCTGCCCATATAAATTCCTGATTTCTTTCTGCTCTCTCTGCTACTTTTGGTTGTGATTTTGAGCTTTACTCCCATTAAAAACGTTGCAGCATCCTGAATTGGCCCTGGTTTGCTTTTTCTGGCGTTCAGCTTTTCCTGGGCACGGATTTTTTGTTCCCAGCTCGGTGTTTTCGGGGGTCACACCACACCCTGGGGCCTTTCTGAAAAACTCCTTCTAAGCTCAGCTGGAACCACGCATTTTGCAAACCAAAAGGGATGCAAAATCACTCGGAAAATGAATTCCAAATCACGAATTTCCTGGGAAATATTTGGAAATATTCCTTTAAATTTGCTTGGACACAACAGCAGCTGTAAATCACTCAGGCGCGGACTGGCTGCTAATTAATTAAATGCTGCGGGATATCACCAGAAATTGAGAGAAAATCACTTTTTCTGCCGTGCTTTTGTGCTGGCCCTGCCTGAGATTTTCCCATCTTTCCGGATGGAGAGACCCGATCTGTTACACAGCAGAAAAATTCAATTCTTAGAGCAGAAAATTTCACTTTCCAGAGCAGAAAATGTCACTATCCCTTCACTCCAGACTCTGTTGGAATGACACTGGAATTGTGAATTTCCCAGGCTGTTCCACCGCGTCCTGGGGAGGAGGAGCCACTCAAATTATTCATCACCGAGATGTCTCAGAGTCTGGGCACAAAGGAGCTTGGAAAACTCAATTAAACCCTCGAAGCCTCATTGTGAGCGTAATTGCCGCCCTTTGAACAGGCAGAGGCAATCCCTGCATCCCAGAATCCCAGAATTTGCGTGGGAAGGGACCTCTGGAGAACTCCCCACCAAGGGAACAGAGCTGGATTGGGCTCAGCCCAAAATATGAGTGCAAAACCCATGGAAAAACTTTGCCAGTAAAACTGGGGGTTATGTTTCCAGCAAATTTCAGGCTGGAAATTAAAAACTAATAATTAAAAAAAAAATCCTAAGGCTTTTGATGAATTTTGATGAATTTATCCATTCAGAAGCCCAGCTCAAATCGCTGCTCAACCAAAATCCAAGCGACTGCAGCCATGCAGATTATTTATTGTGAAGGAAAAGCCCACAGGCGCTGTCAGACTGATGGAGAGCAGGTTGAGGTGGGGCATTGGCCAGGAATTGTTCCCTGTGAGGGTGGAGAGGCCCTGGGATGGATTTCCCAGAGAAGCTGGGGCTGCCCCATCCCTGGCAGGCTCCAAGGCCAGGTTGGACAGGGTTTGGAGCAGCCTGGGACAGTGGAAGGTGTCCCTGCCCACGGCACGGGGTGGAACAGGGTGAGTTTCAAGGTCCCTTCCAACCCAAACCGTCCTGCGACTCCACCATAGGACATTCCACACCATCCCTCAGTCAGGGCCTCATTTACAGCCAGGATGAAGAAATCCATGACAAAAAGAAGTATTTCGTGCAATGCAGATTCTTTATTTTGAGTCAAAAAGCCACAGGCGCTGTCAGCGGGAGACAAACCAGCACCAACGCCATGGAAACACGAAAATCCCAAGGCAGCAGCAGCAGCAGCAGCAGCGAGGCAGAGCCCAGGGCTGCACCGCAGAGATCGCCCCTGGCCAGGGCGGCTCCGGGGCTCGGGGCTGGGCAGAGCAGGGCAGAGCCTGAGCCCAGCTGGGCACAGCTGGCTGGGGGCGCAGAGAGGGGGCAGCGTTTGGAGGCAGCGCTGGGAAGGCCAAAGGCGCCGGCCGAGGCTCTGCGGGGTCACACGGCACGGACAGGGACCCTGCAGCTGCCGGGGCTGCCGCGCCGGCCCTGAGCAGGGGCTGCAGCTTCAGCCCGGCTCAGGCGGCACAAGGCAGCAGCGGCTGCCGGAGGAGCCCGCGGGCAGGGCCAGCGCTGAGCTCCGCCGGGCTGGGGGCTTTAGCAGGGCCCGCAGGAGCCCCCGAAGGAGCGGGAACCGCGGCCACAGCTCCCGTAACCCCCAAAACCTCCGTAACTCCCGAAACCTCCATAACCCCCATAGCTGCCATAGCCCCCATAGCCCCCAAGGGCCCCGTAGCCCCCGTAGCCCCCACGGCTTCCGAAGGCGCCCCCGGAGCCGGCGCCCACGTAGGGAGCTCCGGCCGAGCCCACGGCGCTCTGCTGCGGGAAGGAGCTGAGGATGGGCCCGGGGAAGGTGACCACCGAGGCCGGCGGCTGGATGACCACCGTGGAGTCGGGGCACTGCCGCACGCAGGGCTCGTTGCAGGTGTCAGCCAGAGGGGCCGGGGTGGCCACGCCGCAGCTGGGCACGCACAGGCTGGAGCAGGACATCGTTCGGTTCGGCTGGGAGAGCTGCAAGACAAGGCACGGCCACGGCTCAGGACAAGGACTCGGCCCAAAGCCCGGCTGCTGCTCTGGCCCACCTGGAGCCCCTGGGCCAGGACTCGCTCTGCCTCATCCCAGGCGCTGCCAGCGCAGCCCTGGCACGGCTGGAGCGGCTCCTGGCATCCCCTGCTGCCCTCACCAGCCCCGGCTCCTGCTGCCCGTGGCAATGGAGAAAAACTCCCTCATGCCAAGCACCGGGCTCCCCGAGACCTTCAGCCGCTGGTGGAACCCCAACGATCCCAGCCCTGCCCTGGGACAGCTGCTGGAGCTCGGGGACAGAGATCCCCTGGGAATTCCACAGCCAGAGATTCACTGGGAATTCCACTGCCAGAGATCCCTTGGGAATTCCACAGACAGAGATCCCTTGGGAATTCCACAGCCAGAGATTCCTTGGGAATTCCGCAGGCAGAGATTCCTTGGGAATTCCACAGGCAGAGATTGCCCAGGAAAGGCACAGAAGAGGAAGAGAGGACGGAGGGAAGACTCGGACTCACCACAGCGATCAAGGAGCAGATTCAAGTGGAGAGAGCTGGATGGAGCCCTGTGCAGCCCTCGGACCTTTTATACACCCCAGAGTGCCTGCGGCACCGTCCAGGGGGTGGGGGCAAACCTGCAGTAATCAGGAATTCAAGCGGACCAACCCCATGACACAAACTGAAATGTGCGGTAATTACATCTGTATGAACCGGGGCTAGAACAAGTAAAGGTGCCCTGCAGAGCCACCAGGCCCTGGAGGGACAGACCATGACCAATCTCTGTGTGTACGATCATTTGCTGCTGAAGCCGAGATCAGAGCCCCAATAAACCCCGACATGTCCCTAATCCCCTTCTTTGCTTATGCACGGGAGTTTTGGGCATCGCTCAGGAGCTCTTTGAAATGGCACAGCCGGCACTTATTCTGTCATTAATCCTTTTTACGGGCTGCTAAATTGGGACGCCGGGAGGGAGAAGCCATCCCACCCACTCGGGCCGCATCCCAAACGCCAAACGTGGCAGGGGAGGGCGCAGGACCAGAGTCCCGGAGTGGGGCAGGCTGGGCGAGCACGGACAGACAGACAGACAGACAGACAGCCATGTGCTGCCCGAGGAGGGTCACCCCACGCGGCACAGGGCTGGGCACAGGGCTGGGCATGGGGGGCTCTGGGAGGGAGAATCCCGAAGGGATTTTTGTGCCGCTGGAGGATTTGTTAAGCCCCCGATCCAAGTGACGATGGTGCGAAAAGCAGAGGGGAAGATCCTATGTCAGAGGAAGCCTCACCCAAATCCATCCTGGCCCGGCTGTGGGAGTGGCACGGGTGGGATCAGGAGGGGCATAAAGGAGCAAGGGGAGATGTACAGAGAGGAGCGGGAGAGCAGAGAGAGGATCCAGAACCACTCAGCCCCTGCAGCCTGGGTCCTGGCTGAGCTCTGCTCTGGCCTGACCCGCTGCCCCCGAGGTCTGGCCCAGGGGGTGTTGGCCGAGCCCCCCAGAGCCAGGCTGGCCCAGGACAGGCCCAGCTGGGCACGGCTGCCTCAGGGCCACGGCCGGGCTGGGGCTCAGGGTGGTGAAGGCCGGGCACAGTCACGTCCCAAAAGATTCTTTGTAAGCAAAGTGAGGGATTAGAGACAAAACCTGGCATTATTGGGGCTGTGAGCTGCGTGAACTCCAGTAGCACCGTGTCTGTCACCTAATGATGGGCCACGGCTGTCCCTGCAAGCGCCTCTCTCCTGTCCACTCCTTTCCACACCAATGTCCACAATGGGGGGATGACAGAATTTTTCTGCGTCCCTTCACTTTATGAAGTTTGTCAGCGTGAATTCCTAATTACTGGCGGGGGGGTCTGCCCGCAGCCCCGGCCGATGCCCCGGGCTCTCTGGGGTGTATAAAAGGGCTGAGCTCCTTGCACAGCTCCATCCACACTTCTCCACTTGACTCTCCTCATCACCCGGGTAAGTGCAGCTCTCCGAAGCCTCTCGTGGATCTCTCTCTGTCTCCTTCCATGAAATTCCTGCCTCACACCTTTGCCTCTTTTTTCCAGAAGCCTTTCCCAGTCTCCAGGATGTCCTGCTGTGTCCCCAGCTGCGGCGTGGCCACCCCGGCCCCTCTGGCTGACACCTGCAACGCGCCCTGCGTGCGGCAGTGCCCCGACTCCACGGTGGTCATCCAGCCGCCGGCCTCGGTGGTCACCTTCCCCGGGCCCATCCTCAGCTCCTTCCCGCAGCAGAGCGCCGTGGGCTCGGCCGGAGCTCCCTACGTCGGAGGCGGCTTCGGCGGCTCCTCCGGCCGCCGTGGGGGCTCCGGGGGCTTCGGGGGCTCCGGTGGCTCCGGTGGCTTTGGGGGATTCGGAGGTTACGGAGGATTCGGAGGTTTTGGGGGCAGCTGCGGTGGCTCCAGAGGCTGCGGGCCCTGCTAAGCCCCAGCTCCATCCCTGATCCAGAAGAGCTCCGCGAACGCCCCCGGCCCATCCCCGCACGCCAAGGCCCGAAGCAAGGACACACCGGCAGACAGACACACCGACGGACAGACAGACATCCCCCGGCCCGGCTCTGCCGCCTTCCCGCCGCGCTGGGAGCCCCGCAGCGATCGCTGCCCGCTCCCGGCACGGCCCCAGCTCGGCTCCTGCTCTGCCCGTGTCCCCCCCGGGACACGCGGCGAGCGCTCGGCCGGGGCCCCGCTCCGCTGCCGCCCCCCTGCCCCGCACGGCAATAAAAGCTGCCTCGCATTGCAATCTTCACCGCCTCTCTCGGCTGCTCTTTGCTCCGCACCCGCTGCCCACCCCGGCCCGGGCGGTCCCGGGAGGGTCGCGGGAGGGTCCCGGGAGGGTCCTGGGAGGGTTCTGGGCCGCCTCGCTCGGACACGGTGGATGAGAAGCCCCCGGCAGCTGCCCGGGCTCCTCCTGCCCGTCCTTGGCCACCCCAGCCCCGCAGCAGAGCCCCCCCGAGCCGGACCCTGCCCAGCCCTGGGCTCGGCGCCTCTGCCCATCCCTGCCCGGCTCCTGCCCGCTCCGGGCTCCTCTCTGCAGCCCCAGAGGAGCCCCGGGCCCCAGCGCCAGCCCCCTGCCCTTGGGACACCCCCGAGCGATGCCTGCAGCCCCAGGGCTGGTGGGGATTGGGGCGCGAGTGGAGCCCCCGAGGGTCCCGGTGATTTGCGGAAACAAACAAACAAACTCTACAACTCTTTGAAAGTTGTAACGCGGGTGTGTTTATTACAGCGCTGGACGCCTGTGGGAATCATTTCTCTCAATAGGACACGCGTGCCTTTGGCAACTCCAGATCCTTTCTTATTCCCCTTTCAAACACATATCCATACAATTTTCCAATAGGTCCATACAGATTCATTTTACTGATTTTGTGTGACATTTGCCGCTAATTCTGTCCTTTATCAGGAAGAATTCCTGGGTCATTTTAACCCTGCTTTCCCTAGCAGCCTCTCTGTTTGTTTCAGAGTTCAAGGGGACAGAGTATGAAATTGTCTAAAATTGATCTATAAGAACTTAAAACAAATATGAGATCACAAACCCGGGGAGTTTTTGGTGTTAATAGGGGAAGAAATTTTCAGACAGATCAGTAGGCAATAGCAGGGACCTCAGAGGGATGAGAACTCCAAGCTTCTGCTCCAAGAGCTCCACGGGACTGAACCCTGTGGTCATTCCACGGCGTGGAGAGGAGACTGGGCAAGATGTGCTCGGCTCTGCCTCCTCCCTTCCCAGCTGCCGCCACCTCCAGCCAAAGAGGCCAGGACACCTGGGACATGCAGAGCTCATCCTGCATTTCCCTGCCCCTTCCCATGAGACCGAGCAATCCTGGTCCTGTGTGGGAGAGGATTCACAGCGGCTTCTGTGAGCCAGAGAGAAGTTGGAGAAGAGGATCCATGTTCACCCCTGAGAGAATTTCCTACCAAGGTCCTTGACACAGAAACCAAGAAAGAAACAAGGAGAAATAAGGGAAACCTGCTACTGCCTATTGTAATGAGCAACTTTGTTTGTCTCTTGTGACCAATAAGTGTAAATTGATGAGTTTTGTAAGAATGTATAAAAGCATGCATGGTATAATAAAAATGGTTTGAAGCCATATGAAAATGGAGAATTGATTTGTGTTGTGACCATCTCAAGTACAACAGCCCAGTCCCAGAGGTGATGTCAGCTTTGCTGCCCCGGCTCAGGATTTGGAAGAGTTTCTGCAAGGCCCTCGTGGCCCTTTCCCATCCTCAGGGAGGGCTTTGGGGGTGTCCTGAGTTTCCTGCTGCTGGGAGAGCACGGGGAGCTGGGGGGGATGAGCCCCCCAGAGCCAGAGGGGTCGGACATCCCCAGCTGGGACACAGGGAGCCAGCTGTGCCCGGGCTCCAGGGCACTGCCCAGGGCCATTGCAGCAGCCCAGCAGACAGCCGGGAGCCTGGGGAGTGGGAAAAAGGCAGGATGAAGGAAAACCAGGAGTCAACATTGCAATGCAAGACAGCTTTTATTGCAGGGGGAGGGCAGGAGGGGCAGGGCAGAAGAGCAGGGTCATGGCCAAGGGCTTGCCATGGCCTGGCCCTGGGCACAGCCAGGTGAGCAGGAGCAGCCCCGGGAGAGTCTCTGGGAGCACCGTGGCACCAGGAGCCCCTCGGGGATGCTCAGGCAGGGCAGGGACAAGGCAGAGCTGCTTCCCAAGCTGGCACCAGGCTCCCGAGGTGCAGAGCCCGGCCACGCCCAAGGGGTTTTGGTCCACAGAGCGTCGGGTCGGGATGTGCCGGGGTTTCTCCTGGAGCTCTTCTTGGTCTGAGGCCGCGCTCGGGCTGGGGCTTAGCAGGGCCCGCAGTTGCCATTGAGGTAGCGGTGGCCGCTGCTCCAGCCGCCGTAGCCGCAGTTGCCAAGGCCTCCATAGCCCCAGCCTCCGTAGCCTCCACAGCCCCAACCGCCGTAGCCTCCACGGCCTCCATAGCCCCAGCCCCCATAAAGACCACGGCTTCCATAGCCCCAGCCTCCAAAACCTCCATAGCCCCCAAAGGCCCCGTAGCCCCCGTAGCCCCCGTAGCCCCCACGGCTTCCGAAGGCGCCCCCGGAGCCGGCGCCCACGTAGGGAGCTCCGGCCGAGCCCACGGCGCTCTGCTGCGGGAAGGAGCTGAGGATGGGCCCGGGGAAGGTGACCACCGAGGCCGGCGGCTGGATGACCACCGTGGAGTCGGGGCACTGCCGCACGCAGGGCGCGTTGCAGGTGTCAGCCAGAGGGGCCGGGGTGGCCACGCCGCAGCTGGGCACGCACAGGCTGGAGCAGGACATGGTTCGGTTCGGCTGGGAGAGCTGCGAGACAATGCACGGCCACAGCTCAGGCCAAGGACTCGGCCCGAAGCCCAACTGTTCCAGGGATCCCAGGCGTTCTGAACCGAGCCCCATTCCATCCAAATCCCTGCTCACATCCCTTGCTACCCTCACCAGCCCTCAGTCTTGCTTGCCCATGGGAATTAAGAAGACTTTGACATCCAAAGAAGCAAAGTCCTCACGCTTCCCAAGCCCTTGGTCGCCTGGTAGAACCCCAACCACCCCAACTCTGCTCTAGGAGAGCAAGAGGAGCCCACAGCCAAAGGTTCCTCCAGAAATCCCCAAAGATTCCCTGAGAAACTCAGGGATGAAGAAGGAAAGAGGAGGGAAGGCTTGGACTTACCAAGGTGATAAGGCAAGTCAAGCGGTGGAAGGTGGATAGAGCTCTGTGGAACCTTTGGACCTTTTATACATCTCCCAAAGGCCCTGGGGCATCAGGAAAGGGAGCGGTGGCAAAAAAACAGGTAATTAGGAATTCACGCTGACAAGCTTCATCAGAGAGATAATGATGCAATACAATTATACACCTCAACATCAGGGAGATTGGTGTGGAAACGTGCCCTGGACCGATGGGAGGTGATGGGAGGAACACCTATGGCCCATTATTAGGTGACAGACCCTGCTCTGTTCCTAATCCCTCACTTTGCTTACAAAGAATCCCAAGCATCCTTTGGGACATGGCTGTGCCCAGCCAGGCCGTACCCCTGAGCCAGCCGTGCCCGGCTGGGCTTGACCTGGGCCATGGCTGGGACCAGCTTGGATCTGGGGGGCTCAGCCAACACCCCCTGGGCCAGCCCTTGGGGCCGGCTGGGCAGTGCAGGCCCTCCAGGAAGGCTCAACCAGGACCCAGCTTGCCGAAACGGGGCTGGAGGAGCCACGAGGACACTTCAGCTCCTCCCATGATGTCCCCTCTGTCATGGTCGTCCCGGGCTCTGTCCCACCGATCTCCACCTTCCCTGCCGGTTTGGGGTTTCACCAGTGGGATTTGACCCCGGTGTGGGGCCACCAAGGGAAACTGGGACATGGAGACCCCAATGTCCTCCAGAACCCCCTAATTCCAACCCTAACCCTAACCCCAACCTTAACTGTAACCCTAACTCTAACCATAACCTAAACCCTAACCTTAACCTAAACCCTAACAATTCACAGATGTGTCAGGGGACCCCAAAACCTGGCCATGAACATTTTTGCTGGCACTGGCAGAGGGTGGGATTTGGGAGACACCCCGAGAGTGGCTTCTGCTTTGCCCAAGCTGCCGCTGCCTCTGTTTACCAGCCCGTAAAAGGCTGATAATGACAGGGGTGATGGCTGGGGCAGCCCTTCAAAGCTGCTGCAAGATGCCGGGAATTGTTCTCTGTAAGCAGAGTGAGGGATTAGGGACAAACCTGGGTTTATTGGGGCTGTGAGCTGAGCGAGCTCCAGCAGCACCGTGTCTGTCATGTAATGATGGGCCACGGCTGTCCCTCCCATCACTTCCTTCACGTCCAGGACACGTTTTCACACCTGTGTCCCCAAGGAGGGGATGCCATGGAATTATCTTGCAACATTATCGCTCTGATGAAGCTTGTCAGCGTGAATTCCTAATTACTCGTGTTTTCTGTCACCGCCCCCTTTCCTGAAGCCCCAGGCTCTCTGGGGTGTATAAAAGGGCTCAGCTCCCTTCACAGCTCCATCCACACATCTCCACTTGACTCCTCTCATCACTTGGGTAAGTGCAGCTCTCCAAAGCCTCTTGGAGATCTCTCTCTGGGAAATTCCTGCCTCTCACCTTTACCTCTTTCTTCTCTGGGTGTTTTCCAGAAGACTTTCCCAGTCTCAAAGATGTCCTGCTCCAGCCTGTGCGTGCCCAGCTGCGGCGTGGCCACCCCGGCCCCTCTGGCTGACACCTGCAACGAGCCCTGCGTGCGGCAGTGCCCCGACTCCACGGTGGTCATCCAGCCGCCGGCCTCGGTGGTCACCTTCCCCGGGCCCATCCTCAGCTCCTTCCCGCAGCAGAGCGCCGTGGGCTCGGCCGGAGCTCCCTACGTGGGCGCCGGCTCCGGGGGCGCCTTCGGAAGCCGTGGGGCCTACGGGGGCTACGGGGGCTACGGGGCCTTTGGGGGCTATGGAGGTTTTGGAGGCTGGGGCTATGGAAGCCGTGGTCTTTATGGGGGTTGGGGCTATGGAGGCCGTGGAGGCTACGGCGGTTGGGGCTGTGGAGGCTACGGAGGCTGGGGCTATGGAGGCCTTGGCAACTGCGGCTACGGCGGCTGGAGCAGCGGCCACCGCTACCTCAATGGCAACTGCGGGCCCTGCTAAGCCCCAGCCCGAGCGCGGCCTCAGACCAAGAAGAGCTCCAGGAGAAACCCCGGCACATCCCGACCCGACGCTCTGTGGACCAAAACCCCTTGGGCGTGGCCGGGCTCTGCACCTCGGGAGCCTGGTGCCAGCTTGGGAAGCAGCTCTGCCTTGTCCCTGCCCTGCCTGAGCATCCCCGAGGGGCTCCTGGTGCCACGGTGCTCCCAGAGACTCTCCCGGGGCTGCTCCTGCTCACCCGGCTGTGCCCAGGGCCAGGCCATGGCAAGCCCTTGGCCATGACCCTGCTCTTCTGCCCTGCCCCTCCTGCCCTCCCCCTGCAATAAAAGCTGTCTTGCATTGCAATGTTGACTCCTGGTTTTCCTTCATCCTGCCTTTTTCCCACTCCCCAGTCTCCTGGGTGTCTGCTGGGCTGCTGCAATGGCCCTGGGCAGTGCCCTGGAGCCCGGGCACAGCTGGCTCCCTGTGTCCCAGCTGGGGATGTCCCACCCCTCTGGCTCTGGGGGGCTCATCCCCCCCAGCTCCCCGTGCTCTCCCAGCAGCAGGAAACTCAGGACACCCCCAAAGCCCTCGTTGAGGATGGGAAAGGGCCACGAGGGCCTTGCAGAAACTCTTCCAAATCCTCAGCTGGGGCAGCAAAGCTGACATCGCCTCTGGGACTGGGCTGTTGTACTTGAGATGGCCACAACACAAATCAATTCTCCATTTTCACAAGGCTTCAAACCATTTTTAATATACCATGCATGCTTTTATACATTCTTAGAAAACTCATCAATTTACACTTATTGGTCACAAGAGACAAACAAAGTGCTCATTGCAATAGGCAGTTGCAGGTTTCTCTTATTTCTCCTTGTTTCTTTCTTGGTTTCTGTGTCAAGGACCTTGGTAGGAAATTCTCTCAGGGGTGAACATGGATCCTCTTCTCCAACTTCTCTCTGGCTCACCGAAGCCGCTGTGAATCCTCTCCCACACAGGACCAGGATTGCTCGGTCTCATGGGAAGGGGCAGGGAAATGCAGGATGAGCTCTGCATGTCCCAGGTGTCCTGGCCTCTTTGGCTGGAGGTGGTGGCAGCTGGGAAGGGAGGAGACAGAGCCGAGCACATCTTGCCCAGTCTCCTCTCCACGCCGTGGAATGACCACAGGGTTCAGTCCCGTGGAGCTCTTGGAGCAGAAGCTTGGAGTTCTCATCCCTCTGAGGTCCCTGCTATTGCCTACTGATCTGTCTGAAAATTTCTTCCCCTATTAACACCAAAAACTCCCTGGGTTTGTGATCTCATATTTGTTTTAAGTTCTTATAGATCAATTTTAGACAATATTATTTCATACTGTGTCCCCTTGAACTCTGAAACAAACAGAGAGGCTGCTAGGGAGAGCAGGGTTAAAATGACCCAGGAATTCTTCCTGATAAAGGACAGAATTAGCGGCAAATGTCACACAAAATCAGTAAAATGAATCTGTATGAACCTATTGTAAAATTGCATGGATATATATCTGAGAGGGGAATAAAAAAGGATCTGGAGTTGCCAAAGGCACGCGTGTCCTATTGAGAGAAATGATTCCCACAGGCGTCCAGCGCTGTAATAAACACACCCGCGTTACAACTTTCAAAGAGTTGTAGAGTTTGTTTGTTTGTTTCCGCAAATCACCGGGACCCTCGGGGGCTCCACTCGCGCCCCAATCCCCACCAGCTCTGGGGCTACAGGCGTCGCTCGGGGGTGTCCCAAAGGCAGGGGGCTGGCGCTGGGGCCCGGGGCTCCTTTGGGGCTGCAGAGAGGAGCCCGGAGCGGGCAGGAGCCGGGCAGGGATGGGCAGAGGCGCCGAGCCCAGGGCTGGGCAGGGTCCGGCTCGGGGGGGCTCTGCTGCGGGGCTGGGGTGGCCAAGGACGGGCAGGAGGAGCCCGGGCAGCTGCCGGGGGCTTCTCATCCACCGTGTCCGAGCGAGGCTGCCCAGAACCCACCCAGAACCATCCCGGGACCCTCCCCGGACCCTCCCGGGACCGCCCGGGCCGGGGTGGGCAGCGGGTGCGGAGCAAAGAGCAGCCGAGAGAGGCGGTGAAGATTGCAATGCGAGGCAGCTTTTATTGCCGTGCGGGGCAGGGGGGCGGCAGCGGAGCGGGGCCCCGGCCGAGCGCTCGCCGCGTGTCCCGGGGGGGACACGGGCAGAGCAGGAGCCGAGCTGGGGCCGTGCCGGGAGCGGGCAGCGATCGCTGCGGGGCTCCGAGCGCGGCGGGAAGGCGGCAGAGCCGGGCCGGGGGATGTCTATCTGTCTGTCGGTGTGTCTGTCTGCCGGTGTGTCCTTGCTTCGGGCCTTGGCTTGCGGGGATGGGCCGGGGGCGTTCGCGGAGCTCTTCTGGATCAGGGATGGAGCTGGGGCTTAGCAGGGCCCGCAGCCTCTGGAGCCACCGCAGCTGCCCCCAAAACCTCCGAATCCTCCGTAACCTCCGAATCCCCCAAAGCCCCCGGAGCCACCGGAGCCCCCGAAGCCCCCGGAGCCCCCACGGCGGCCGGAGGAGCCGCCGAAGCCGCCTCCGACGTAGGGAGCTCCGGCCGAGCCCACGGCGCTCTGCTGCGGGAAGGAGCTGAGGATGGGCCCGGGGAAGGTGACCACCGAGGCCGGCGGCTGGATGACCACCGTGGAGTCGGGGCACTGCCGC
This sequence comes from Agelaius phoeniceus, assembly GCF_051311805.1. Lineage (NCBI taxonomy): Eukaryota > Metazoa > Chordata > Aves > Passeriformes > Icteridae > Agelaius > Agelaius phoeniceus. The sequence goes on from NC_135295.1 coordinate 1,977,307, forward strand.
ACGCAGGGCTCGTTGCAGGTGTCAGCCAGAGGGGCCGGGGTGGCCACGCCACAGGTGGGGACACAGCAGGACATCCTGGAGACTGGGAAAGGCTTCTGGAAAAAAGAGGCAAAGGTGTGAGGCAGGAATTTCATGGAAGGAGACGGAGAGAGATCCACGAGAGGCTTCGGAGAGCTGCACTTACCCGGGTAATGAGGAGAGTCAAGTGGAGAAGTGTGGATGGAGCTGTGCAAGGAGCTCAGCCCTTTTATACACCCCAGAGAGCCCGGGGCATCGGCCGGGGCTGCGGGCAGACCCCCCCGCCAGCAATTAGGAATTGACGCTGACAAACTTCATAAAGTGAAGGGACGCAGAAAAATTCTGTCATCCCCCCATTGTGGACATTGGTGTGGAAAGGAGTGGAAAGGAGAGAGGCGCTTGCAGGGACAGCCGTGGCCCATCATTAGGTGACAGACACGGTGCTACTGGAGTTCACGCAGCTCACAGCCCCAATAATGCCAGGTTTTGTCTCTAATCCCTCACTTTGCTTACAAAGAATCTTTTGGGACGTGACTGTGCCCGGCCTTCACCACCCTGAGCCCCAGCCCGGCCGTGGCCCTGAGGCAGCCGTGCCCAGCTGGGCCTGTCCTGGGCCAGCCTGGCTCTGGGGGGCTCGGCCAACCCCCCCTGGGCCAGACCTCGGGGGCAGCGGGTCAGGCCAGAGCAGAGCTCAGCCAGGACCCAGGCTGCAGGGGCTGAGTGGTTCTGGATCCTCTCTCTGCTCTCCCGCTCCTCTCTGTACATCTCCCCTTGCTCCTTTATGCCCCTCCTGATCCCACCCGTGCCACTCCCACAGCCGAGCCAGGATGGATTTAGGTGAAGCTTCCTCTGACATAGGATCTTCCCCTCTGCTTTTCGCACCATCGTCACTTGGATCGGGGGCTTAACAAATCCTCCAGCGGCACAAAAATCCCTTCGGGATTCTCCCTCCCAGAGCCCCCCATGCCCAGCCCTGTGCCCAGCCCTGTGCCGCGTGGGGTGACCCTCCTCGGGCAGCACATGGCTGTTGTCTGTCTGTCTGTCTGTCTGTCCGTGCTCGCCCAGCCTGCCCCACTCCGGGACTCTGGTCCTGCGCCCTCCCCTGCCACGTTTGGCGTTTGGGATGCGGCCCGAGTGGGTGGGATGGCTTCTCCCTCCCGGCGTCCCAATTTAGCAGCCCGTAAAAAGGATTAATGACAGAATAAGTGCCGGCTGTGCCATTTCAAAGAGCTCCTGAGCGATGCCCAAAACTCCCGTGCATAAGCAAAGAAGGGGATTAGGGACATGTCGGGGTTTATTGGGGCTCTGATCTCGGCTTCAGCAACAAATGATCGTACACACAGAGATTGGTCATGGTCTGTCCCTCCGGGGCCTGGTGGCTCTGCAGGGCACCTTTACTTGGTCTAGCCCCGGTTCATACAGATGTAATTACCGCACATTTCAGTTTGTGTCATGGGGTTGGTGCGCTTGAATTCCTAATTACTGCAGGTTTGCCCCCACCCCCTGGACGGTGCCGCAGGCACTCTGGGGTGTATAAAAGGTCCGAGGGCTGCACAGGGCTCCATCCAGCTCTCCCCACTTGAATCTGCTCCTTGATCGCTGTGGTGAGTCCGAGTCTTCCCTCCGTCCTCTCTTCCTCTTCTGTGCCTTTCCTGGGCAATCTCTGCCTGTGGAATTCCCAAGGAATCTCTGCCTGCGGAATTCCCAAGGAATCTCTGGCTGTGGAATTCCCAGGGGATCTCTGGCTGTGGAATTCCCAAGGAATCTCTGCCTGTGGATTTCCCAAGGGATCTCTGCCTGTGGGATTCCCAAGGGATCTCTGCCTGTGCATTTCCCAAAGTATCTCTGCCTGTGGGATTCCCAAGGGATCTCTGCCTGTGGAATTCTCAAGGGATCTCTGTCCCCGAGCTCCAGCAGCTGTCCCAGGGCAGGGCTGGGATCGTTGGGGTTCCACCAGCGGGCTGAAGCTCTCGGGGAGCCCGGTGCTTGGCATGAGGGAGTTTTTCTCCAGTGCCACGGGCAGCAGGAGCCGGGGCTGGGGAGGGCAGCAGGGGATGCCAGGAGCCGCTCCAGCCGTGCCAGGGCTGCGCTGGCAGCGCCTGGGATGAGGCAGAGCGAGTCCTGGCCCAGGGGCTCCAGGTGGGCCAGAGCAGCAGCCGGGCTTCGGGCCGAGTCCTTGTCCTGAGCCGTGGCCCTGCCTTGTCTTGCAGCTCTCCCAGCCCAACCGAACCATGTCCTGCTCCAGCCTGTGCGTGCCCAGCTGCGGCGTGGCCACCCCGGCCCCTCTGGCTGACACCTGCAACGAGCCCTGCGTGCGGCAGTGCCCCGACTCCACGGTGGTCATCCAGCCGCCGGCCTCGGTGGTCACCTTCCCCGGGCCCATCCTCAGCTCCTTCCCGCAGCAGAGCGCCGTGGGCTCGGCCGGAGCTCCCTACGTGGGCGCCGGCTCCGGGGGCGCCTTCGGAAGCCGTGGGGGCTACGGGGGCTACGGGGCCCTTGGGGGCTATGGGGGCTATGGCAGCTATGGGGGTTATGGAGGTTTTGGGGGTTACGGAGGTTTTGGGGGTTACGGGAGCTGTGGCCGCGGTTCCCGCTCCTTCGGGGGCTCCTGCGGGCCCTGCTAAAGCCCCCAGCCCGGCGGAGCTCAGCGCTGGCCCTGCCCGCGGGCTCCTCCGGCAGCCGCTGCTGCCTTGTGCCGCCTGAGCCGGGCTGAAGCTGCAGCCCCTGCTCAGGGCCGGCGCGGCAGCCCCGGCAGCTGCAGGGTCCCTGTCCGTGCCGTGTGACCCCGCAGAGCCTCGGCCGGCGCCTTTGGCCTTCCCAGCGCTGCCTCCAAACGCTGCCCCCTCTCTGCGCCCCCAGCCAGCTGTGCCCAGCTGGGCTCAGGCTCTGCCCTGCTCTGCCCAGCCCCGAGCCCCGGAGCCGCCCTGGCCAGGGGCGATCTCTGCGGCGCAGCCCTGGGCTCTGCCTCGCTGCTGCTGCTGCTGCTGCTGCCTTGGGATTTTCGTGTTTCCATGGCGTTGGTGCTGGTTTGTCTCCCGCTGACAGCGCCTGTGGCTTTTTGACTCAAAATAAAGAATCTGCATTGCACGAAATACTTCTTTTTGTCATGGATTTCTTCATCCTGGCTGTAAATGAGTCTCTGACTGAGGGATGGTGTGGAATGTCCTATGGTGGAGTCGCAGGACGGTTTGGGTTGGAAGGGACCTTGACACTCATCCTGTTCCACCCCGTGCCGTGGGCAGGGGACACCTTCCACTGTCCCAGGCTGCTCCAAACCCTGTCCAACCTGGCCTTGGAGCCTGCCAGGGATGGGGCAGCCCCAGCTTCTCTGGGAAATCCATCCCAGGGCCTCTCCACCCTCACAGGGAACAATTCCTGGCCAATGTCCCACCTAAACTGGGACATGGAAACCCCAATGTCCTCCAGAACCCCCTAACCCTCACCCTAACCTTAACCTTAACCCTAACCTTAACCTAAACCCTAACCTTAACCTAAATCCTAACAATTCACTGCTCTCCATCAGTCTGAACCCATTCCCCTTTGTCCTGGCATCCCATCCCTTGGGAATTTTCTCTCTCCGTATTTTTGTTGCCCCTTCAGGTCCTCCGGGGCCACAACTTTGTCACCTTAAAGCTTCTCCAGGCTGAACCATCCCAGTTCTCCCAGCAGAGCTGCTCCATCCCTCTGATCCCATCCTGGAGCCTCCTCTGGGCTCTCTCATCTCCCTGAGGGCGTTTTCCAAGCGGTCCTGGAGCTCTGGCAGCCTCAGGAATGTGCCCATTCCCTGGGGATCCCGGGCAGTGCCCAGCACCCTCTGGGGGAAGAACCTTCCCCTAAAATCCATCCTAAACCTGCCCTGGCACAGCTTCACCCCATTCCCTGGGCAGCCTGGGCAGTGCTCAGCACCCTTTGGGGGAAGAATTTCCCTGATATCCCACCCAACCTCCCCTTTTTAAAAAAAAAAATATGATAAAGGAAAACAGAAAATGTATTTAGGTCGAGAAAATTTATTTGGAAAGAGAAGCTTTCCTACAATTGTGGAACAAAACTGTACAGGATACAAAGAGCATCGTTCCGGGGGTTCAGCGAGGCTCTGGCAAATCACCGGCATCCAAGAGATGCCGCCTGTAAAAAAAACGGGGTAATTTCCCTTTTTTGGCAGCGTTGCCGTGTGCAATTCCGAGCATTTCAAGTCACCTCTCCAAGCTCAGTGCCAGTAAAAAAAAAATCCGCGATAAGCCGAAGCGCGGCGGGAGCAGACGAGCGCGCCGCGAAGCTGCGGGAGAACAGCTCTAAACTAAGGGAAAAAAAACCCGCTGGGATTTCACCCGGAATTTCCCTTTCCCCGGGGGCTCAGCACGTCCAGCGCTTCCCGGAGCGGTAGGAGTTGCAGGGATGAGTCCATTGCGACGAGTAGCTGTAGGAATATTTGGGGGCGCAGCGCGGCTCCGCTCGGGCCACCACCGGCGCCGCCACTTTGTCCCCCGCCGTCACCTCGGCGGCCACCGCGGCCTGGGGCTCGACCAGGGCCACCTCCGAGGGTTCCGAGGCTCCCACGACGGTTTGCTGCGGGTACGTGGTGAGGATGGGCCCCGGGAAGGTGACGACCACGGGCGGGGGGTAGATGATGACCCGCGAGTCGCCGCAGGTCACCACGCAGGGCTCGTTGGTGCTGCTGGCCAGAGGCTGGGGACACTTGGGCTCGCAGGGGGTGGCGCAGGCCAGCTGGGTGGAAGCCATCACCTGGTGGTGCCGGGGGAGAGCCTGCGGGGTTCGAAAAGACACAAAGAAAAGGTCCAAAAGCGAAGGGAAGAACTCCCGGAGGCTCTTGGATGTTGGCATTTGGGTGCGAGAGATCGACAGAGGAAATTGGGATAGAGACAGAATTTGAGCGATGGTTTGTTGACATTTGGCTCTAAAAGATCGTCGGAGATAATCGAGATAGAGACAGAACTTGAGCGTTGATTTATTGACATTTGGCTCTAAAAGACTGTCAGAGGAAATTGGGAGAGTTAAAATTTGAGGGCTGATTTATTGACATTTGCCTCTAAAAGATCGTCAGAGGAAATTGGGATAGGGACAAAATTTGAGCGCTGGTTTATTGACATTTGCCTCTAAAAGATCGTCGGAGGAAACTGGGATCAAAATTTGAGAGACAAAATTTGAGAGCTGGTTTATTGACATTGGGCTCTGAGGGTTTTTAGAGGTAATCGAGATGAAGACACGAGCCAAGGGCTGGTTTATTGACATTTGGCTATAAAAGATCGTCAGAGATAATCGAGATAGAGCCCTTGTTTATTGACATTTGGCTCCAAGGGTTTTTAGAGATAATCGAGATAAAAACACGACCCGAGCGCTGGTTTATTTGGCTCTAAGTGGTTTTTAGAGATAATCGAGATATCTCTCAGGGGACATTGTGCTCCTAAACTCGGGAAAAGACGAGAGTTGAGCACTCGGCTATTGACATTCTAAGAGATAATTCGGGTAAGAACAAGAGCTGATCGCTTGTTTGTTGACATTTGGCTCTAAGTGGTTTTTTTAGAGGTAATTCCGATAAAGACAAGAATTGCTCTCTTGGCTATTGACGTTTCGTTTTGAGATCTTGTTAGGGATAATTGAGGCAAAAACAAGAATTGACCACTTGATTATTGACGTTTCGTTTTGAGATCTTGTTAGGGATAACTGAGGCAAAACCAAGAATTGCTCTCTTGGCTGTAATTTCCTTTTAAGACCTTGTTAGGGATAATTGAGGTAAAACCAATAATTGCTCTCTTGATTATCGACATTTGGCCTTAAGGGATCCTCGGAGGTAATTTGGATGCAGTTTTATCGCCCACCTTTAACTTTCCCGCCCCGGTTTGTTCTGAATTCCTGTTAAATTTCCCCTTTTTCTCCTCCTCCCCGGGAGCAGAACTCCTCCTCTTTTCCTCCCCTGCCACCTCCCAGCCCTCGCCCTTTGCAGGAATTCCCGAGGACGCGCTGGAACTCGTTCCCACAGCGCCTCTGTTCCTCCCACACTTGGGAAAAGGAAAAAAAAAAAAATCCGGATTTTCCACCTATTTCAGCGTGGAATAATCGCCTTAGCACCCTGCTTAATTTTTGTATTATTTTCCTTGCAGATTCCTGGTGTTTTCAGGCAGGAAAATATTCTGCTAAAACACAGGGAAAAAAGCAAAAGGCTGAGAATAGGTGGGAGAGTTGAGTGCTCGTTTAATAAGTGAAACATATAATTAAAATATTTATATAATATAATATATATGTTAAAATATTTATAGAGTGATATAATCAAGCCAAATACGAAAACTGCATTTTCACCTAGGGGAAATTCATTCGATAATGTTTATTTCTTCAGGTAAAATCCTCACATAAAAGCCTGGTGTAGCATCAGAATATTTTTTTTAAACTTGTAAATTAAATTTATCCTTTTTTGATAATTAAAAAAAAAATCAAAAATACCGTGCAGGGCATTTTCCTCGAAATTCCTTCAAGTTAGAACGCAGCGCTAACCTACAGAAATGCTGAATTTTATCTCTGTAAAAGCGCTTTAGAAACGTAAATGGCTTTTAAGAGTTAGAAATGAAAGTTATTGGCACAGTTAGGTTAATAATCCATAATAGTAGCTTGGTGTAGCTCGCTAGGTTCCAATTAAATTAAGGATGAGCTGATCCAAGCAGCAGCAGAGCTGCACCGAGCTCAGTTCCAAGCAGGATTTTCCCCAGTTTTCCACGAATTCCACCCTGAACCCTCTCCCTGATCGTGCCACGCAACCAAACGCGAAGTTAAATCCATCCCCGAGACTTTCCCAAATATTTTTCCAGAATTCAAAGACTGAAATCCTCATTCTCCCATAAACCCCAAATCCCTGCAAAAGCCCCGCTTTGACTTTCGCCCCCTTTGCCCAGCACGAAAAGCGCTCCTAAACCCCTCAGAACCAGAACATTCAGGCAAAGCTCAGCCCCGATTCTGAGGAGAAATCCACGCCAAAAGCAGAAGGGAAATTGAGGTTTTTAGAGCCGGGGAGTCCGAACTTACTCAGAGAGGCGGAGAGGAGGAGTCGGGAGAGGCAGTGAGGAGATGCCAGGGTGGAGAGGGGATTTATACCCTGCCCCGATGGCCGGGGGCGGCTGAGCCACCCTTTGCTAAAGCGCTTTAATGACTCGGGAGCCGAGCCCGGTGCAGCGACCGCCGCTGGAGCCGCAGGAATTGTTTTGCTCGCTGTTTATGATTATCTAAAGCCGCGTTGGGCAATAACCCCAAAAACGCAGGCGGCAGCTCGCCAGGTCTTTTCATCTCGGAATTTCCTGCTTTTCTGCTCCCGGTTTCATTAAGAGGTGAAAATGCAGCGAGAATTAATGAGGGTTTTTTTAGCTTATCGTGGCTAAAAGCTGGAGTGCGCAGGGAATCTTGGAGCGCCAGGGTGATTTTCCTTGTGGAGGCAAAACCTGACACAGGGAATTGCGGCCGTGCCTCGCTTTCTTTCCCATAACATTGGTGGGATTTACGGATGCGCTCCTAAATCAGGGGAAGGATCTGGTGCAAAGCTGAAGAGCAAAGCTCGGGGTTATCTTTGGAATAAAAACGAAGCCGTTCATGAATTATGCCAGTTGTGAAGTTTAAAATGAGGAGTTTGATGAAGCACTTTCCATAATTTATTCTTGGTGAGGTCACAGCAGCCCGGATCCTCTAGGATGTCATTACCGTGATTACCACGAAATGATTTCCCTGGATGACAAACTCGCAGAGGTTTTGAGATCCTCTTTGAAATCTCATTTTCTGATGTCTCCGGAATATTCCTGATAAGCTCCAGATCCCTGCGGCATCTCTGGAGGTGCCTCATAAAATCAGAATAATTTCTGCCATGCCACAAACCCCGGGATGGTTTTAACTCGTCTCAAGGTGGGCATTTCCAGGCGCAAAGAGGGAACGGGGTGTGAAAAGGGAAAAAAAGGAGAAAAAGGGGTGCGGGGTACCGGGATTTTGGGAAGATCCTCCCAGCGGCTTCTTTGTGAGCCGGGAAGAGTTGGGGCCGTGTGGCTCCTTTTGGGTTCATGTCCATGGCACCAAAATAATCCATTTTCTTCTCCTCCCGAAATTTCCCGTGTCTCTGGTATCACCCTTGGGAATTTCTTGCTCCAACACCTCCCCCTTCCCAAAATTCCTGTCCCAGACCAGGAGGATTAAAGCACGTGGAGAAAACGTGAAATTCACCCCTCGGAAAGGTTTCCAGCCCTCCTCAGCTGATACATTTGGGAATTCCCAACCCAGGAACGGAATCCTGGCTGGAAAAATCAGTCCCTGGAGCACAACGAGACCAACTCCTCCCCAAAATCCCCCGAAGTGCAGAAATCTCAGGCGGAATTTTCTCTTTTCCACCCGCGTTTTGTGTTTTGCTCCTGTGCCTGCAGTTGGTTCGTCGGGAAATGTGGGGATGGATCCAGACTGAAGGAGAGGAGGTTTAGGGGGGATTTTGGGAAGGAATTGTTCCCTGTGAGGGTGGGGAGGCTCTGGCACAGCTTCTCCAGGGAATTTCTGGGAAAATCCATTCTCAAAACTTTCCCAATTTTTTTTTTTTTTTTCAGAATTAAGAAACCGAAATCCCTCATTCTCCCATAAATTCAAAAGCCTTGGGAAAGCCCCCGCTTTGATTTTTTGCACCCTTTACCCGGCACAGAAAGCAGAGCAGGAAAGCGCTCCTAAATCCCTCAGAACCGGAATATTTAAGCGGGGTTCAGCCCCGATTTTAAGGAGAAATCCACCAAAACGAAGAAAAGTGTCCGAGGCCAGGCTGGAAGGAGCCGGGACCGCGGCAGGGGTGGAACTGGGCGAGTTTTAAGTCCCCATCCAGCCCAAACCACCCCGTGAGTAACAAAGGCAACAAAGAGCGAGCGCAGACTGCAAACCCCACAACACAGAACCTTAATAACCATTAATCCTGAATCGTTGTAGAAAATTACATCCTTGCGCAGGGCAGGGGCAGCTCTAGTACCGGTTAATTCGGTTTTTGTGCCCGAACCGGTTCGGCGGGGCTGCAGAGCCGCGGGGTTCGCTGCTGAGGCTGAGTCGGGAGGCTCTGCCTGACCGAGGAATCATCAAAGAGAGGATTTGGGGTGGGAGCGGCGCTGCCGGAGCTTCGCAGCCCTCGCTGCCCCCGCTTCAAAGCGTCTCCGCCCGCTGACATCAGCGGCACCAAGCTCGCATCAGCAACAATTCCGCCCATCGGGTAATTAACGGCAATTAACGCCTCGCTCCCCGCGCGTTCTGCTCTATCAGGAGTTCTGATTTCGCAGGGAAAGCCCGAGAATCCCAGAATCCAGGCGGTGACCCCCGGTCCGCTCAGGGCAGGGAGTGACCTCGGTTGCTCTTGGGTGGTTGCCCAAGAGGCGGCGGCTCCTGGGTGGGGAAAAATTCCCAAATCCGCCCAGGGAAGGATTCTGGGATTGGTGGGACCCGGAGAACACCCAGGGAAGGGTTCTGGGGTTGGTGGGACCCGGAGAACACTCTGAGAAGGGTTCCGGGGTTGGAGGAGTCCAGAGCACGCTGGGGAAGGGGTTTTGGGGTTGGTGGAACACGGAGAACACCCGGGGAAGGGGTTTTGGGATTGGTGGAACCCAGAGCACGTCCTGGGAAGAGTTTTGGGGTTGGAGGAACCCACAGAACGCTCAGGGAAGGGTTCTGGGGTTAGAGGAACCTGGAGAACACCCAGGGAAGGGGTTCTGGGGTTGGTGGAACCCGGAGAACACCCTGGGAAGGGTTCTGGGGTTAGAGGAACCTGGAGAACACCCAGGGAAGGGTTCTGGGGTTGGAGGAACCCACAGAACGCTCAGGGAAGGGTTTTGGGGTTGGTGGAACCCAGAGAACTCTTAGGGAAGGGTTCTGGGGTTGGAGGAATCCAGAGCACGCTGGGGAAGGGGTTTTGGGGTTGGTGGAACTCGGAGAACCCTCAGGAAAGGGTTCTGGGGTTAGAGGAACCTGGAGAACACTCAGGGAAAGGTTCTGGGGTTGGTGGAACCCAGAGAACTCTTAGGGAAGGGTTTCTGGTGTTGGAGGAACCCAGGTCCTGCCCAGGGAAAGGTTCTGGTGTTGGAGGAACCCAGGTCCTGCCAGGGAAGGGTTCTGGGGTTGGTGGAACCCGGAGCATGCTGTGTTTTGGTGTTTTGTTTTTATTTTTTTTTTAATTTATCCAGGCTTTTGGTATTTTTGTTTTTATTTTTTTGATTAATCCGGGTTTTTGGTGCTTGGGTGGAGCCCCAGATCCGAGTTCCCTCAGTGACTCCGTGTCTCCCTCTGCTTGTCCCGGGTGGCATTGCACAACCTGCCTCAGTTTCCCCATAAAGCCCGGGATTTTTCCGCTCGATTTTAGAATTATTCCCACTCGATTCTGGAATTTTTCCCACTCGGTTTTGGAGTTATTGTCCCTTGATTTTGGAATTATTCCCACTTGATTTTGGGGTTATTCCCACTTGATTTTGGAATTATTCCCACTCGATTTTGGGATTATTCCCACTTGATTTTGAGGTTATTCCCACTTGATTTTGGAATTATTCCCACTCGATTTTGGGATTATTCCCACTCGATTTTGGAATTTTACCCACTCAATTTTGGGATTATTCTCACTCGATTTTGGAATATTTCCTGCTCCATTTTGGGATTTTTCCCACTCCATTTTGGGATTTTCCCCACTCCATTTTATGATTTTTCCCACTCCATTTTGGGGTTATTTCCACCCGCCTCCCAGCAGGATGGATCCCTCCATCCCCCCCGGAGGAAAATCCCACATTTTCAGGAGGGTTTAGGGCAGGGAATTGTTTAATGGGAGCAAACCACAGGAATGTAAACATGCGGGAGCAGGAGGAGCCGGGTATTTTTAGCAACCCCTGGGCGCGGCAGATGCTCGGAGTCACCTTGGTCCTCCCGGGGTGGCTCCAGGGTGACAAATTCCGGCCAGCACCGGCCTCAGCTGCCACCAACCTGCCCCGGGGGCTGAATTTAATGGGAATCCGATCCCTCGGGGGCTGGAGTATTAACGAAGCGTCATTAATGAAGTTTTGTGCTTAATTGAGTGATGTTATCACCGGATATCCGAACATTTGAGGCTGATAAGATGCGGTTTGATTCATCCTTTTTAGTTCCGATGTTTAGCGTAGGAAAAGCAAAAATAGCTTAAAGATGAGGATTTGGGATTCGTTTGTTCTAAACACCTGTAAATGTCCCTGCTAGGAAGTTCCTTGAGTCTGTCCAAGGCACTCAAAATTCCCAAATATCCCAAATATTCACCCCGGAATTAATTTCTGCCAATTCCTTCGCCCTGCCCCGGGGCGCGCTGGAGCTGATTCACCGAAAATCCAAACCAGCTCCTGCCCCAAAAAATACTGAAATAACGATCCCGAAAAATGCCGCTCCCAACTCCCATCCTCGGGTTGCTAAAGTGCAGCTGTTGCCCAACATCTGGATGTCCAAATCCGAATCTTCGTGTCGCAAGGCTTGTGTACAAAGATAATTAATGTTTGTGGAGCGCTCCCAACGCCTGTCATTAGGGGAAGGATCACCCGGGAGCCGATTTGTGGAAAAAGCAGATTTGCAGATTTCCTTTGCGGATTAGACGAAATTAAAGTGGATTGGTGTGGACAGAAAACCTCCGGCGAGGGGGAGTGGGGGAGGATTTTGGAAATGAGATTCCCCGGAAATTCCAGCTCGTTAATTCCCAGCTTGATCACTCATTACTTCAAGCTATTACCAAATATTGGCTAATATATACATAATATTTACATTTATTTCTTTTATACATTTTAGGCTGCACGTCCCCACGTTGCAGATAGTCCTTGCCTATAATATTTATATTTATATGTATATTTATATGTATATTTATATTTATATGTATATGTATATCTATACGTATATTGTTTATATTTATATTTATATTTATATTTATATTTATATTTATATTTATTTCACACATTGCAGATTGTCCTTGCCCAGAATATATAATATTTATGTTTATTTATTTCGCATGTTGCAAATGGTCCTGGCCCACAATATATATTTATATTTATTTCTTTCACATTTTAAGCTGCATGTCCCCCTGCTGCAGATCGTCCTTGCTCATAATATATAGTATTTATATAATATTTATATTTATTTCTTTCACACGTTGCGTATTGTCCTTGCCTATAATATATAATATTTATATTTATTTCTTTCACATTTTAAACTGCACATCCCCATGTTCAGATTGGGCCTTGCCCACAATATATAATATTCATATTTATTTCTTTCACACGTTGCAGATCATCCTTGCCCAACTTGTCCTAGCCTGGTGCCCCAGGGAGTGTGACAGTGCCCAGCTCCTGCCTGAACACGCTTGGCCCAGGATTTTTGTCCTATTTTTGGGGAGCAGCCTCACGAGTCAGCTGGAAAATTCATTCCAGGGCTTCAATTAATTAAACAAACAAAAAAAATCTGCATTTTTGTGCTGGGCCCAGCCAGCACCCACAGGCAGCAGAATTTCACCCCAAAATCCAGGCTGGATGAACTCTGGGAAAAGGCAAAATCTCCTCAGTTTTGTGTGGTGGTTCGGTTAATGCTGATGTGGGGGGTGTTGAGCCTCAGGAAAAGTCCCAAAGTCACTTCTGGGACCAAAAAGGGTCAAAATTAAATGTAGAGGAGAGTTTTCCATCAGAATGGGAGTGACTGGACAGAGGAGGGGGTTCAGACTGAAAAACGGGAAATTTTCTTGGGATTTGGGTTGGAATTGTTCCTTGTGAGGGTCCCAGGTTATTCCATGGATTTCCCATCCTTGGAAGTGCCCAAAGCCAGGTTGGACCCACCTGGGATAGGGGAAGGTCCCTGCCCATGGAATTGGGGTGGGATTTTTTGGGATTTCAGGTTCCTTTCCATCCCAAACCATTCCAGAATTCCCTTGGATGGGATTTTAGGGATAAATCCTGCCCTGGCCCAGGTGATTCCATGGATTCTCCGTCCCTGGGAGTGCCCAAGGCCAGGTTGGACCCACCTGGGGTAGGGGAATGTCCCTGCCCATGGCAGGCGTTGGCGCTGGATGATTTCTTGGGGTCCCTTCCACCCCAAACCATCCTAAAAAAGCAAAACCCAAAAGTGCATCTGCATGACAGCATTTAATGGGAACGAGAAGCTCAATTCACAAGTGCAAAACTCACTGGAAAGGATAAAATCAAAGAATTCCAGGAGGGTCCACAACAAATCCCCACTCCCATGATTTTCATAGATTTTAGCAGAAGGATTTTGCAAAGAGATTTGCTCTTACAATTGCTGTAAATATTTTGATTTTGGCTTTTTTTTCCTTGCATTAAATGAGACGAAGGCAGGAAAAGAAGCTGGGAGAGCGTTACATGGTGAGGCTAAGCAGAAATAAAGCACAGCAAGGAACTACAAATTCCTAATTTTCAGAAATGCCAAGTAGAACCGATTTATTTCTTTCTTTTTTTTTTTTTTTTTTTTTTAATGCTGGTTCAGCAAAATTTGCAAATGAAGAGGAATTTGGGAAAATTTTCATTTTGGAACCCAAGATTTTCAGTCATATCGTTTGGGTGGATTTTGTAATTTTTTATTTTGAGAGAAATTGATAATAAAACGTCCGTGTTGGCATAAAAACGAATTTATTGACACACAGCTTTTAGCAAACCAAAAAAAAAAAAAAAAAGAAAAAAAAAAAGGAGATCTGTATTTTTTTAAAATCTGGTTTCTTGGAAAATTCTGGGCTTTGGTTTGTCCTAATTTGGAATGAGGTAAATAGAGAAATTTCAGTTTTTTCGTAGTTTGGAAATTCTAGTCCTCAGGCAGGTCTAGTGCCAGGAATCCCTGGATTTATGGACTCCATGGGAACCTCGGGAGCTCGGCACTTCTACAATCCATTATCCATAAACTTTAGTCGGGCTCTGTCTGACTGCTCAGTTGTGCTTTTTCAGTCTATCCACAGATATCCAGGCAGGGTTTAGGTTGGCCTGCAAGTTCCACAAAAATACTGGGTTGAGTGAGAAGGAAAAGGATTAAAAATCCCCAAAGCGCCCCGGAGAGAGGCGCCCACACCTGAGCCCAAAGCGCACCTACCCCCAAACCCAAGGAATCCCTGGGAGCCCAGGAAGTTCCTGATGTCCAGCAGGGCCGTGGAGCCCACCAGGGTCTGCTGGGGGAAGGTGGTCAGCGTGGGCCCGGGGTAGATGACGGAGTAGGGGGGAAAGTCGGGCTCCACGATGTCCACCACGGTGTCGGGGTACTTGATGACGCAGGTGTCGCTGCGGGTCACGGCGAAGGGCTCGGGGCACGCCAGGCCCGGGGGCAGGCAGCACTCGTGGAAAGGAGACATGGGACAGGGCAGAGCTGGAAAGGAGCAGGGAAAGAGGGAAAAATGAGAAAAAAAAAACCCCAATCCTTGGTGTGGCGGGAAATATCCGGGATAAATAGCGGGTTTGGGTGATGCGGTGATGGGGGTTTACAGAAAATTGGGAATTACAAAGAACTCAGGTGGGAGTTGAATTTGGCAGGGCAGACCTGGAAATGAGCAGAAAAAGAGGGAAAAATGAGAAAAAATAATCCTTGGTGTGGTGGGAGATAGCTGGGATAAATAGCGGGTTTCTGGTAATGTGGTTATGGGGATTTACAGGAAATTGGGAATTACAAAGAACTCAGATGGCAGTTGAATTTGGCAGGGCAGACCTGGAAATGAGCAGAAAAAGAGGGAAAAATGAGAAAAAAATCCTTGGTGTGACGGGAAATATCTGGGATAAATAGCGGGTTTGGGTGACGCGGTTATGGGGATTTATGGGAAATTGGGAGCTCAGGTGGGAGCTGAGTTTGGCAGGGCAGACCTGGAAATGAGCAGAAAAAGAGGGAAAAATGAGAAAAAATAATCCTTGGTGTGACGGGAAATATCTGGGATAAATAGCGGGTTTGGGTGACGTGGTTATGGGGGTTTATGGGAAATTGGGAATTACAAAGAACTCAGGTGGGAGTTGAATTTGGCAGGGCAAAGCCGGAAAGGAGTAGGGAAAGAGGGAAAAATGAGAAAAAGCATCCTCGGTGTGGTGGGAAATATCCGGGATAAATAGCGGCGTTTTGGCAACGTGGTTATGGGGATTTACGGGAAATTGGGAATTCCAAAGAGCTCAGGTTGGAGCTGAATTTGTCCAGTTTAGTTTTCCAACCAGGAGCTCTTTTCCTTCCTCGTTGAACTTCCTGCTTTTCAATATAATGATATTTTTCAGACCATCACCATTTTAACCCCAAGAATCTTTTATCCCATTGCTTTTCTTCCTGGGATTTTCGCTGTGTCCGTCCCACTCCTTTTTCCAGCAGAAAACCACGACTCCCAATTCAATCCCAGATTTCAAACTCGGGTTTTAATCCTCATTTAAATCCCCAGTGTGGAGGTTGGAGCCTGTGTCCTCCTCCCACCTTGTTCCAAGTGGAACAGTGAGATCCAGGCTGGAGATCCACCCATTTTTTATGGGTCTCATTAGGGATCAGCTGAATATTTGAAATCCCAGAGCACTTTAAACCCAGCCTGATATCGAGGCCAGATTTTCCCTGGGCATGGTTTAATTATGGATTGAAGGCCATGCTTGCCCTGGATTGTGCCCACACGGATTGGGCAAGGAAAACACGGAGGGAGAAGGGATAATTTTCCTCATTTTCCTCATTTTAGCTCTGTGGAGCTGCTGGGGGAGAAATTAAGGGCTGGCAAAGGGGGGCTTGAAGTGATTTCCTAAATAAATCCCCACTTCACCCCAGGAATCTGTGGGGGAGACAAAATCCAGGGGGGATTTCTCACGTCTCCACCTGAACATCCCATTTTAACCTTCCCGAGTTCAAAATTCTGAGTTTTTTCCCAATTAATTCAAATCCACTCTCCTTAGACTTGAAGGTGAGGAGAAGGCAACCACAGGGTATTTTTCCAGCTGAAAAGCTGGATCTGGAATAGCTGATTTCGGCTTTAGGAAAAGAAGATTGGTCTGGGGATCTTCAGTGGTTCCACATGATTTGTAAAAGCTCATCCCAGAACTCCTGAAAGGAGGTTGAAAAAACTGGGATGCTCCTGCTACGTTTGGAATTCAAAACTAGAAATACATTTTAACCGAAGCCGGCAGTAAAGTGGATTTTGAGCAAGGAAAATCTGTGTTCTGCTCTCTGCAGGACTGGGAAAATATTTAGGGCGAGTTCTCCAACTTAAAAGACACCGGAGCCTCCTGGAAGACAGCTGAGGGTGAGAACATCGTAGAAATTAAATTTTAAATGATAATTTCTTTAATGACACCGACTCTTTGGAATATGAAAAGAGCACCATGGAATTATTGAGGCTCTTCAGGATTCAGAGGGAGTTTTCTGTGCCCTCCCTGCTTTCCTGAGCTCTCCCCTCTGAAATGTAAAACTTCAATTAACTCCAAACTAAAGGATAATAAAAAGGCTCTTTCTGCTAAAACACCCCCTTGTCCTTTCACGAGCTCGCCCTGTCATTTGAGATTCAGATAGCGACAATAACAATAGCAATAATAAAAATAATAATTGATTTAAAATTCAATAATTGATTCAAAATTGACTTACCAGGATCACCCAAGGAGGAGAGGAAAAGAAAAGTGATTAGGGAGGCTTCTACGTAGCAAATGCTTTTATACACGTCCCCGAAGCGCCTGGAGGATGTGACACCCTCTTTGCATGAAGTCTTAATTAGTTGCAAAACAAACTTTGCTGCCTGCATAACTTCTGCGAGTAATGAAACTGTTTTGCTCCCTGTTTGTGTTTGTTCCCTCCCGGAGCTTCCCAGAGCGTGCTACGCCCTCCGGGCAGGATTCACTTTGCCCTTTCAAGGGCCAAAAATAGGGCTCGATCTGCTTCTAATTAACCACATTTCAGTTATTTCGGGGCCTGATCAAGGGTTCTTTTGTTGGCATTGGGTTTTCCCTCTCGGGTTCTGTGAAAGGGAGCTGCAGTGGCATCATTGCCCAGCAGGGAACTGAATTATTTTTATAATTTCCCGGTGCGGGTGGGATTCTTTTTATTCCCGAAACCACTCCCGAGGGCATCAATTGTACCCCTACATCCACGGATAAGGAGAAAAAAATAAATTCGCCATTCCAGAATTCTCAAGAAATCCCACGAATTCTCAAGAAATCTTTAATTTCACGGTGTCAGTGACCCCGTGGAGAAAGCTCGGCCTTATCTCCCATCCTTTCCTTGCAAATCTTGGGATGGGGTTTAAGTGGAGCAGGTGGATTTGCTCCTGGGCTTTGTGGGGTTTGACCCCAGTGCAATTAAAGGCACCCAAATCCCACCCACGGTTCTGGCTCCTGACTCAAGGTGAAGTCACTGAGCCTTACATGGCCTTGGTTTTGTTTGTTGTTTTTTTTTTTTTTTCCTCCCTTTTCCCCCAGTTTTTGGGTTGGAAGGGATAAAACTGTGGGAAAGGGAAGGTTGGAACCATCCAGGTTTTCTGGGACAGAATTAAGCGGGGGTAAAGTAGGCGAGAAATTGTTCTGTCCTGATGAAAACTTAGTTTAGCACAAATTATATAGAACCATTAAAATATTGGTTGGTAGAAAATGATGGTGGGTAGTTGTAGAAATTTATCAACATTTTTGAGCGAGCCAGACATGGATTGAAAATGTTTTTATTGAGATTTTAAAGAGGAAATCAACAACAGAATAATCATAATAAAGACACAAATCAGGATTCCCTCAAAAAGAGATTTGTGAGGGAGCCACCAGTTGGGTAGACTGGAATGTTTTGGGATAACAGTCCCCAGACAATTTCATTTATTTACTACATAAAAACTGTCCTTAATTGAAATCCTATTGGAATACTGGGATGGGGCTCATTTTAATATTCGGGAACACCCTT
This sequence comes from Agelaius phoeniceus, assembly GCF_051311805.1. NCBI lineage: Eukaryota > Metazoa > Chordata > Aves > Passeriformes > Icteridae > Agelaius > Agelaius phoeniceus. The sequence continues at coordinate 1,995,190 of NC_135295.1, forward strand.
AAAAGCAGAATTCCACCTCCGTGTTTCATCCCTGATGCCCAAATCTGCATAAATCCCTTGGGATCAACCCAAACCCTTTTGTTCCCGAGTGCCCACAAATGCTTTTGCCTTAGGACCCCTCTCAGGCTGCAGGTAATTTATGCTGGGAGGGAAAATTGAGAGTAAATAATAATTAGGAACAAAGGGAGGCAGCTCAACTTCCTGGCACCTCGCTTGGGATGTGAATCCTGGGAAAGAGGAATGAGAATTGTGGATATCCCATCCCTGGAAGTGTCCGAGGCAGGTGGGAACGTCCCAAGATTAACTTCTAATTAACCAGCCTAAGGTTATATGAAAGCTGTTCCATAGGATTAATTCAGCTGAAATTTCATTTATGAAGATATAAAAGGACACTAATGCATATTTTTGTTTTCATATTTATGTCTATATTTTAAAATATCTATATTTATATTTTTATATTAATATATTAATTTATTATATTTTATAGTTATATTTTATGTATATATGTGTGTATTTATATATTTACATTTATTACTATATTTATATATCTATATATTTATATTTCTATATGTTTATTTCTGTATTCCTTTATTTTTGCTTTTTTATATTTTTATATTTGATTTTCTTTCAGAATCCACATACTAAGATTTGCTTCTTGCCATTTAACCACTTGACACTCTTTTTAAAGACATTAATTAATTGTATTTATATAAAATTCACACAATGTGCTGCCAAGTGCAGATAAACCTTAAACCTGAAGGTTTATCCATCAGAGGTTGGATTTGATGATCTTGGAGCTGGGATTCTATGAACACTCCCCTTTTCCCAGCCTCTTGTGCTGCAGAACATTCTGGAACTCGCGGGGATTTCTGCTCCCTCTGCATTTCTGGTCCCTCTATAAAAAAATCTCCTGGGCCCTTCCCTCTCAGGCGGATTTTCCGTTGCCTTTGGCAGATTTTAATTCCAGTTATTATCTGGGTGTAGGGAAGCACAGGAGGCAAATGAATCCTCCGAGGTCACCCCGGGAGCAGCCGGAGGAACCCGCAGTGAACCGGGCTGCCATTTATTTCAATTTATTTCAATTCCAGATTTGAATTCCCGTGGCTCCTCCAGGCCTCAGCTGCGGTTCCAGGGATCCGTGGGGGGAAGGAGAACCCCCAAATTCCGGGATCAGCTGGGAATGAAGGACTGGGAGCTCCAAACCCTGGAAGGGATTTAGGGAAGGGCTGGGAGCGCTTTTGGACATGTCCTGAAACGGCTTTTCCAGTTGGGGCCTGGAAACCTGCGCCAGTAAACACAGCCCTGGGTTTTATTTTAATAAATTATTCCCTTTTCAAGGTGCTCTGCATAGTCACGTTCTCCTGGTGTGTTGTTTTGTGGAGTCATGAAATGGTTTAAAGGAGGAGCTTTAAAAGTTATTTAATTCCAAGCCCTCCCAGGAGCACAGGCCGCATCCAGCCAGGTCTTGGGCGCTTCCAGGGATGGGGAATCCATAATTCCCTACAAAACCTCCCCACAGAAAATTTTATCCTGAATTTCTCCCTCAGAATGAGCAGTGAATTTTGATTTTTTTTCCATTTTCCCCTCATAAAAGGTGCTGAGTTTCCCGAAGCTGCATAAGGCCTTCAAGGCCTGATCCCTAATTAAAACCCTGGCCTTTGTTTATGTCTTTCGAAACCTGAAGCTGCCACTTAAGAAATCTGCAATTAGTGGGGCCTTCAAATTGCTGCCTTGGATGGGGTAATGATCCCCAGGCAGAAAATAATTCCTTTTTAATGAAAATCCCGCCTCAAAAATCACCCCTTAGGAAACGCCGCGCTGCCAAGGAATTATCGTATCAGCACGGGTTTATCGGCTTTTAACAGTTAAAGAGGGGCGAAACCATGCAAATAAATAATAATAATAATAATAATAATAACAATAATAACAAACACGAGGGTGAAGCTGTTGGAATTTTCTCCAAGTAGTTGAAATATTAACAAAGCCTTTTGTGTGTATGTGTGAGGTGTTAATTAATTCCAGGTTAATTTTTCAGGGCTGAGTTCTGCATTCTCTCCTTGTGGGTCACACTGGCCCTGTTTGCATTTATGACCTTCCTGTTCCTTCCTTAGGGCTGTTTTTTATCCCAGAATTCCAGAAGATTTGGGGGGTTTTGGTTTTTTTGGTCTTTTTTAGTTTTTTGAGGTTTTTTTGTTTGGTTGGTTTTGTTGTTTTGTTTTTTTTTTTCCTGAGACTGCGAGGCTCAGAATTAAACTGAAAAATAAATTGTTTTTCTCAATTCCTTCCCCGGACAAGCCCCACATTTTTATTAAATCTTAATCAAAGTTCTTTACTTGTTATTCCTTTATCAATACAAAAAATTCAGCTCTGAGCCCCTTCCCCTAAATCCAAAATTAACCAGGAATGATCTCCACATTTTGATTTAACAATTATTCCCTGCTTGTGTAATTCCTGAGGAATCAGTGTTGTCCAATGTCAAGGTTTTCTCTGCAACAAATTCCAGCATTTGCCTGTTCTGAGAAATCTGGCAGAAGTAAAAAACCAAAGTTTTTAAAACAAAAACAAACCAGAGAAAATATTTATAATTATTAATATGATAATTATAACAAGAAACATGATTATATATTGATTTATGAATTTATAATAAAGTAATATTTATGATAAATATAATGAATATTTATACTTTATTATATGTATAACATTATAACATTAATTATAAATATACAATAGATTTAATGTTTATTTATATGTGTATAATTATATATATAAACATTTAAATATATTAATATACAATATACAATATATTTAATACTTTTATCTTTATTTTATATTTTATTATAGATTTATTTTGCTATTATATATTTAGACAATATATTTTATATATTGTATTATTTTATTTAATTAATTAATTAATTAATTAATTTATTTGTTTTATTATGTATTTTAAAAATGTCTATTTATGACCAGAGAATGCGCATTTCCAACATTGCCACGTCCTTCCGGGTGACTTTGCGACTCTCTTTGTGATCCTGCAATCCTGCTGCATCCCTAAAAGCTGCTAATGAGTGTTTTACATGAATAAATCATTCATGAGAGTTTGCAAAGGGCTTTGAAATCCTTTAATCTGAAACTTCCCGGGCTGTTCCCGGGGGCTGGCGTTGCCTTGGGAACTTTGCAGAGTCACCCATTTTTGCAGGAATAATTCCAGAGAGGAATGGGATGAATTATTAAAAAAAGGGGAAATAGGAATAAAAATGGGAAATTTAATGATTGTCAGGGAGGGAGCATGAGCCCTTTTCCTACTGAAATCTTGGGTCCCAATATTCCAATTATTTCGGATATATATATTTTATATATAATAAATTATATATATTTTTTCACATCTATATAGTTGCATATATAATTTTATATATAATTTATAGATATATTTATTATATAAAAAATATATACGCATATATATATAAATATATACACATACATATATGTGTATATATGTATATAAATATATAACGATAACAATAACTATAAATATAAATATAAATATGTATATATTTTTATATATAAATATATTCCCCAAGAGGATGGAGGAAAGGCTGAGGGAATTGTTCTGCCCACACAGAAATTGAGATTTTATTCCTTTTTCTTTAATAAAGGACATTTCTGGGCACCCTCGTTGTGCTCTGTGACTCTTTGAGCATCACCCCTATTCAAGGGCCAAGGGCCCGGGGGCTGACAAAAAACCTCATTCCCGACCTCATTTTGGGGTCATTTTACCAAAACCTGCAGCTTTCAGCCCAGGGAACGAGGCAGGGAAAGTGCCCGGTGTCCCCTGAGCTCTGCCCTTCCCTACAGCCAGATTTGTGTTTTACCTGCTCCTTGTTTGCTCCTTTAATACAGCAGCAATTTTTATTTTTTTTTTCCCTCTTTAAATCCCTCTTAAATGACGAGGTGGGATGGGGAGAGCCCCGAGGCAGCGACTCTGATCCCCAAAGTGCCCTCCCAGGTGCTCATTAATGGTTTGCACATCCCTGTGTCATTATCCCCAGCACGGAATTGGCTTCAGCCACCCATGGGTTGAGCAATAAAAGCCCTCAAAGATAAACAGATCAGAGCTCAGCTGTCATTCCAGTCATCGGCTCCTAATCAGGTCAGGATTCTTCGCCTTGTAAGGCTTTTTAAAATTTTATTATTTCCTATGCTGCGTGCATTTTAAAGCCTAATAGTGGAATAAATGAAATCCCAACAGTGGAATAAATTAAATACCAGTAGTGGAATAAAGGAAATCCCAATAGTGGAATAAAGTAAATCCCAATAATGGTGTAAATTAAATCCCAGTAGTGGAATAAATTAAATCCCAATAGTGGAATAAATTAAATCCCAAAAGTGGAATAATTAAATCCCAAGAATGGAATAAATTAAACCCCATGAAGGGAGTAAATTCAATGGAATAAATTCCATTATAATAAATGGAATAACCTGGATCCAGGGAGAAGCAAATAAACTCCTTTCCCTGGGTTTCACAAATCCATTCCCTGGGTTTGTGTTGTGATTCCCTGTCGGTTTCCCAGGAAATCATGGAATGCTTTGGGATGGAAAGCATTCATTCCCTGCCATGGACAGGGACATTCCCACCATCCCTGCCTGCTCCAGACTGGCCTTGGACACTTCCAAGGATGGAGAATCCATGGGATAACCCCTGCTGGGACCTCCCCACCCTCCCAGGGAGTAATTCCTCCCCAAAATCCCACCTAAATTTCCTTTCTGTTTGTGTGAACCTTCCCAAAATCCCACCTAAATTTCCTTTCTGTTTGTGTGAACCTTCCCAAAATCCCATCTAAATTTCCACCCTGTCAGTCTGAACCCTTTCCCCCTTGTCCTGGCACGCCATCCCTTGGGAATTTTCTCTCCCCCTGTTCCTTGTTGCCCCTTCAGGTCCTGCAAGTCCATGACTGGGTCACCGCAAAGCTTCTCCAGGCTGAGCATCCCCAGTTCTCCCAGCAGAGCTGCTCCATCCCTCTGCTCCCATCCTGGAGCCTCCTCTGGGCTCTCTCCAGCAGCTCCAGGGCAGCTCTGCAGGTGAGGTCTCACCTGAGCAGGGCCCTGCTGGACCCCCTTTCCCCATCCCCACCTCGTTTTGTTCCCAGTGCTGCTGCCTGAAATTTGTCACAAGAATCCCAAGCAGCCTTGGATCCGCTCCAGAGGCTCCGTGGGAGGTTATTATGACACGCAAAATGACTTTTTAATGAAAAAATTAATAACCCTGGGTTCTGACGCTGTCAAATGCTGTCTGCCCGGGGAGTAACCAAATTTCGGGTGACGTTGTTGCCCAAGTGACAAAACCATCCCAATTTTGCATGGTAGCTGCAATATTTCCATGGCTGATGCACTCTGTGTGTCTCAACCATTTAATGAATATTTGGGATTGGCTTTGAAGTTCTTCCCTTTCAAGAAGCTGAAGAGCTTCAGTTGTTCTGCAGACAGACACCTCCGAGGCTTTGGGATGTGGGACGAAGGTAAATGAGAGATGGAGGTTCTGATACTGCTGGGAGGGAGCTTCCAGTGAAATGTCCTTTTTTTTTTTTTGTTTAATTAAAAAAATGCTTCCTAAAAAAAATTCCTTTTTTTTTTTAAATTAAAAAAATACTTCCTTTTGAAGTATTGAAATGTCCTTTTTTTTAAATTAAAAAAAATACTTCCTAATAATTACACTTCGAGTGAAATGTCCTTTTTTTTTGATTAAAAAAATACTTCCTAAAATAATTCATGTTTTTAAATTTAAAAAAAAAACAAAAAACAAACTCTTAAAGAAATTCCCATCAGTTGTGGAGTCACAGAATGGTTTGGGGTGGAAGGGACCTTAAAGATCACCTTGTCCCAACCCCTTCCATGGGCAGGGCCACCTCCCACTGGGTCAGGTTGCTCAATACCCCATCCAGCCCGGCCTGGAATGGATCACATCCTGGAATTGATCATTTCTTCAGCCTCAATCACCACAGGAAGCATTCCCAAGTAATTTGGTCCTTCTCTGAACTGAAATCTTCAAATAATTCTAAAAATAAAACCCCCAGTCTGGGGATTGAATAATTTTATCCCTTCACGGTCAGTTTAATTCTTGTTTTGCTGCAATCATGATGTGGAAAGCTTTTTTTTAATGAATAAAATGAAACTTTACTCTCCTCACAAATGTTTTGGGGAGGAAAAATTGAAGCTGGAGACGTCCTCCCCTTGGTTAGCCAAAATTACCTGCTCAAATTATCCGAGTTGAGCTGAAATGATTGTTGGCTGCACCACCTGAATGAAGCGTTTGGGGTTCTGGCTTTGGGGATGGCCATAAATAAACCAAAATTAGGTGTCCCAGCAATTGCAGGGATGCCACCAGCCCTGTGTTCCCAATTGCTCCCATTCCTGTCCTGCAGCAGGGCTGTCAGGATGTCACCAGTGGCCACCCTGGCCTCCAAACTCTGGTGCCAGGACATCAAACCTGAGCTCATTCCAGCCCTAATTAGGCCAGGGAGGCAACTTGCCCAGTAGCCCATAGCCAACACCAGCTGCTGAATGTTTTATTTCCACTGAAAAACAGAATTCAGCTCCTTGTTGGAAAAAGGGAAAGAAAAACTACTCCTGGAGACTTTGCAGAAGTTGCTCTGAGGATCAAGGGGGAATTATTCCCCCTTAAAGTGTGAAGTTTACTTGGAAAAAAACCACATTTTAAAAAATTCAGATTTTGGTTCTTAAATACACTTGGAGGTTCTACACAAAATGAAGGTAGTGACACAATAAACTACAAACCATGAAGTGATTTCTGGAATAAAATGCTGAATGTTGACCGAAAAACTAAAAAAAAAAAATTAGTGCCAAGCCAGGTTTGTGACCTAATTAGGCTCTCACCTAAAGCAGGGCTTCATTCTCAATGAGAGATTCAAACCAGACATGTGGCACAATCGGAAAACACAGGGAAAAATAGCTGCAATTACATTTATGCAAAACATGCAAATGCTGTGTGAATCTGGAGCTATCTGGGATGAGTCTGGCATGGTTTTAATTTGGAAATGGCCATGAGACAGGCGAGGCAGTGACTAAACTGCCAGACAGAGGAGGAAAAACATGTTGCTTTCCAAGGAGATGGCCACAAAGGCCTGAATTGTCTGAATCAACAATGCTGGCCAGGAGAGGCCTTTGATCTCTAATTAAGTCACATAAAACGAGGATCCAGCGTGGAATGGGGATGCCAGCAGCAAGGAAACGGGGAAGGAGCGTTGCAGCCCCAAATCAAAGGTTGGTGCTGGAGGAAGGGAGTGTTTTCCATGCAGGATGAGCTTGGGAAACACATCCCATGAGCAAAGGCTGGCCCTGGGGCTGTCCAGGATGGTATAAAACCCACTCTGAGCACAGGATCCCTCATCCACCTCTCCTGCCTTCTCCTCAGTGACACAGGTGAGCTGAAAAGGTCTTTGCCGTCCTCTTCTCCTTCTCCTTCTCCTTCTCCTTCTCCTTCTCCTTCTCCTTCTCCTTCTCCTTCTCCTTCTCCTTCTCCTTCTCCTTCTCCTTCTCCTTCTCCTTCTCCTTCTCCTTCTCCTTCTCCTTCTCCTTCTCCTTCTCCTTCTCCTTCTCCTTCTCCTCTTTGTCTCTGCCTCCATCCCTGGCCTTGCTGCTGTGCTGCTCAGAACTTTGCTCCCAGATCCTGCTCCCAGCCTCTGCTCACTGCGAGGAGCTGGGAGAAGCTCTTGGGCTCTTTGCAGGAGGCCCTGGGGATGGAGCTCCTGATCCTTTCTTCCTCCCTGTTCCCCGTCCCTTCCCTCGGCCTCTTCTCCTCCTGCTGCTGAGGCCGTGCCTGACGTTCTGCCCGTGCCTTCTGCAGGTTCTCCTCCAGCCCCAGCCATGTCCTGCTACGACCTGTGCCGGCCCTGCGGCCCCACCCCGCTGGCCAACAGCTGCAACGAGCCCTGTGTGCGCCAGTGCCAGGACTCGCGGGTCATCATCGAGCCGTCCCCCGTGGTGGTCACCCTGCCCGGGCCCATCCTCAGCTCCTTCCCCCAGAACACCGCCGTGGGATCCTCCACCTCCGCTGCCGTGGGCAGCATCCTCAGCGAGTCCGGGGTCCCCATCAACTCGGGGGGCTTTGGGCTCTCGGGGCTCTCCGGCCTCGGTGGCCGCTACTGCGGCCGCAGGTGCCTGCCCTGCTAGAGCCGGGCCACGCGTCCAGCGAGTGCCTCCCCAGGCCAAGTGTCCCCTGGAGCTGCTGGCCAGCCTTTCCAGAGGCCTCGGGGCCCCTCCTGCCAAGGCGGGAGGCAAACGTGCCCACCTGAGGCTTCTGCTTGTCCTGCTTTCTCCTGCGCCTCCCCGGGCCCTGCCGTGCCCTGCTCTGCTGGCCCAGGGGCTCAGCCCCGGCCCAGCCCGGCCCCGGGGTCCTGCTGCTCCCGCTGGCCCCGTGCCCAGGCCAGGCAGACCCGTGTGCCACTGCTGGCCAGGCCTGCCTGCCCACCCCTGCTTTGGTTCTGTCTTCACACTCAATAAAGTTCACTCTGCATTGGAACTGGAGTCTCCTGGACTTCCTTCCGCTTTGGGATCCCCAGCTCAAGCTGCTCCATGGGTGGGGGTGATACCCTGCGGGTGTTTGGGTGGTTAAAGGCCATGGATGGACCTTTCTCACACCTGGGCAAGGTGAGAACCTCCAAGGCTGCAGTCACTGGAAGGGCCATGGTGCAGTGGAGGGTGTGTGGCCTGGTGTGAGTGTGCACAGGGTGACCAGGAGATGCCCCAGGGGACATCTGAACCAGGTTGAGGTTGGGGACGAGCTGAGGGTGCGTGTGTGACGTGGACATGGAACGGGATGGGCACACAGGGACCATGATCCCTCCTCTGAGGGTGTGTGGCCTGGTGTGAGTGTGCACAGGGTGACCAGGAGATGCCCCAGAGGACATCTGAGGTTGGGGACATGCTGAGGTGGGTGTGTAACATGGACATGGGACAGGGATGGACACACAGGGACCATGATCCCTCCTCTGAGCGAGGGCAGCAGTGATGGTGACAAGGCCTGGGCCTGTACCCAGGCCTAGAAGGGAGCTGTGGATCCATCTTATCCCCCACCCAAGCTGTCCTGTGGTCGGGAGCTGTAATTGCTGTGGGCTCATTCCGTGTGTCACCGTGTCCTGAAGGAGCAGGAGTCTGGAGCAGACCTGCAGAACTCTGCTGTCTACACTGGCCACTTGATCTTGGAACTTTTTTCCATCCTTGAGGACTCTGGGATTCCTCCACAAGAGTGACCCATCCTCAGTCCATTTCCACTGTGCCAACACCTGGCACAGGACTCACATTTCTCTTTGCACACCTGCCCTGGGTGCCACATGTCACCTCAGAACCTAGGGTTCTCCCTGTGCCCCAGGGTTTGGATGCTGTGCTTGGATGCAGGCAAGGAAAACAACCACTCATAGCTAGAAATGCACAATAAAGGCTTTGTGAAGGTGCCGCACACAAATCTCTTTGTAAATCCGCACACAAATCTCTTCTGGAAGGTCAATGTTTTGCTGGAACGCAAGGTCCAACCTCCCTCCTGAGTCAAATGTCCTCTGGAGCACCTCCTGTGACCAATGACGAGGCCACACTCCCTCCAATCCCACCCAAACACCCCCAGGGCATCACTCCCACCCATGGAGCAGCTTTAGCTGGGGATCCTAAACGAAAGGAACTCCAGGAGACTCCAGTTCCAATGCAGAGTGAACTTTATTGAGTGTGAAGACAGAACCAAAGCAGGGGTGGGCAGGCCCTGGGCCAGGCTGGCCCAGCAGCAGGGCCGGGCACGGGGCCCTGGCCAGCAGTGGGACAAACGCCTGCCTGGCCCGGGCACAGAGGAAAGCAGGACAAGCAGAAGCCTCAGGTGGGCACCCTCCTTGTCAGGAGGGCAGGAGGGGCCCCGAGGCCTCTGGAAAGGCTGGCCAGCAGCTCCAGGGGACACTTGGCCTGCGGAGGCACTCGCTGGACGCGCGGCCCGGCTCTAGCAGGGCAGGCACCTGCGGCCGCAGTAGCGGCCACCGAGGCCGGAGAGCCCCGAGAGGCCAAAGCCCCCCGAGTTGATGGGCACTCCCTCCTCGCTGAGGATGCTGCCCACGGCGGCGGAGGTGGAGGATCCCACGGCGGTGTTCTGCGGGAAGGAGCTGAGGATGGGCCCGGGCAGGGTGACCACCACGGGCGAGGGCTGGATGACCACGCGGGAGTCCTGGCACTGGCGCACACAGGGCTCGTTGCAGCTGTTGGCCAGCGGGGTGGGGCCGCAGGGCCGGCACAGGTCGTAGCAGGACATGGCTGGGGCTGGAGGAGAACCTGCAGAAGGTAGGGAAAGCACCCACGGGCTGTGAGACACACAGGGAGATGCTGCTCACAGGAGGAAACACAGCCTGGGCAGAAGGGACAGCCTGGAGAGGGAGCAAGGGAGGAACCCAACGGCCCTGAGCCCAAAGAGTTCCCTGCAAAGAAATCCCAACATCTCCCACCTCTCCCCAGCAAAAAACAACCACAAAAACCTGCGGAGAGCAGGATCAAGGAGAAAGACTCTCAGAGAGCACTGTGGAGAGGCAAAGATTCCATTGAGGGTCAAGGCAGAAGAGAAGAGAAGAGAAGAGAAGAGAAGAGAAGAGAAGAGAAGAGAAGAGAAGAGAAGAGAAGAGAAGAGAAGAGAAGAGAAGAGAAGAGAAGAGAAGAGAAGAGAAGAGAAGAGAAGAGAAGAGAAGAGGGAGGCAAAGGCCCTTGCAGCTCACCTGTGTCACAGAGGAGGACAAGGCAGGAGAGGTGGATGAGGGATCCTCACTTGCTCTGCCTTTTATACTGTCCCACACAGCCCCGGGCCCGACGCGCCCCTGCACAGGGAATGTGTTTACCAACAAGCTCATATTTTATGCAAAGCATCCCCAATTAAGTAAACTGGAGGTTGTTTACGCTCCCTTCGAGGCTGCCTTTTCATTTCCCTGTGCAGGACATGCCCATTCAGCCAAACTGGCTCCTTTCAAGTGCCAGCATTAGAGGACAAAATGTTTTTAGGGTATTTTTCAGCCAGAACCAGGCTGATGTTTCAGCCAGCTGGGTGGAGTGGTGCTGTATTTCCAGGTGATGTCAGCATCTTCCCCTCCTGAGGCAGCTCTGAGCCTTTGGAGTGATAAATGCAGTTTTTTTTATTATGAACTCAGGATTAAAGGGCTGGCTTTGGCGGGGACTGGCCGTAGACATTGCTCCCTGTGACTCCAAGGCCTTTCAAGCCTTCTTTAGACATCATTTATTCATCAGAGAGACTACATGGGTTGGTTTTGAACTTTCTTTGGGATCTCACATTGCCTTTGGAAAAAATTATCTCGTTTCTCCTGCCTTTCACCTCTTTCAGCATTGCCTGGAGGTCTCCGATCAGCAGAACAGGACAGTTCCAGAAGGAAGGACGCTGCTTTCCCAACAAATATTATTTCCTAACAAATATTAGTCAGGGTCATTGTCTTGCAGAAAACACTCCCTAATGAGAACATCTGACTTCAAAACTCTTCCTTCTCCCATTCCTCACGGCCATCCCTCCACTCCTTTTTCCTCCCTGCCTCTGACCAGACCCTACACCCTGTCCCAAACACTCAGGAATGTTTCCAAGCAGGACACAGGGAGCAGCTGAGGGCTGGCAGTGCCCACAAACCCAGCCTGGGCAGCAACAGGGGCCAGGATGTCCCCGGAGATGGGCAGGGGAAGGATTCCTCACTCTGAGCTGCATTTCCTGGGGCAAGGGCAGAGCTGGTGTCCCCAGGAGTGGTGACAGCCCTGCCCGGGCACCACCGTGACACCCCTTGGGGCAAATGGGGCAAAACTCCTGTCCCAGCAAGGCTGGGGCTCTATCAGAGACAGAAAAATCTTAAATCCCAGAGGTCCAAGCCGGATTCCTCATCCAGGAGGATGAAGGGAGCTCTCAGGTTGACAGGAGAAGCTTCTCGAAACAAACACATTCAGGAGAGAACCCCAGGTGTGACAGGGCAGATCTAACAGAGAGATTTCCTTCAAAACTCACACACACCATGTTTCCATCTGGGCATTTCCACTTAAATCCCTTCTAGAGGCAAAACACTGAGTGCAACAAAGGCATTTGCAGCCCTCTCTCCTTCTCCCTCACCCAGCCCTCCTCACTGAGGGGCTCCATGAAGCCCTGGGTGTCCTCACCCACCCCAGTCTCTCAGGGGTGTCCTGGGGCTGTTGTCTCCCTTCCCTGGTTCCCATTTTGTCGCTCCAATGTCCCCTCCTGGCTCAGGCAAGGACAGGAGGGCATTTCCACAGCAGATAAAGAGACAGAGGATTTGGCAGGATGGATTTATTTCAGACACTGAAGCCCCCAATAGGGCAGAGGAGCAGCCTTTGACTGTCACCAGATGGCTGCAGGGCCAGGAACACCCAATTCCCTGGGGAGAAGAACTCCACAGAATGCAGGAAAACAAAACTGGGCATCACGTTGACTTTGGCAGTTGGGCACATGTCCCTTCAACTCGTTTGGGACTCCCTCTGCATCCAGGACTAGGGAGAAGGGCTGGAGGAGGGAAGGCAAAGGCCTAGGGGTAGGTGGCAAAAAACAACCATGGCCTTGGGCAGGTGGGTGAAACTGGCACAGAAAATCGGGTCAGTGGCTTGACGCATCAGCTGGAAGTTGTCCAACCTCAAGCTGGCTCAGATGTCCCCTGGGGCACCTCCTGGTCACCCTGTGCACACTCACACCAGGCCACACACACCCTCCACTGCCCCATGGCCCTTCCAGTGACTGCGGCCTTGGAGGTTCTCACCTTGCCCAGGTGTGAGAAAGGTCCATCCATGGCCTTTAACCACCCAAACACCCGCCGGGCATCACCCCCACCCATGGAGCAGCTTGAGCTGGGGATCCCAAAGCGGAAGGAACTCCAGGAGACTCCAGTTCCAATGCAGAGTGAACTTTATTGCGTGTGAAGACAGAACCAAAGCAGGGGTGGGCAGGCAGGCCTGGCCAGCAGTGGCACACGGGTCTGCCTGGCCCGGGCACGGGGCCAGAGGGAGCAGCAGGACCCCGGGGCCGGGCTGGGCCGGGGCTGAGCCCCTGGGCCAGCAGAGCAGGGCACGGCAGGGCCCGGGGAGGCGCAGGAGAAAGCAGGACAAGCAGAAGCCTCAGGTGGGCACGTTTGCCTCCCGCCTTGGCAGGAGGGGCCCCGAGGCCTCTGGAAAGGCTGGCCAGCAGCTCCAGGGGACACTTGGCCTGGGGAGGCACTCGCTGGACGCGTGGCCCGGCTCTAGCAGGGCAGGCACCTGCGGCCACAGTAGCGGCCACCGAGGCCGGAGAGCCCCGAGAGGCCAAAGCCCCCCGAGTTGATGGGGACCCCGGACTCGCTGAGGATGCTGCCCACGGCGGCGGAGGTGGAGGATCCCACGGCGGTGTTCTGGGGGAAGGAGCTGAGGATGGGCCCGGGCAGGGTGACCACCACGGGGGACGGCTCGATGATGACCCGCGAGTCCTGGCACTGGCGCACACAGGGCTCGTTGCAGCTGTTGGCCAGCGGGGTGGGGCCGCAGGGCCGGCACAGGTCGTAGCAGGACATGGCTGGGGCTGGAGGAGAACCTGCAGAAGGCACGGGCAGAACGTCAGGCACGGCCTCAGCAGCAGGAGGAACAGAGACCGAGGGAAGGGCCAGGGAACAGGGAGGAAGAAAGGATCAGGAGCTCCATCCCCAGGGCCTCCTGCAAAGAGCCCAAGAGCTTCTCCCAGCTCCTCGCAGTGAGCAGAGGCTGGGAGCAAAGTTCTCAGCAGCACAGCAGCAAGGCCAGGGATGGAGGCAGAGACAAAGAGGAGAAGGAGGAGAAGGAGAAGGAGAAGGAGAAGGAGAAGGAGAAGGAGAAGGAGAAGGAGAAGGAGAAGGAGAAGGAGAAGGAGAAGGAGAAGGAGAAGGAGAAGGAGAAGGAGTGAGGCAAAGGCCCTTGCAGCTCACCTGTGTCACCGAGAAGGACAAGGCAGGAGAAGTGGATGAGGGATCCTCACTTGCTCTGCCTTTTATACTGTCCCACATAGCCCCAGGCCCACGGGCACCCTCGGCACATGGAACGTGTTTACCAAGCTCATATTTTATGCAAAACATCCCCATTAGAGAAATGGGGACACTGCAATGCTGCTTTTTCATTTCCCTGTGCAGGACATGCCCAGTCAGCCTCCCAGGCTCCTTTCAAGTGCCAGCATTAGAGGCCAAAACGTGTCTGGGGGCAGTGCCACGTCAGCAGGGCCGGGTGATGCAGCCGCGGTTGGGGACTGTCCTATTTCACCAGGGCACTCCAGGCCCTTTGCCCTCCAGGGCCTCACTTTAGGACTCCCAGAATGGTCAGGGCACTTTTTCTGGCATCCCTAAAATAACAAGCCATGCTTTAAAATGTGTTTTCTGTGTCAGGAGTCACCTCATCTGCTGGGTAACCAAATACTCGAGTCCAGCAGGGCTGGGTGTAAACTTCCCTGCCACCTTGGACACTCTGAAGAACCAGGGATTTCACATCCTGACAAATCCATGTGCTCTTTGCCCTTCCGTGCCTTTGTGGAGAGCCCCCAGCATCCTCGAGTCAACAGGAGGATGTTTGAAAAGCAGAAAATCCTCTCCAACACACCCTAACTCTGCTCCCACCAGTTCCACCCAGCAACAAGCGTCCACGTTGGGCCTTTCCCACTGCTCCTTCTCCATCCCCAAATCTCCAAAACCCTTCCGGGAGCCTACACCCGAATGGTGGAAAGAGCCTGCAGAGCTCTCCAAGGAGACATCAAAAAACATCAGAAGGAGTCATGGTCTGGGAATGTCAGCAGGAAAACACTGGAGGCAAGCAGACAGCAAGATCATGGGCTCCTCTTCCATCCTATCAGCACACTCAGCACACTGGCCTGGCCTCGTCCCGTGGTCAGCACTGAGGGGTTGCCCTTAATGGTCTTTGAGACCTCCATTCCCTGCCCTCCATCCCTGGAATGGTCTCTGACCCCTCCATTCTTCTGCTCCAGGTGGAGTGAAGGTCACTTGTGTTTGGACAACGCTCTCAGGCACAGGATGGGATTTTGGGGTGTCAGTGCAGGGCCAGGAGTTGGATTTGATGATTTCTGGGTCCCTTACAATCTGGATATTCCACGATTCTGTGATTCCCTGAATGACAGGGAGTAGAGGATGTGGGAGGAAGCAGGAGCACCTTGTCCTCCTCTGCATCACCACTCACACAATTCAACACCCCAGCAATGTTCTCCCCATGTCCAATGTGTCCCTGTGGCCTCCTGAGCTGTGCCTGCAGCCCTGAGCCCTCCGGGAGGGACAGGAGGGAGCAGGGGATGCTGTGGTGGCAGAAGAGAAGGGTGACAACTCCTTGGGATTCTGTTGCATGAAGGACATTGTAGATGAGATGGTCACGACACAAAGCAACCCTCCATTTTCAGAAGGCTTCAAACCTGGTTTTATTATAGCATGAATGCGTTTTTAGACATTCTTACAAAGCTCATAAATTTACCCATTGGTTAGGAAAGACAAAGTGTTTATTGCAATAGGCAGTTGCAGGTTTCTCTTATTTCTCCTTGTTTCTTTCTTGGTTTCTGTGTCAAGGACCTTGGTAGGAAATTCTTTCAGGGGTGAACATGGCTCCTCTTCTCAAACTTCTCTCTGGCTCACAGAAGTCACTGTAAAACCTCTCCCACAGGACACGAACCATGGAAGGTGTCCCAGGAAATGTTTTCTACTGACTGATGGAACACATGGACCAGGAAGGTTATTATGGGGTGTCCATCCTTGGAGAGATCGAGAAGCCATTGGCATCTAAAGCAACTCCCTCAAGGCTATCCCACCTGAGCAAGGGTTGGGCCACGTAACCTCTGGAAGGGTATTCCAACCCCAAAAACTGTGACTTTGTGACCTCCCCCATGAAACAGCTTTATCTGGGGATCCCAAAAGGGAAGGAACTCCAGGAGACTCCAGTTCCAATGCAGAGTGAACTTTATTGCGTGTGAAGACAGAACCAAAGCAGGGGTGGGCAGGCAGGCCTGGCCAGCAGTGGCACACGGGTCTGCCTGGCCCGGGCACGGGGCCAGCAGGAGCAGCAGGACCCCGGGGCCGGGCTGGGCCGGGGCTGAGCCCCTGGGCCATCAGAGCAGGGCACGGCAGGGCCCGGGGAGGCGCAGGAGAAAGCAGGACAAGCAGAAGCCTCAGGTGGGCACGTTTGCCTCCCGCCTTGGCAGGAGGGGCCCCGAGGCCTCTGGAAAGGCTGGCCAGCAGCTCCAGGGGACACTTGGCCTGGGGAGGCACTCGCTGGACGCGCGGCCCGGCTCTAGCAGGGCAGGCACCTGCGGCCGCAGTAGCGGCCACCGAGGCCGGAGAGCCCCGAGAGGCCAAAGCCCCCCGAGTTGATGGGGACCCCGGACTCGCTGAGGATGCTGCCCACGGCGGCGGAGGTGGAGGATCCCACGGCGGTGTTCTGGGGGAAGGAGCTGAGGATGGGCCCAGGCAGGGTGACCACCACGGGCGAGGGCTGGATGACCACGCGGGAGTCCTGGCACTGGCGCACACAGGGCTCGTTGCAGCTGTTGGCCAGCGGGGTGGGGCCGCAGGGCCGGCACAGGTCGTAGCAGGACATGGCTGGGGCTGGAGGAGAACCTGAGGAAGGCAGGGAAAGCACCCACGGGCTGTGAGACACACAGGGAGATGCTGCTGGGCAGGAGAAAGAGCAGAGAGTGGGCAGAAAGGACAGCCTGGAGAGGGTGATAGAAAGGACAAGGAATTGCAGTCCCCAAGAGGGGCCTAAAAACACAGACAAGACCTTCTCCCACCTCCCTCCAGTGTGGCACAGAGAGTGGAGATGTCCACCAACTGTCCCAACAAAACTGAGGCGAAGCCCCAGTGGGAGCCAGAAGAGACAGAGGAAAAGAAATGGAAACAGAGGAAAGCACTCACCTGTGTCACTGAGGAGGAGAAGGCAGGAGAAGTGGATGAGGGATCCCGCACTTGCTCTGCCTTTTATAGTGTCCCACACAGCCCCGGGCCCAGGGACAGTCTTTGCACAGGGAATGTGTTTACCAAGCTCATCTCGCATGCAAAACATCCCAATTACAAAAATTAGTGTTTTTATTTTTGCCCTGCAACGCTGCCTTTTCATTTCCCTGTGCTGGACGTGCCCAGTCAGCCTCCCAGGCTCCTTTCAAGTGCCAAGATTAGAGGCCAAAATATTTCCAGGGAAAATGATTTGTCAGCAGGGCCAGGTGAAGCAGCCAGGGCTGAGAAGTGTCCCACTGACCATCTGGTGGCAGCCCCTGGCCCTCCAGGGCAGGACTTTCAAGTGCAGAGGCAGCCCCATATCCCCTGCTGGACATTGGCATCACGGGGCTGGACTGGGGCTGGTCCCTCACCTGAGGGGACCCCTGGGATTGGAAAAGCTCTCCCAGAACATCAAGTCCCACCTGGGATCCATCTCCACTTTGTCACAGAGCCCAGAGCACACAGTGCCATGTCCAGTTTCCCCTTGGACACATCCAGGGATGGCGACCCCAAACCCCCCTGGGCCACCCCGGCCAAGGCCAGAACAGCAGTGCCCAGCCTGGACAGGGACAGACATGAGGGACAGAGCTGACCCTTGCAGGGGAATGGCCAGGCTGGAGCCTCAGGGCCCTGAGGAGCCCAGCCCCATCATCAGGAAACACTTTAAAGTCCTGCCCTGGAGGGCCAGGACTGGAATTATTTGGGATGTCGGACACTCCTCAGCACCAGCTGCATCACCTGGCCCTGCTGACGTGGCACTGCCCCCAGACACGTTTTGGCCTCTAATGCTGGCACTTGAAAGGAGCCTGGGAGGCTGACTGGGCATGTCCTGCACAGGGAAATGAAAAAGCAGCATTGCAGTGTCCCCATTTCTCTAATGGGGATGTTTTGCATAAAATATGAGCTTGGTAAACACGTTCCATGTGCCGAGGGTGCCCGTGGGCCTGGGGCTGTGTGGGACAGTATAAAAGGCAGAGCAAGTGAGGATCCCTCATCCACTTCTCCTGCCTTCTCCTCCTTGGTGACACAGGTGAGCTGCAAGGGCCTTTGCCTCCTTCTCTTCTCTTCTCTTCTCTTCTCTTCTCTTCTCTTCTCTTCTCTTCTCTTCTCTTCTCTTCTCTTCTCTTCTCTTCTCTTCTCTTCTCTTCTCTTCTCTTCTCTTCTCTTCTCTTCTCTTCTCCTTGACCCTCAATGGAATCCACAGGGCTCTCTGAGAGTCTTTCTCCTTGATCCTGCTCTCCGCAGGTTTTTGTGGTTGTTTTTTGCTGGGGAGAGGTGGGAGATGTTGGGATTTCTTTGCAGGGAACTCTTTGGGCTCAGGGCTGTTGGGTTCCTCCCTTGCTCCCTCTCCAGGCTGTCCCTTCTGCCCAGGCTGTGTTTCCTCCTGTGAGCAGCATCTCCGTGTGTGCCTCACAGCCCGTGGGTGCTTTCCCTGCCTTCCGCAGGTTCTCCTCCAGCCCCAGCCATGTCCTGCTACGACCTGTGCCGGCCCTGCGGCCCCACCCCGCTGGCCAACAGCTGCAACGAGCCCTGTGTGCGCCAGTGCCAGGACTCCCGCGTGGTCATCCAGCCCTCGCCCGTGGTGGTCACCCTGCCCGGGCCCATCCTCAGCTCCTTCCCCCAGAACACCGCCGTGGGATCCTCCACCTCTGCCGCCGTGGGCAGCATCCTCAGCGAGGAGGGAGTGCCCATCAACTCGGGGGGCTTTGGGCTCTCGGGGCTCTCCGGCCTCGGTGGCCGCTACTGCGGCCGCAGGTGCCTGCCCTGCTAGAGCCGGGCCGCGCGTCCAGCGAGTGCCTCCCCAGGCCAAGTGTCCCCTGGAGCTGCTGGCCAGCCTTTCCAGAGGCCTCGGGGCCCCTCCTGCCCTCCTGACAAGGAGGGAAGGAGGGAGGTGCTGTCTGGTCTCGTGGCCAGCCTGTTTCAGCCTTGAAAATCCTGCTTTGGAAGAGTTTCCTTGTCTCTGATTTTGCATTTCACGGTGGTTTGATGCTGTGATTGCCAACAGTCAGTGGAGGGGTTTTATTCAGGAATTAAGGAAAGGTGGAGTCTTGCTTTCTGTCTCTCAGTTGGAATGGTTTCTTTTCCCTTCATAAATATATATTTTCCCTTTGTTTTTGCTGAATGCTACTTGACTGTTTGTCAGTAAACTGATGTTGCATCTGATTTTGAGTTTCGTTGTGGTTTTTCTCTCCTTTTTACCTCCCCTTGGGGCAGAATTATGTGAAAATCTATGCAAGGATTTCACAGAGGAAAATGTGCGTCCAAAAGTCACCACAACTCATCTGATAAAAATAATTTCATTGGTTTTTATACTCTTGAGAAGCACTGAACAGGTTCTCAAATCTATTTCTCCTTCTAGGATGTTTTCCCCCAGTTTGTTTATCCCACCTCTGTATTTAAAAGTACAATTGTGGTGTTTAAGCTTGAGAGATTTTAGATCTTGTCCCCTATTTGGCATCTCTGAAACTCCTGAGAATCTGAATGAATATTAATATGGCAGAAGCAACACTTGCCACTGTGGCAACCAAAAAAGATCCAAGAAAAATAAAACCACCAAATAAAATCTATTTGAAAATTAAATAATCCTGGAGCTGAGATATAAATATTTGAGGAGCTCAAGGGAATGTTCTTGACATTCAGGTGTGGAGCCAGTCCAAATGTCCACACAACAGGCAAAAGAGGTGGGGTTTTATATTAAAATGTTTTATGCTTTGTTTAAAGTTTATTAAAAATTATTTACTTGCAAATTTACAAATTTGGGAGGAGAAGAGTTCAGCAAAAAGATGGAATGGAATCCTAAAATATCCTCATTGGAAGGGGATCTAATCCAGCTCCTGGTCCTGCACAGTCACCTCAAAATCCCAAAACATCCCTGGGAGCGCCACCCAAACACTCCTGGAGCAGCCCCGGTGCCGTGCCCATTCCCTGGGGAGCCTGGGCAGTGTCCAGCACCCTCTGGGGGAGGAATTTTCCAGAAGAATCCAGCCCAAACCTCCCTGGCACGGCTCCAGCCATTCCCTGGTCATGAGGGGCAGAGGAGCTTTGCTGGGGCCCCTTCCTGCCTGCGGCTCAAGGCAGAAACGCCAAAAAAATGAAAGCTGGGGAATGAAAATGTCCCAGACCGAGAGGAGCCTGGGCTGGAAAAGAGGTTTCCATGGGTAAATTTTCCAAACAATTAACCAGAGAGACTGGTGGGATAAGCTGTTCCCTGGGATCCGTGAGGAACCCAAGGGCGGCGGCATTCCGCGCCGCAGAACAGCTGCAGTTGTATTTATGATCAGACTGATTTTTCTAGTTTTTTTAATATAAAAATGACCTCGTGGTCAGCTTAAGTGACACCCCAGATATGGCACTTGCTGATAAAAATGTTACGTATAATGTTTCTGTGCTATCACAATTTTATTATGGTGTGAAATTGATGCAATATCAATTAAAAATATGGGGTTTAAAAGCCAGTTAAAAACTGTTTTTATTGAAACATATGTAAGGCATTTGTATTCTGTATCTACCATCAACAGACTATGTAATCTATTCAATCTATTTAATCCATTTAATCTATTTAAAGTATTCAATCTATTCAATCTATTTTATCTATACTATCTATTTTATCTATTCTATCTATTTTATCTATTCAATCTATTCTATCTATTCAATCTATTTTATCTATTCTATCTATTTTATCTTTTAATCCTGCAATGCAAATGGACACGGAGCAGGAGGGGTGGAGGAAGGGAATTTGGGAGAGTGAAGAGTCTGGGAAAGGGGAAATAAACCCCAAAATTTCCCCTTGCTAACCTAAAGGGAAAAAAAAAGGGAAAAAAGCCACATTCCAGAACCTTCCCAGCCCAGCACAGCAGGGCAGTTGTGCAGGATGTTGAAGTTTTTATTAAATGGAGACGCTCAGCTCAATTTCAAGCAGAATTTTGTACCTTTGATGGTCTGATCCATCACTTGCAATAACTGAAATCACTGGAGAAACAATTTCTGAAGAATGTGAACGTGGTTTGGAAGCCATGTCCCCCTTGGATGTTCAGGTTGAAAAATGGGCGTGATAACTCCATAGATATTTTTGACTTTATGGGGTTATTGAAGCATCTTTAATTAGTTCCCACACATATTTTTGCAAGTGGGACCTTTCCTTTCCCTGATAAAGGAATTGTCCTGCTTTTGTTTCCCAGTCTAAGTTTAGGCTGGCATTGCGTGAGAAGCATCATCCACCCATTAAAAAATTCTTTCATCTTCCCAAATTATGGGTACTTTTAATTTCTGGTACTTTTAGACCGACTCTAATAATGTCAACCTGAAATTACTTCAAGCACAGTCTAATAAAGACAATTTTTTTTCCAGCTCCTCAGCAATTTGTTCACTTGTGGCCACCTTGGGATCCAAGATCAAATCCAAGAGGAGCCAAAACTCTTTGTGTGCCAAAATTCCCAGTCTGACCCAGTTACAAACAATTGTCAATTAAAACGTTCACATCTCCTAAAAAAACCTCTGAGGACCTTTCCAAGCTTGGTGAAGCTTTGGGGTGACCTCATTGTGGCCTTCCAGGACCTGAGGGAGCCAACAAGAAACATGAGGAGTGGATTTCCAAAGGGCCTTGAATGACAGGACAAAGGGGAAAAGTGGTAAAACTGAAAGAGGGGAAATTTAGGTTGGATTTGGGAAGGAATTCTTCCCTGTGGGGGTGGTGAGCCCCTGGCACAGGTGGTTCCAAGGATTTCCCACCTCTGGAAGTGTCCCAGGACAGGTTGGACGAGGCTTGGAGCAGCCTGGGATCATGGGAGGTGTCCCTGCACATGGATTGGCACAGGATGAGCTTTGAGGTCCCTTCCCACCCAAACCATTCCATGATTCCATGGTTCTGACTGGTGTTTGTGAGCTGAGGTGGAACAGGAGGGGTTTAGAGGTCTCCTTTGCAGAAGAACTGATAAATCAGGATTAAATGTCCCCTTGTTCTTCCAGCTGTGCCTCAAACTGTGTTACCCAGATTTAACGCCATAAGACCACCTGAAATCAATGTGATAAAGTGGCAATTTGTCTCTGAATTCCACAATTCTGGCACTTCCTTCCTTCTGTGGGATTTCAGGGCTGGATGTACTCTTGAGGCAGGGCCTTGCCCAAACCTGGAATTGAGATTGTTCCGGCGCCCGGCTGGAGGCAGAACTTGGTGAGCATTGCTGGAGACAGGAATTTATTAAAGATTTACACTCATACCCTTAATAAAAGAACGCCTTGGAATGATGAATTATGTATTATAGACATTCTTAGTATTTTTCTTTATGACTAAAGTCAAACGTACGCCGGAGTCTGGATTTTGTTGTGACTGAAAGGTGGCCCTGGAATAAATTTGATCCCTAATTCCCGAGATGAGAGAAACCTGCGGGACGGAATCTGTCTGTCAGAAGATAAGGAGGAAACAAAAACAAAGTAAATAAGCAGTGAGGAAAGGAACATTTAATCAGGTGGAACATTTGACATTCAGGACATACTCGTTGGGAATTAATTCCAGGTACAAAGGCTGTCTGTGGTCCCCAGGCCATCAGGGCTGAGGTATAAAAACCAACTCAGCCCAACTCCTTCCTACCACTTCTCTTTCCTCTTTTGTGAGCAAGGTTAGTTCAAATCCACTTCTCTTTCTCTGTTTGTTGAGTCCTTGCCTTTTAATAATCTGGGATTTTTTTTTCCCCACAGTGTTCTGCTGCTTGCTGGATTCTTTTTTTTTTGGGGGAGGGAGATTTTTTCTGTTTAAAAAGTTGGGGTTTGATGTTGGAATCGTGGAATTTCTGGAGTCCCAACTTGGCTATAGAGATCCTTGAATTGGTGATAGAAATTTATTCAAACGCGGGGTTTCAGACATGTTAAGTGACATAGAAAATATTAGAACTAATAAAGATTAATGAATTACATGGGTGGAGTAACTCTGCAAGGGGTTGGAATTCTCGGATCTTTAAACTCCAACTATTTATTAAAACAGAAAATTCAGGAGCTCAATTGTTGTATTTCAGCAGCATTTTATATCTTGGAGCGTCTTTTCCATCCTGGAATGTCAGCTGGGTCACCAAGTGTGGAAATTTTGTTCCAGAGTGCAAAGGCATCTCCTGGAATGTTGGGGAGTGGGATCAGGGATTGTGGAGCGGAAGGGAAAGAAGGGGGAAAACTGGAGCTGAGCTGAGCGCCCCGTAGAAATCAGAGAATTTTGGTTTTATTGCTGTGGTGTAGATAGAACCCCTGGAATTCCTGCTTCTTCTCCCATCCATGGACGAGTTGCCTGGGAAAAAATTCCAAAGACCTCTTCTTCAAGGCTGCTTAATGACGCTGAAATTTGTCATTGAAATTTGTACCTCTTTGTAGGCAAAGCTGGAGCCTTGAAATGAATCCTCCCTTTTCATTTTTCCAGCTGCCTGTGGACCTCTCTCCACAGGTACATTTGTGGTTGGGTTTCACTCCTAATTGCTGCTCCCCCAATGCTCTGGGTGCGTGGAGCTGGGTCTCTCCAGACATGCAATCAAAATCCTACAATTAAATTAATGACACAGGTTTGTTTCTTTTGTTCTGCTGCCAGTTCTTGCCCGGATCACCGACAGCCCAGAGGACATTTCAGCCTCTGTCTCTCTTTATTTAAGAGTTTGGTTTCCTCCTCAGCTCCTGGCTCTGTTCCTAAAAGGCCCCTTGGAAAGTCTCTGTCCCGATAACCGAACTAAAATGAGTAAATGAACTAAGCTGAGTAAACGCGGGTGTGACGCAGCTCCTGCCTTGCCCTCAGGTGTGCTCCTGTATTCCAGACCTCATCCCGAGCCATGTCCTGCTACGAGCGATGTCCCCCCACCTCCTGCGGCCCCACTCCGCTGGCCAACAGCTGCAACGAGCCCTGCGTCCGGCAGTGCCAGGACTCCACCGTGGTCATCCAGCCCTCGCCCGTGGTGGTCACCCTGCCCGGGCCCATCCTCAGCTCCTTCCCCCAGAACACCACCGTGGGATCCTCGGCGTCCGCGGCCGTCGGGAGCGCTCTGAGCACCGAGGGCGTCCCCATCAACTCGGGGGGCAGCTCCTTGGGTTTTGGGGGCTTTGGGGGCTTTGGCTCAGTTCCTGGGCTGGGCAGTGGCTACAGCCGGCCCTACCGGCGCTACAACGCCTCCCGCAGCGGCTTCTATGGGCCCTGCTAAGGAGGGAGGAGAAGACCAGGAATGCTGAGCCCCGACCCTTCCCTGGAGCAGGACTGAGCTCACGGTGTCCAAAGCGGGGTCAGATCCCCATGGCTCCGCCTGAATGGAGTCCATCAGGCCCTGGAATGAGGCCACTGCTCCTGTTTTACTCCTGGGTGTTTCTGGTCCTGTTTGTAGCTCTGCTGCTCAGTGTATTTGGTACTACCCGGTGTAAAGTTTTAAATTTAGGTTGTAGGCGGGACGTGGCTCTCAGGGTGCTCTGGAAGAAGAGCTCTGCCTTGGGAACACGTCCCCCTGAGCTGAGCCTTTCCTCCCACACCAACCCCCGGTGCTTTGCAGGGCTTTAATCCTCTTGTTGGGATTAATAAAATGATGCTTTTATCATAATCTCCTGAGTCTCCTGTTGGTTTTTTCCCTCCCCTCCTGTTCTTATTTGAAACTTTTTCAGTTTCATTTTTTTAGGTGAAATTTATCACTGATTAGCTCATCAATTGTCTGGGAGAGTTGGGAATGTGGGGAATGTTCAGCCTGGAGAGTGGAGAACTCAGAGCACCTCCAGGATCTGATTTAGATTTACAACAGCCACCGAAGGCACTAAACCAGTCCATTTTGGGGGGAAAAAAGGGAAGAAATTCTCTTGTTGGGAAGGTTTGGGGCATTCCAATAAACCAGTTATACAAATAATGTCTGCAGCAGGTTGAGCTGTCCCCAGGAGTTAAACTGCTCATGGTTTATGTCCCAGCCTGGCATGAGATGAAAAACCTCCCTCAAAGAGCTTCTTTCGTCTCCGGGACCCGGCGTTCATTTCAACCCTTTGTTCCATCACACCCAGGGCTCCAGAGCCAGCACAACACTACAAATTTCAATTCACGCAGTAATTTGTCAACCCTTTGGTGCCTCACCTGTCCCGGGAGCTCCAAAGGCGTTAATTGAGTGTGGGGAGTGCCAAACTCCACCAGCCGGGGTTGGTGTGTCCTGGTTCTCCATCCAAGGGCTCCCAACCTCTTGGATGAACTCCGGGGGTTAATTAGGGAGCTGGAATCCCTGCCAGGCTGTTAATGAGGCTGTTCCCAAAATGGGATCTCCCCTCCAAGAGCAGAAGTTTCTGTGCCTGGAGGGGAGGATGAGGAGGAAGAAGCGTTCCTGGGTTATCTCAGTTTTACCGATGAAAAGGAAGTGAATTTTCCTTGGGAGGGATCTCTACTAGAAGGAGTGGATTTTGTAACATATTGAAAAAGATTCTGGGCTGTTGGATTGTGGAGAGTTTGAGGAGAAGGAGGAGAAAGACTCTCCTTTTCTCCTTTTCTCCTTTTCTCCTTTTCTCCTTTTCTCCTTTTCTCCTTTTGTAGAAAAACCTTTCTGTAGAACAGACTCTAAAAAGAAGAGAATCTTCTTGTGGCGAAAATAGGAGGAGTTAAAGAATTTTAAGGAGATGAAGATTTGTCTTAATTTTATTTTTTTAAATATAAATGATAGAAAAGTTTAATAAAATAATTAAAGTTTTTGAAGGTGTTTAACTTGAATTAGGTGAAGTCCTTTGAGTTCTCCTGACTCACCGATTTTGATTGAAGTTTTTACCCAGGGGTTGCAGGCGCCCAGATCCCCCACAACCTCGGGGGAGCCAAAACTTTGCATATTTGAGCCATTAGCAAGAAATGGCAACTTTGAAGTCCTTTATTCCTCTGAAGTCCAAGCCCAGTCTTTGTACAAAGCCTCCTCATTTGGAGTTAATTCCTATCTTTTGCTGACTTCTCCCCATCCCTGTTTTTTGCATCCTTTTCGTGCAGGAATTTCCAGCAGGGACAAATCGAGCTGTGATAAATGGGATGAAGACTCGGGTGCAGCTTCTCCTGACACCGCACAGCCTCTAACCCTCAAAATTTGAATTAATCTCCAACATCCAGATTTGTGTTTAATTTGTCGTGAAAATTGCTGCACATCCTGGTGACTTCCTGGGATTTCGGGCAGAAACAGGGGTGACTCGGGCATGGAAATTATACTAAAAATTTATGTTTGGGTAAAGAAAATGCAGGATTGTGGGCGTTTGGATTGGCTGTGGCTTGGAGAGGGACTTTGGGCAAGGGCAGGGGGTGACAGGACAAGAGGAGGTGGGTCCAGAATGACAGAAAGGGCGTTCAGATGGAAAAAAAACCCACTTTGTGCATGGGGTTTATTGTGAACTATTCCTGGCAAATCCTGGCTCCCAGAGGATGGATCAGAACACCCAATTCACCAGCCTGGGTGGCACCAAACCTTGTTCTGTGAGGAAGGTGGAGCTGGAACCCAGGGCAGCGCTAATTGCACTCGTCCAATTTGAAACGTAATTAAAATCTGCATTTGAAAGCTTACGCAAAAAACAGGTCTGAAAAACAAACAAAACCCTCCCATTCTGGGTGTGTTGTTTTGCAGAGGTTCTGGTGAGTAAATAATTTCTACCCTCGAGTGTGAATTAATTTTTGGAGCTGTTTTGTGCTGTTCCCAGCAGAATTCCAGCTGGGAATTCCACGCTGCCCCGGCTCCCTGCAGGAATTCTCCGCAGATCCATCCAGGAGTGAGTGACATTAATTTTTGGACAAAACCAGAAATCAAAACAGAAATTGTTGAAGTTTATTAGCCCAGAGTAAGACGCCAAAGCAAACCCCAAACCTGAGTGATTTTAAAGTTGTTCGTGACAGAATCTGAATAAAATTAACAAGGAAATGAGCTCCAGTCGGGTGTGAAAATGGAGGATTTCACATCTCCCTGTGCCTTCAGGGGGGTTCTTCGAGGAGGGGTGAGGTCCCAGGTTCTGCCTACCCCAAAAACCATCTCAGATCACACATCCACAGCTTCATCTGCCTGGGCAGGGCAGTAAATTCCAGCCAGGAACAGGGGGTGGCTGCAAAAACCCCAAAATTCCAGGCAGACATGGCCAGAGGGGCTGAATGAAGCACCTTAAACCACAGGAACACCTTGAGGTTCAAACAATTCCCAATCCATGGGGAGCTGGACAGGCTGGAGGGGCAGGACTTGGCCAAACCCAAGGGTGAAGTCCAAACCCAGGTCGGGGCAACCCCAAGAATCCAGGGAGGGGATTCTGCCCCTCTGCTCTGCTCTGCTCTGGGGAGATTCCACCTGAAATTCTGCCCAGCTTTGGAATCATGTCCAGTTCTGGAATTGTGTCCACAATTTTAGAACCATGTCCAGTTCTGGAATCGTGTCCAATTCTGGAATCATGTCCAGTTCTAGAACCGTGTCCAGCTCTGGAATCATGTCCAGTTCTTGAACTGACCTGAATTGTGGTGGGAACCTCAAATGGCTCCACAGAGTCCTCATGAGCTCTGTCCAGAATTACTGAGAGAAAAGCAAAACCCAGCACAGGAGGGAACTCAGGAGCTGCAAGGATTTTACACAGGCTCCAAACCTTTGAGGAACTAATTCTTCATAATGAGCTAATTAATTACAATTCAAAACGAATTGCAGATGCTGCTCTTGCCAGGGAAATTCCCTCTGTTTCTCCATGGATTTTGGGGTCACCTCTGTGCCCAGAGACTTTACCCAGGGATGACTGTGAGTAACCTCCCAGTTCCATTTTGATTAAAGATCTCTTTTTTCAGAGGTTCAGTCACTCACAGGTGTCTCAGGAGGATGTTCTCACATTATGCAAAAAGTCTTAATTATAATCTGAATATTTAGGTCTGGCCTTGATGACAAAAATCTGTGAACTCTTAATTTGCTCACTTTAATTCATCTCAAAATCAGGCCATTAAGTCATTCTGAGAGTACAATAAAATAAAGGCTTTAGTTGGAACAATATTTATTGTAATTGCTTACAAGGAAGTCTCCAAACAGATCTGAAGTGTTGCCAGATCTGTTTTTAAATTCACAACTGGATTTAAAACATGCTTTGTGTTTTCCAAGCAAAGCTTGGATGAAGGAGGAATAAAAAGAATGAAGAAAATTTTTTAAAAGATGAAAGAAACTGTGGATGGTGTTATGCAAGTTAATTCCTCAACTAACTCCTGGAAATATTGGGAATAATAGGAAATATTTTTAAATACAGCCGCTAATTCCTTAAAATATGGACAAATAGTGGGGAACGCACTGCTAAAAACAGCCAAGGAATTTTTTTTGAGAATCCTCCTGAAATATGAGATGGCGCGAGCCGAACTTTGAACTTTTCCTTTTTGATCTAAAATAAAGCAGCTGTAATTCCTGCAGATAGAAACAATGGCATCAATTTCACAGCCCAATTACTGCCCTGCACCCCCAAATCTTCGTAACATCTTATTAAATAAAATACAAGAATTCAGATCTAGGTCAGGGATCTGAAATGTGCCCAGGATGGGACATTTGCATGGTGGCACTCCAATAAAGCTGCTGATAAACTTTGAAGTCCCCAGGAAGCTCTGCCCAAGCCAAACGAGTTTCTGTTCCCAGGGGATCCCCACAGAGACAGCCCTAATTTAAATGTGATTTGCGTGTCTCGGGAGTGGATGTGCCAGCAGAGCGAGAACCTCAGGGTTATTCCCTGCATCCAGGACTGCTCATGGATTTGGGGTTGGAAAAGATCTCCAGGATCACCAATCCCAACCTGTGATGGATCCCCTGATGTCCCCTCATTCCTGGGACACCTCCAGGGATGGGGACTCCAAACCTCCCTGGGCAGCCTCTTCCATGGAAAAATTCCTTCTTCCATTCCCAGAGAGCCTCTCCACGCCCAGAGGTGCCCAAGGAATGAGCGGACCTTGGGCTGGTGACCAGGCTGGGGTTGGGAACGCCTTGGATTCGATGGTCCTGGAGGTCTTCTCCAACCTCATGGATCCTGTGGAAAGCAGCTGGAAATACTCATGGCCTGCCTTCCAAAACCTGCAATTCTCCGTGAATTCCCCCAGGATTTACCTTGCAGAGGAGGGCGCTGCATTATGCAAATGAGGCCTAATCTCCTTTAATGACACCAAGCAGATCCCAAAGGGGTTTGAAGGCTGAATAAATCCCGCTGAATTAATCCCTGCAGTGTTCCCAGAAATGAACCCGGCCTGGAATATTTTAAGATGAAAGCACCCTGTGGTCAGATAGACAAACCACAAGATAAGGAAGTGAAGCAAGTAAAAAACACAAATACTGAGGCAAAAAACCCTGTAATCAGTCGTGGCCCATAAATCACGTCTTGCACAAAGAGTGGCCCAAGTCGTTGGGCAACTCAAAACTCGGTATAAAAACCTGAGCAACTCCTGGCTCTCCCAGCCACTTCTCTTCCCTCCTTTGCCTTCGTGAGTAAGGTGAGTTTGAACCTATTTATTCTCTTTCTAAAGCCTTGATTTTGTAGCTTTTCCCTCACTCCTCTTGCCGCAGTTTCTTCTCAGAGGGAAGAAGGGGTTTTATACCAGAGAGGGAGTTTTGTGTTGGTGGCGACTTATAAAAATCATTAATTAGCCACATTAGCTAAATGGCTATGGGTTATTTATTAAATGGGTTATTTATTAAAGGGGTTATTTATTCAGTTTTGGGATCCAAGACAGTTTTAAGGTTGTACAGCTGCACTTTAATATCAGCAGTGAATTCTCGGGCCTGATGAGTCGCATGACTGCGTCCCACCACAGCCCAAGCAGGGAATTCACCTGAGGCCAGAACACGAACCACACTAAAAATCCAATTTCCTTCCCAATTCCCAACCCTGAAAGGACCCCTGGAAAGCTGCTGATAAATGTGGGTGTAACTCAGCTCCTGTATTCCAGAACTCCCTCCGGCCACAGCCATGTCCTGCTACGACCTCTGTGCCCCCACCTCCTGCGGCCCCACCCCGCTGGCCAACAGCTGCAACGAGCCCTGTGTGCGGCAGTGCCAGGACTCCACCGTGGTCATCCAGCCCTCGCCCGTGGTGGTCACCCTGCCCGGGCCCATCCTCAGCTCCTTCCCCCAGAACACCACCGTGGGATCCTCGGCGTCCGCGGCCGTCGGGAGCGCTCTGAGCGCCGGGGGCGTCCCCATCAACTCGGGGGGCAGCTCCTTGGGTTTTGGGGGCTTTGGGGGCTTTGGCTACCCCGGGCTGGGCAGTGGCTACAGCCGGCCCTACCGGCGCTACAACGCCTCCCGCAGCGGCTTCTACGGGCCCTGCTAAGGAGGGAGGAGAAGACCAGGAATGCTGAGCCCCGACCCGTCCCTGGAGCAGGACTGAGCTCAAGGCCACGGTTTTTGGATGCCACGTGAGATGCCCCCAGCCTGGAGTTAAAGGAGCTGTGGGAGTTTGGCATCTCCCCAAACCAGGCCTTTGCTTGTCTTTTGTTGTGCTTTACTTCATGTTTCTGATCAAATGTCTTGTCCTGCTTTTTTTTGGTTTGGTTTGGTTTTTTTTTTTGTATTTGATAATAGGCAAAATATTAATTGCTGGCAACTGTTGTGCATGGCTGGATTTTCACGGGTCGTTCATCGATGAAGAAGGAAGGTTTCCACTAAATGAGTGTGTCTGAGTGGGTTCTGTCCTTAGTGAACCATGGAAATGTATTCCTGACTTTTTCGTTGCTTCCTTCCCTTCCTCAACCCATTAAATTCGTGCTGCATCACCCTCCGAGTCTGCCTGGCCTTCTTTGCTCTCCCAGCCCCTTTTCCAGTGCCTTTGGAAGTCCTCACTTCCAGAAAACACCATGCAAATAATTTCAAAGGAGAAGGAGTCAGATTCCGGTGGTGGAAAATGTTTGAACCCGAGCCTGAGACCCCTTATTAAAGGCAGAAAGGGACCCTGCAATGGGTGCCTCCTGCTGGGACATAAACAGGGAATTTTTAAAGATGTGATACTTGGGAAAAGTGTTTTAAAAGAAGGGAGCTCAGCTGAGGTTTCTCAGGGAAATGTGGAGGGAGAGAAGCAGCAATTGGGGCATCCTTTTTTGGGGTGCAGCATCTCCTGGCAGCTGAGCTCAGCCCCTGGTGAGTCGGGGAGGGGAAGCACAGAAGGATGGGGAGTGTTTCTCCCTTTGGAATTTGCTGGGTTGGGAAGCAAGTCTGGGACAGAGAGATTAAAGGACTAAAATTTAAAGAATTTTTAGTTCCAACCCTCTCTTTAGGGTGTTTTAAGACAAAGCTGAGCTTTATCAGGCACGGCTTTGCTCCTCCTGGATTGGGACGAAGGTGTGGTTTAGACACCCTGAAGGAAGAAGGTTTGGAAAACTTCCCCTGAGGGCTCCAGATGACTCAACCTCCTGTCACCCCTTAAAACTCCTGACATCTCTGAAAAGTCTCGCTTGGAGTCTTTGTCTGCCTGTCCAGAATGAGGCTGAGCTGTAATTAAAGATGCTGATGAGGTTCTGCCGACTGCAGTCATTAGTGGAATGAAATTAAAGGAGGTAAATGAAAGAATTAATAATTTTAAAGAGGAGGGTTTTTTTTAATAAACACCAGAAGACAGTGGAAAGCTGGCAGTTTGATGTTCTATTACAGGACGAGCTTGGTCTGGATTAAATGTTCAATTTAATATTTTTTGCCATCTCAACTGAAGCTATTCCCTGATCAAAGGTGATGAATTCCAAAAAGTCCAATGGCTCCAAAGGGCTGTGACTGAGGCACTGCTGAGAAGGTGCCTTGGACAGGTTCAGGTGGATATTTCTCATAGCAAAATTAATTTCCTTACCCTTGTAGTTCCCTTCTCATTAATTGAACCAAATCCTTTCCCAGATTGCAAAAAAAACTCCCCTCAAAGTTGGGATGTTTCCTCCAAGCATTCAGAAATCACATCAGAATAAAATATGACCCTCAGGTACCACTTCCCCCCTTCATTCCTGTCCCAAACGGCCTTTTTGGGTTAAAACTTGGTGTGGCAACCAGTAAAGCGCAATTCTGAGGATAAAAGGGAAATCTGGGTGGGTTTGCAGCCAGTTAGAAAGTGATTTATTCACTGCTGCAGAAAATGAATGGGAATATTGTGTTGGAATGTTTTCCGCAGGGAAGGATTTCTCCTGAAGACCTTGGTCCCACAGAAATAAAAAATACCAATATTTTTGGCAGAAATACTTGTTGTCAGCGAAAATCCCTTTCAGCACCAAATCCTGCAGAGCTGAGGCCAGAGCTGCAGCATCTCCTGGGTTTATGGGGAGAAGGGAAGAGGCAGGAAGGCTCTCCAGAGCTTTTACGGCTTCCTGGGGCTGCCTGGAGGATCCCAGACATTCCTGCACCTTTTATTACCCAGTCCCCGCAGGAGCTGTGGGTTTGCTTTGCATTTGGCCGGGTTCCCAGCAGGGAAATTGGTTTGTTTACTGTTTATGTTCATGATGGTTTACCCTGGCCGCGGATGAAACCCACGACCCGCGAGGCCGCTTTCATCTCCCTGCTTTGCATCCATTAAATATTCCCGGCTCCATCGCGCCAACTCCACCTCCCAAAGTGGGGATGAGTCAAAATCCCATTTGTTTAGGACTTCTGGTATTTTGGGCACACACTTGGGAGCAGCCCCTGGTGTGGCAGTGGGTTTTAGTTGGAGTCCTGAGTGTGCAATTCCAGCCGTGATAAGTGCCCAGGAGATTTCGGATCGCTGCTCCTTGTAATCTTCCCATGAGCAACATCGCAAAAGCTCTCGGCTGCTGGGAGGAGAAGATGGAGCCACCCAGACAAGCTGGACTGAGGATCACCTTCAAAAGTGGAATTTGGGCGCTTTTCTATCTTCTCTGTGGCTTTGGATGAGTTGGCCTTGCAAACCACAAGCTGCTCTTAGAGTTGATAGATAATTATTGTTATTAAGGAAAGTCAGGGAATCATGGGATGGTTTGGGTGGGAAGGGGGCCTTAAAAATCATCTAAACCATGGGCAGGGACACCTTCCACTATCCCAGGCTGCTCCAAGCCCTGTCCAACCCGGCCTTGGGCACTTCCAGGGATAGGGCAGCCACAGCTTCTCTGGACAAACAATTTTTTAACATTTCTGTGCATGCAGGGAGAACTTTGGGAAGGTCTGGTCAGTCTCGAGGGACAGAAGAGTTTCCATCCATCGTGTCATCATTCTGGGTCATCCCAAACTGGGGACATCCAGTGACTGAGTTGATGCAAATTCTTATTTGTGTTTCAAGGACAAGGTGGAAGGATTGGAGCTGGTGGGGAAGTTTTGTGGAATCCATCAGGAATCTTGGCCACCCCTTTGAACCCCTGGTCATGTTCAAAGAGTCCTTCCCTGCCCATTTGCTGATCGTCCCCCGTTTGCATGTCTGAGTGGTCCAGGGAAATGTTTGGGGAACTTTGAAGGCTTCTGCTCTTCAGAAGTCTCCAACCAGCGTTTATTTCCCAGGAGATGTTGGGGCAGATACTCCCAGTTCGGGGCTGATTTGCCTGTCTCTGCCTCGGAGATTAAACACCACGAGAGGCTGGAAATGCTCGGCCCTGCCCTCCAGTCTGCTCCGGCATTGTCTGCGATTACTTTTTAATCTGGAAATTGCCTTTGAAAAGGAACTGGAATTGCTGCACGCTGAGGTGATCTGTGAGACGTGCAGATTGGCTTTCAAAGAAGGAAAAAAGGAACAGGAACATTACAAACATCTCTAAATAACTGCTATTAATTTGGGGAACGATTTTGCATAATGGTGCGAAGCCCAGCAGGGGAAAGTAATAATTTAGTGGCAGATGTAAAAGGGTTTGGCGTCTTTGATGACCCCAAAGATGAGCTTGGGCAAGGCTTTGAGCAGCCCCAAATTCCCAGGCATCCTCCAGCTGACCTCAGTCGCTGTCCTGGTTTAATGTAGGGAGAAAACCCAACCTGGAGACTCCTGAGATGAAGGACTTGGACACTCAGTTCCTAAATTGTGTCTCAGATTCCATCATGGGAGCGTGGTGGTTTAATAATAATAAAGGAATAGATCAGATGCTGATCCTCCTTCATGCTCTCTGCTGAGTCAAGAAAATAAAATCTGTTCCCTCAAATAATCCATTTCCCAGTACCTTCGAGAGTGGGGGAGCTTAATCAGTTCTAAATGCCTTCTAACGATTTTATTTCCTTTATTTTTGTGCATCTCCCTCTGTTTGAGAGGAATTTGGTGAAACACTGAGGCAGAAATAGGAATTTATGCCCTTCTCAGAGCGAGGTGCGCCAAAAACTTGTGCCCTCCGTGCAGGGGGAAAGGGATTTCACAGGGAAGGTCACTGCACCTTTCCCGATGGTTTCATTCATCCGTGTCATGGTTCCTTGGGATGCAAAACAATTTCCTGAGTAACCCAGATGAATCAGCCTCTGATCAGGAATTAACCGGGCTCGTAAGATTTGAGGATAAAAGAAACCTCTCCGGAGGAATGCATACATTACAGGGAGGAAACGAAATCCAGGCAAGAAACACAAACAGAGAGGAAAAGTAAATCCCCAGCCAGGGGTGCTTTGCATATGAGGAATCGTTAGCAATTGGCTGCTAATGAGCTACACGCACAATTTGTGTCCCAGGTCCTCGGGCTCTCTGGGCCAGGGTATAAAACCAGCCCGGTCGGAGGACCTACAACCACTCCTGGCTTTCTTCTCCTTGGAGAAAAGGGTAAGTCTCGATCTGCTTCCCATTTTCTTTGGATGGTTGCTGTCTTTGTGCTTTATTTTTCTGCTGTTCGTCTTTAGCAGCCCGAGGTCTGCGCTCTTTAGAATTGCTGGGGAAACCTCCAAGCGGCTTTTTCTCCAGGGAGGGACATTCTGTGAAGGGTGGAGATCGTTCCTGTGCTGATCGTTCCTGTGCTGATTTTTTTCATTTGTGTCGCCCGAATCTTTCTGTTCCAAGAAGTCCCGAGCTCTGCCTGAGCATTGCCCAGCAGCTGGGAGCGGATTTGGGGTATCCGCGCAGAGCTTTTGTCTCTCGGGATGGAATCACAAAATATTCGGGGTTGGAAGGGACCTCTGGAGATCTCCTGGGGCAGGTGACACAGGAAAGCCTCCAAGCGGGTTTGGAATGACTCTGGAGAGAGGGACACTCCTGGGCACGAGGGTCTGAACGTCTCCAGAGCGAGATTCCCTGAACTCCCTTGATCAGACCCATCTGGGCCAAGGCCTCACCGTGAAATTTCTGCTGAGGAGTTTGTTGGGGCTATTTTTTTTTTTTTTTGGTCTTGGTTTTTTTTTTTTTTTTAAATTTTAAAATTTTATAATTTTTATTTTTTATTTTTCCCTCTGTTTTGGGGCACAGTTTCTCCTTGCTTTCCTGACCGCCTGCTCCCTCACCTCCCCACTTATTTCAGGGCTGCAGGAGGAGCGTGGTGGGGAAGGAGCGCTCAGTAGGAGCTGGAGCTGCCCTTTGCAGAGTGTGTGGAGAGCTCTGAGCTTCACTGAAATCCCCTTTCAACCCCAGACCCAACCCCTCCTTCCCTTCCCCACTCACTCCTCGCGCTCTCCATCACCACAGCAGCTTCATTACGCGGCTAATTACACCTGGTTCCTTGCATTCCAGAGCTCCCTGCCTTCCAGACTCTCACCCCACAGCCATGTCCTGCTACGACCTCTGCGCCCCCACCTCCTGCGGCCCCACGCCGCTGGCCAACAGCTGCAACGAGCCCTGTGTCCGGCAGTGCCAGGACTCCACCTACGTGATCCAGCCCTCGCCCGTGGTGGTCACCCTGCCCGGGCCCATCCTCAGCTCCTTCCCGCAGAACACCGCCGTGGGATCCTCGGCGTCCGCGGCCGTCGGGGATGCTCTGAGCGCCGGGGGCGTCCCCATCAACTCGGGCAGCTCCTCGGGGCTCGGCAGTTTGGGGTACTCGGGTTTGGGGGGGCTCTACGGGAGGTCCTACAGGCGCTCCAACCGCTGCGGGCCCTGAGGGAGCCGCGGGAAGGGACGAGCAGGAGATGGAAACGCGATTGGATGCAGGAAAGCGCGATCGGATGCAGGAAAGCGTGATCGGATGCAGGACTGAGCCCGTGCCCACCCGCTTGCTGACCCCCTCGGCTTTGCCCCGAGCTCCCGGCGCTGCAGGAGCTTGGCTTTCCCCATTTGATGCCTTTCTGTGCAATCAGGGAGGTGAAAAATGTCACTCGATTGTCGCTGGGTGTCCAGCTGTAAAGCACTGCCTGGAAATGGGTGATGAATTTTAATCCCTTATCCAATCCTTCTGTATTCAACCCTTCTGCTTTCTTTTGCTGTATTTTTTTTTAATTCCACTTCTTGCTCATTAAATAGATGGCGCATCACAATTTGTGGTTTGCAATGTTCCTTCTCTCTCTTTCTCTTTGGAGCCTTCTCTGGCAGAAATTTGCCTGTGCATTTAAATTGTGAGTACCAAGCAGATCTGCATTTAAGTTACACCACGCTAATCACTGAGGAGTTAGAGAAATATAAACAATGAGTAATATCCTTTTTTGGGGGGGAATGTTTTCCCTTCTGCTCATTTCTGAAAGATCAATATGAAATAATCACTCCTGGTTAGCAAGAAATGGGGGGGAAATGGTGGGAAATCTAAAGCATCTTTACGGACAAAACTTTATTTAATTTATTCCCAGTATCCCATCTAAACCTCCTCTCCATAAATTTGAACACGCTCCCCCTCGTCCTGTCCCTCCAGGCCTTTGGAAATAATTTCTCCCCGTATTTCTTGTCGGCTCCTTGAGACACTGGAAGGTGAAATGAAGTCACCCCGGATTTTCTCTTCCTCAGGCTGAACAAACCCAGGCAGAACTTTCAAAACCCAACGTACACAAAATGAAAACTTAGGTCTCGTCCTTCCCTTGTCGTCCTGCTAGCTTAGGAACGCTGCAATTATGTCTTAATTGTTTGCTAAGCGATGTGGTGATTGAGGGGCCTGGGGTGTCACCAGGAGTCCTCAGAGCAAGAACAATTACTCAGAACCTCGGGGAAGTTAATGACGGGCAAATTGCTAAACAAACATTCCTCAACATCGTGTTAAATACCCCAATTAAACTCCCATTCCACATTTCAAACACGGGGAGCAGAGTAGATCCTGTGATAAGGAACTCTCAGCACGCCGGGGAGTTCTGCTCCCGGAGGAAAAAATAAAGGGCAAATAAAAACCAGAGAGGCTTTTGTGCAACACCAACAGGGCTTTAATGTCAGAGAGAAGAGCAACAACCAAGGGCAGAGAATCCAAAAGATCCCAGGGGCAGCAGGGGTTGCAGAATTCGTGCTCTGGGAGCAGGGACCAGCTCAGGACCAGGATAAGCCAGGGATGGAGGGGTCCGGGCACAGAGAGGGGATGAAGGGCTCAGGGAATCCCGAGGGGATGGAGGGCTCAGGGAATCCTGAGGGGATGGAGGGCTCAGGGAATCCAGAGGGGATGGAGGGCTCAGGGCGCACCCAGGGCTGCTGGGCACACTCAGCTGCCACTGCCAGCGCCTCCTGCCCGGTGTCCCCATGGCCCGGGCCAGGCTCCCGGGCTGGCGCTGCCTCTGGGGCCTGGCACTGCCTGGGGGGCTTTAGAAAACCCCACAGCTCCCGCGGCGGGACCTGCCCCATCTCTGGGAGCCAGGCAGGGAATAGCCCAGGCCCCGTGAGGAGAAGCCGGAGCTGTAGGACCTCCCGCAATTGCCAAAGGAGCCCCCATAGCCCCCAAGGGAGCCCCCATAGCCCCCAAAGGAGCCCCCATAGCCCCCAAAGGAGCCCCCATAGCCAGTGTCACCTCCATAGCCCAGGGAACGGCCGTAGCCAAGGGAGCCCCCATATCCCAGGGAGTCCCCATAGCCCTGGGAGCCCCCATAGCCCCCACAGCTTCCCAGGCCAAAGGAGCCCCCATAGCCCCGGGACCCCCCATATCCAAGGGAGCCCCCATAGCCTGAGAAACCCCCATAGCCCCGGGAGCTCCCATAGCCCCCATAGCCCAGGGAGCCCCCATAACCTCCAGACCCAAAGGAGCCCCTATAGCCACGGGAGCCTCCTAAACCAAAGGAGCCCCCATAGCCTTGGGAACCTCCATAAGGTCCCCGCCCAAAGGAGCTCCAATTCCCCTGGGAGCCCCCATAACCTCCAGACCCAAAGGAGCCCCCACAGCCAGAGGAGCCCCCCAAGGCCAGGGGGCCCCCATAACCCCCAGATCCTCCCAGCCCAAAGGAGCCCCCGTAGCCCTGGGAGCTGCGGGAACTGAAGGAACGCCCCAGCAAGGCTGGGCCCGACGATCCCACAACGCTCTCCTGGGGGCAGGTGCTGAGCACGGGGCCTGGGATGGTCACCACCACCGGCGGGGGCAGGATCAGGGCTCTGGACTCGGGGCACTGCTGCACACACGGCTCGTTGGAGCTCTCGGCGATGGGCTGGGGGCAGCTGACGCCACAGGACTCGCTGGAGTAGGACATCCTTCTCTGCTGGGAGGCTGCAACGCACAGCAGAAAGGACTTTAAAGCTAAACTGGCTGAGGAGAATCGAAATTAAACTCTGCGTGTGAAATATCAGAGGGAAACAGATACATTCAAAGAAATCTCATTATTGTATTAGCCCTCGTCTCACCATGATCATCCTTGCAAGAGAAATTCTGTGCTGGATAAATTAAACAAACTTGTAGCAACTCAGTCAAAGGTGTATGGCCAGTGAGAAAGAAGCCAAGAGGAAGAGGAAAGAAGCAACATTGACTTTATGCAGTAATTCAGATTTTATGGGGATCAGTGCCGCCGCTTACCTTGTTCGCTGCAGGGATGGGAACAGGAGCAGTGGATGAAGGGCTGTGGGTGATGTGAGCTTTTATATCCTCCTCAAAGCCACTCTCTGAGCCTCCCATCCTCGTTTATTACAAAACCAACGCCACAGTGGGTGCTTCCATTCTGTCACCTCAGCAATGTCCCTCCCAAACTCGTGTGGCTGTGACACAACCGCTGATGGCAATCAGCTCCCTCTGAGGGCGATCCGAGGGGATTTGGGGAACTTGGGGCTGCAGGGTGGTCATGGGGTCATTGGTTAAAGCCGGTCCTGCTTCAGTCCAATTTTAATGTCCCGTTAAATTGGGACATTTTAATGGCCACGGTAACCATGGTGTGGAGCCCTTTGTGGTGCCACCTTCACCAGGTGGAGTTCACCCAACTGGACCTAAAATCGTGGCTCTGAGAGGACATGAATTCTCCTGGTAGCTGAGTAGAGACCTGTAAAAGTTGTTCCCAAAGAGGCAGAAATTGGTACAGCCAGAGGAGGCCTCGGCCTTAAGCTAATTCCAAATATTTCATTATTTCATTTGAAATCTCAGCTTCCAGAAGTTCAGTTTGAAATACATTAAAAATCTTAATTTTCTTTCCTCTCAACCCTGAAGTACTGACCACTACAGAAAAAAAAGAATTTAATAAAGTAGTAATAAAATAAAAATATATTGTAGTAATAAAATAAAAATATATTTCATTAGGGTGAGTCTGGGACATCCTGCAGTTATTTATTTTCTTTCCTCTTGCAATTGTTTTCTAATTTTATGACATTGCAAAAGCGAGGCAATAAATTACCTCTAAATTGTAAAATAGCTCTGTTTGTGAAGTGTCATCAGGATTTGCTGATAATAATGAGAGGTACTGGAGGATAATGACTTTAAGCTGCCTCACAAATACTCATTAATAGTCAGTGCTTGCAATTTCTGTTATTATCCCATTAAATGGAGGCTGGGAGTTATGAGGATTTGTTCTGAGTTAGGAGCTCCCTTGTTATGAAACGGCATCATTTAAAAATATCAATCAATGTCACTCCTCTTGATTCCTTAATCAGCATTTGATTAATAATTTCAGTGCTGGCAATGATTTAATTTTCATTCCTGAGGTCAAATTCTTTATTTTATTACCTGTTAACATGTTTGGGATGACTGTGACAAGTACATCATCTGCCATATCAAGTGCAGCTTCTTCTTAATTTATGAGGCAGCATTTTGCTGAAATATCTTAAATTTTAAGGGAGAAATTAAAGCCTGACTGCAAATTATCTGAGTTTTCAGGCTTAACTATCAATGTTCTGCAAAAAAGGGGTCTCAAACTGATGTTCTAAAGTCTCAGTTCTTGGAGTTTCACCTGTAAATATTTTGTCCATGAAATTGTGCCTCATGACACAGAGCGCTCAGCTCACGCGTCTCTGAACTGACGCTCCTGCCCCACTTTTGGGCGCTGACATTTCCGTGTTCGTGCCTAACACACCAAATATGAATTTCCTGTGGGCGCTGACAAAGCCCCTGATGGTCCTGGAAGGATCTGGAACATCCCCCAAGTGTCGCTGCCTCCGTGACATTCCAAAGCCAGCAGGCGACGGAGCAATGGAGCCCAACTTGGAATAGTTGAGTGATTAATGGCATTTGAGCTGCAAACACAGATAAAAACCCCTCACATTCCTAAAGCATTTGGAGATAATTGATATTTTCTTCATTTTTCTTATCCGTCTCCCTCTTTTTGTGCAGCTCCCGTGGATTTTTCACGGGATTCACTTGAATTTTAAAAGACGAAGTTAATTAATCTGAACTCATCGAACCCAAAGACGGCTCTCGTGATGGGGATTATTACCTCATCTTTCACCAGCTCGATGCCCTCAAGTCTGTCCTGACATGGCCTCACGCCCGTTTTTTGCGCGTGGGGAGTGGCAGTGCAAAGCCAGCAGAATTAAATCCCTCCATGTGAGGGTTGTTCTGTGTGGGACCGGAGGCACAGAGGGCGTTTTGTCCTTGTAAGCACTTTGGGAAATGTATAAAAGCTGCCACCACTCCGAGCCTCTCCATCCGCATCTCCTGAGTTATTCACCTTGGTGAACAGGGTAAGTCCGATTTGAGCTCCTCTATCCTTCTCTATCCTTCTATTTCCCCATCCAATTCTTTGATGTTATGGATTGGCAGATTTAAAAATTGTGGATCTGACAAGGCTGCTGTAGAATAAAATGTGAATTTTCACTATGCCACTTGGAATATCCATTTCCAGGCATTTTAGGTGCAATGCGTGGCTGCAAAATTTAAAAATATCCGAGTGATCATTCCCACTTTGTGGGAATATAAGGGAAAATGTTCTGGTTTGGAAGCTGAGGGCTACTTGGGAAAGGATATGAAATTACAGAAACTGCTGCTTTGTATCTGACAATTCTTAACTTCCTATAGATACATTGCTAGATTTCAGTCGGACTTAATAAATTTATAAAGAGAAAAAACCAGTTTTCCCACAGTGTAAGAAGTGTCACCCAGAGATGACACCAGATGTTTTCATCTGTGCGTGACATCTTGGGGACCTTGACAGCAGCCAGAGTCTAGAATGTGATTTTTGTGCTCAGATGAGGGTCAGATTTAGAAAGCAACAAACTCCGGGCTCTCTCACATTTTCCAAGGCAAAGCACAGGCAGAGTCAGGTAGAAATTTCTGGATCTGAAACCTTTCTCCTGCTGTGCGTTGCAGCCTCCCAGCAGAGAAGGATGTCCTACTCCAGCGAGTCCTGCGGCGTCAGCTGCCCCCGGCCCATCGCCGAGAGCTCCAACGAGCCGTGTGTGCAGCAGTGCCCCGAGTCCAGAGCCCTGATCCTGCCCCCGCCGGTGGTGGTGACCATCCCAGGCCCCGTGCTCAGCACCTGCCCCCAGGAGAGCGTTGTGGGATCGTCGGGCCCAGCCTTGCTGGGGCGTTCCTTCAGTTCCCGCAGCTCCCAGGGCTACGGGGGCTCCTTTGGGCTGGGAGGATCTGGGGGTTATGGGGGCCCCCTGGCCTTGGGGGGTTCCTCTGGCTATGGGGGCTCCTTTGGGTCTGGAGGT
Organism: Agelaius phoeniceus; assembly: GCF_051311805.1. Taxonomy (NCBI): domain Eukaryota; kingdom Metazoa; phylum Chordata; class Aves; order Passeriformes; family Icteridae; genus Agelaius; species Agelaius phoeniceus. The sequence goes on from NC_135295.1 coordinate 2,036,964, forward strand.
TATGGGGGCTCCCTGGGCTATGGGGGCTATGGGAGCTCCCGGGGCTATGGGAGTTTCTCAGGCTATGGGGGCTCCCTTGGATATGGGGGCTCCCGGGGTTATGGGGGCTCCTTTGGCCTGGGAAGCTGTGGAAGCTATGGGGGCTCCCAGGGCTATGGGGACTCCCTGGGATATGGGGGCTCCCAGGGCTATGGGGACTCCCTGGGATATGGGGGCTCCCTTGGCTACGGCCGTTCCCTGGGCTATGGAGGTGACACTGGCTATGGGGGCTCCTTTGGGGGCTATGGGGGCTCCTTTGGGGGCTATGGGGGCTCCCTTGGGGGCTATGGGGGCTCCTTTGGCAATTGCGGGAGGTCCTACAGCTCCGGCTTCTCCTCACGGGGCCTGGGCTATTCCCTGCCTGGCTCCCAGAGATGGGGCAGGTCCCGCCGCGGGAGCTGTGGGGTTTTCTAAAGCCCCCCAGGCAGTGCCAGGCCCCAGAGGCAGCGCCAGCCCGGGAGCCTGGCCCGGGCCATGGGGACACCGGGCAGGAGGCGCTGACAGTGGCAGCTGAGCATGCCCAGCAGCCCTGGGGGTGCCCTGAGCCCTCCATGCCCTCAGGATTCCCTGAGCCTTCCATCCCCGTGGGATTCCCTGAGCCCTCCATTCCCTCGGGATTCCCTGAGCCCTTCATCCCCTCTCTGTGCCCAGACCCCTCCATCCCTGGCTTATCCTGGTTCTGAGCTGGTCCCTGCTCCCAGAACCCAAGTTCTGCAACCCCTGCTGCCCCTGGGATCGCTTGGATTCCCTGCCCTTGTTTGTTGTTCTTCCCTCTGACATTAAAGCCCTGTTGGTGTAGTACAAAAGTCTCTCTGTTTTTTATTTGTCCTTGTTTTCCTCTGGGGGGATATTCCCTCTTGTGCAGGGAGGAGAGGCCAGGAGTTCCTCACTTGGCCAAGGCCCTTGGGTCTTTGTCATTTGGAAAAAGGAGGCAAAGAGACAGGGATTGGATGCAGGAAAACTTTATTGTAGCAAGGAGGGCAGGAGAGGCAGGGAGAGGGAGGGTGGGCAGGCCGGAGGCAGGCCGGGTGTCACGGGCTGCAGGAGGCCAGGGCAGCTTGTGCAGAGCTCAAGGTGTCCATGCTGGGCTGAGGCAGCAGCAGGGCCTTGGGGGCTGTTGCTGGTGGCTCTAGCAGGGCCCGCAGGTGTCCCAGAGCTTCTTGCTGTAGCGGGGCAGGGCGCAAGGGCTGCAGGCGGGAGCAGCGTAGGCTCTGCCAAAGGTGCAGAGGCCCCCCGAGGCCTGGGTGGCGCCGGCGCCGTAGAGGCCGCCCAGCCCCAGGGAGCCGCCAAAGGCCGGTGCTCCGGAGGAGCCCACCACGGCCTGCTGGGGGAAGGAGCTGAGGATGGGGCCGGGGAAGGTGACCACCACGGGCGGGGGCTGGATGAAGGCAGAGGAGTCGGGGCACTGGCGGGCGCACAGCTCGTTGCAGCTCTCAGCGATGGGCTGGGGCACAGCCACGCTGGTCCTGGGTGGGCACAGGTCATAGCAGGACATCTTGGAGTGAGAGAGATGAGGCTGAAAGGGAATTCAGAAAAACACGGGTTAGAACAGACAGGGTGATCTCCCAATTCAGCAGTGGCCTGCTCGCAGACTTGCCACAAACCCTGAGTGACCAAAGTCACACAGCCTTGCCCACCCTGCCCAGCACTGCCCCTGTGCCCTGCAGCCCCCTCAGAGCCCTGACCCCCACATCCCCAGTCCTCACAATCCCTGACCCAGTCCCTGTGCCCAGCCTGGCTCTGTCTGTCCTGGCCAAGGGGCCATAGCAGGACATCCTCCCGGGCTCAGGGTTGGTTTGCAACAGATAGAGACGTAAAAACTATAAAAACTGAGAAGATGATGAGAGAAATTTTCAACATGAGCGAAATGACTGTATTGTGATTTATGTTCAGCCTTGATCGTCATGGTCAACACCCACTGAGCACCTCAATAAAAAAATTCCTGTGTAAAACCATCCTCAGAATGACCAGACGTCATAGGCTGATCTTTGTTTGGCCTCACATGGTTGTGTCATTCAGCTTTTGGAAATGTCTACCCTGAAGAACAATATAAAAACCCCAATCCCATCTCCCATTAACTTCCCTAAAGTTGGGAAGTTAGGAAGATCTGGGAACTCCCAAATCCCACATTTCCCACTGTTTTCATTAAGAGTGATTCCAGACAGAAATGATGTAAAGCTGTTCTAAATCTCAGCATTCCTAGAGGAATCTTCCACAACTGCTCTGGTACAGGGTCTGATTAAATAAATATAAAGAAATTAAAAATTCATACTCACTTAGCTCCTCAAGGCGAATGAGCTGTGAGAAGTGTCTGGATGGACCCAGGCACTGGAGCTTATATAGAGGATCCCAACATTCCAGAGGGCTTGGAATCTTGCTTGGACTGGGGGTTCTGCCTGAAATAAATTGTTTACCAGCTTTGAGTCACAAAAGTTTGGAGTTTGTGGCAGTTCTGATTTCATTCACATTCTCCTATCGTGTGATGTCGGAGTTTCACCACCCTGATTACTTTAATCTTGGGTCTTAATTGGTGCTGGCAACTCCTGGCATCATTACAGTGACCTCACCTCTAATAGTGAATTACCATGTTCATTAAGCTGACTCCACATGTTGCTTCTTCCTTTACAATCTTGTCATGAGCTTGTCTGCTCCAAGATTTTGTAAGACTCATCTTTGGCTGACATGGACATTTTTCCTTAACAGCCCTTTAAAATTATCTGATAAATTAATTAGAAGCAGAAACCAGCTTATTCCAGAACTACCCAGGAATAAATGTGTTTTCCAGCCCTAATTAAAGAGACTTTGTTGGTCAGAGATGGATTTGAGGGGTCATGAATATCTGCTGAGATCATCCAGGGCACTCAGCAATTCCCCAATAATTTTCCATTGAGAGGAAGGCTTGGAATCAATCCCACATAAAAATCACTTTGTTTAACTAAGAAGGTGTTAGTGGAAAATTAAATTCAGCTTTAAAAGGGTCAATGGTGCTGAATGTTCCCATATCAAGTCCTGTGATTCCAATTTTGAGGAAAAACCAAAGAGGCAGCTCAAGGTTGTTCTTTAATGTCCTGGGTGCAATCTCTTATCAAGAGTGTTCTGGCCCTTCTTGAGAAAAACACTTTGTAATGATTTCACAAACATTCATTATCTGCTGTTCAACCCAGCTAATGTTCGGTGTTGTATGACATGAGTGATTTAGACATTTCACTCTTACACAACCCCAGCTGCTTTAATGTGCAGGAAACAAGGTGGTGCCTGCCATTACTTTAATTAAATCATTATTTGTGCCATTGGAAGTCAAGGGTTAATGATTAATGCAGCTCTTCTTTTCCTTCTTTAAAAAAGAATCCTGTCCATATCTGTGGTTGAATCCTCTGTGAGTTTAAGATTCCACCTTTGCTGTATTTCCCTAATTTCAAGCTATATTTTCCATTAAAAAATAAATATTTGTGTTTTTATACCTTTTTTGGGTGATTTTTCAGAGCACAACTTTTAGGTCTTCACCTGCATCCAGTGCATTTTACAGACCCTTCTTGTAATTCCTGAGAAATCTCCCCAGAAATCTGCTCTGAATTCCTATCCTGAAAACTGGTCGTTGTGGTCCAAATATTGGTTTCACGCAAATATTTTCATTTCCTCTGCAGGTGAAAAAGGATTTGGGTTTAGGTTTGTGTTTTGTTTGTTGCCCCAACAAGTTCCCCTGTATTTTCTGCAGGGGAAGGAAAAAAATTATTCTCCAAGCACAGAAAGGGATTGAGTGGTTCCCACATCTCCCAGCCTGGGGGGGATTTCCTTGCCTTGATTTATATTTTATGAAAATCTGACAGTCAGAGCAAGTTGTGCCTCATCCCTGGCACAAACTCCCTTCAAATCCAAGCCCTTTTGATGGGCTGCATCAAAACCCCTGTGGGCAGCAGGGGAGGGGAGATTCTGCCCTGCTCAGGTGAGACCTCACCTGCAGAGCTGCTCCAGCCCTGGATCCCAGCCCAGGGAGGAGCTGGAGCTGCTGGAGAGAGCCCAGAGGAGGCTCCGGGATGATCTGAGGGATGGAGCAGCTCTGCTGGGAGGAAAGGCTGAGAGAACTGGGATTATTCTGTTGGGAGAAGGGGAAGCTCTGAGGCGACCTCACTGTGGCCTTGCAGGACCTGAAGGAGCTACAAGAAACATGGGGAGAGACAATTCCCATGGGATGGGGTGACAGGAAAAGGGGGAATGTATTCAGAGGGACAGGGAGGAGGTGTAGATGGGATCTGGGGGATAAATTCTTCCCTGAGAGTGTGGGGAGGCCCTGGCACAGGATATTCCATGGCTGTCCCATCCCTGGCAGTGTCCAAGGTCAGGCTGGACAGGGCTTGCAGCAACCTGGGCTGGTGGAAGCTGTGCCTGCCCATGTTAGGGCGTGGAACGAGATGATTTTAAGATCCCTTCCCACCCCAACCATTCCATGATTCTGTGATTACCTCTCTCCACTTTGTATTAAAAACACCACGATTTCAGCATTCTCTGGACTTCAAAATTTATTTGGAAGATTCTTGTGAGGAAAAAAAACCCTCTAAGTGCAGACTTTCTGAGGAACAAGGGTTGCGAGAGCACTTGGGAAGCACTGAGCAATGATCTCTGCTCGCTGTTTTGTAGCCCTTGCATGTCCCAGGGCTGATTAACAGCACCCAAAGCAGGGAGGAGCTGCCAGGCACCTCAGCCCTGATCAGATCGTTCGTAGACGCTGGGTTTGGCCAGGCCAGGCCCTGCCCTGCCATTACTTTCCCTTTTGTGTCATCCAGGGCAGGCTGCTCCTCTCAGAGTGGCTCCAGCACTCCCAGGCCCTCTCCAGTGGCCCTCCAGACACTTAAACAACCAGAAATGGTCAAGCTGAATAGCTCTGTTATGAGCACGTAAGGCCTCAAGTGAGTACTCAGCATATTTTAAAATGACTAAAGATGAAAACGCAAAAGTTCGATGCATAAAAGATTTATTGCAGGAACAACTTGAATAAATCACAGAGAGTACAAAAGAAACCATCGGAAAAGGAGAGGTACAAAGACAATTGAAAAAATAAAGATAAATCTATTAAGTCATTCAGTTGTCAAGAAGCAGAGCTGAATAAATGCAAATATGACATGAGGTTGACATAGGCAATAAAGGTCAAAGATAGGTAAAGAACAATGAAATTTTTATACATAATAAATTCACAAAAGACATCATTAGAGATTAGACCTTCACACGGGAGACAAAGTAAAATACTAAACATAGGAAAAGACAACTTTAAAAGGAAACAGTAATGGCGGAAAAATGGAGATTAACAACTTCTAGATTCTTCCATTGCTGACAGATAAAAAAGAGGCCAGGATGAGTCTAGCAGGGCCCGCAGGTGTCCCAGAGCTTCTTGCTGTAGCGGGGCAGGGCGCAAGGGCTGCAGGCGGGAGCAGCGTAGGCTCTGCCAAAGGTGCAGAGGCCGCCCGAGGCCTGGGTGGCGCCGGCGCCGTAGAGGCCGCCCAGCCCCAGGGAGCCGCCAAAGGCCGGTGCTCCGGAGGAGCCCACCACGGCCTGCTGGGGGAAGGAGCTGAGGATGGGGCCGGGGAAGGTGACCACCACAGGCGGGGGCTGGATGAAGGCAGAGGAGTCGGGGCACTGGCGGGCGCACAGCTCGTTGCAGCTCTCAGCGATGGGCTGGGGCACAGCCACGCTGGTCCTGGGCGGGCACAGCTCCGTGCTGCTCCTGGGTGGGCACAGGTCGTAGCAGGACATCTTGCAGTGGGATGCGAGGGTGCTCTGCAAGAGAGGGCAGCCATGGCAGGAGAGCAGCCCAGGGCAGCACTCAAAGGGGCCACAGGGGCTGGAGCAGGGAGCCGCCAGCAGAAGCGCTGGCACACTTACCCTTGTTCCCGAGCAGGAGAAGGTGGCCAGGGCACTGCTTGGTGCAGTCTGGCCCAGGCAGGGCTTTTATAGCAGCCCTGGCATTGCTCAGCTCCAGCCTGGCCAATCTGCACAGGGGACACTCCCTCATGCTGCTGCTGCTGCTGCTGCTGCTGCTGCTGACACCACGGCTGTGCGGCCCCTGCCCCTCCCTGAGTCAGCATCCCCCAGGTGCCAGCCCAGCACATCCCGCTGCCCAACTGATCTTGTCCTTCGTGCCATGTCAGATCCTTGATAGCAGGGATGGCACCCAGCAATGGGTTAGAGGAACACCTGTCAGGGGCTGGAGCATGAGGCACAGGAGTGGCAGGAACCTTCACCTGTGCTGTGAGTGGCATCACAGCACAGCCCAGCAGAACCAGACCCCATCTGCGTGGAGTCAGTGCCCAGGGGCTTCCAGGACACTGGGAACAAAGATGACTCCTTCATAGGCCAAAGAGCAGAGATGTCCATCTGGCCCAGGCTGATTCCAGCCCTGCCCCACCCATTTGGACCATTAAAATTCTTCCTGCAGCCCATTGCTGGGTGCCATCCCAGCTATCAAGGATCTGACGTGGCAGGAAGGACAAGATGGCTGGGGCAGTGGGATGTGCTGGGCTGGCACCTGGGGGATGCTGACTCAGGGAGGGGCAGGGGCCGCACAGCCCTGGTGTCAGCAGCAGCAGCAGCAGCAGCATGAGGGAGTGTCCCCTGTGCAGATTGGCCAGGCTGGAGCTGAGCAATGCCGGGGCTGCTATAAAAGCCCTGCCTGGGCCAGACTGGAGCAAGCAGTGCCCTGGCCACCTTCTCCTCTCCAGGAACAAGGGTAAGTGTGCCAGCGCTTCTGCTGGCGGCTCCCTGCTCCAGCCCCTGTGGCCCCTTGGGCGCTGCCCTGGGCTGCTCTCCTGCCATGGCTGCCCTCTCTTGCAGAGCACCCTCGCATCCCACTGCAAGATGTCCTGCTACGACCTGTGCCCACCCAGGACCAGCGCGGAGCTGTGCCCGCCCAGGACCAGCGTGGCTGTGCCCCAGCCCATCGCTGAGAGCTGCAACGAGCTGTGCGCCCGCCAGTGCCCCGACTCCTCTGCCTTCATCCAGCCCCCGCCCGTGGTGGTCACCTTCCCCGGCCCCATCCTCAGCTCCTTCCCCCAGCAGGCCGTGGTGGGCTCCTCTGGAGCACCGGCCTTTGGCGGCTCCCTGGGGCTGGGCGGCCTCTACGGCGCCGGCGCCACCCAGGCCTCGGGGGGCCTCTGCACCTTTGGCAGAGCCTACGCTGCTCCCGCCTGCAGCCCTTGCGCCCTGCCCCGCTACAGCAAGAAGCTCTGGGACACCTGCGGGCCCTGCTAGAGCCACCAGCAACAGCCCCCAAGGCCCTGACGCCGCCTCAGCCCAGCATGGACACCTTGAGCTCTGCACAAGCTGCCCTGGCCTCCTGCAGCCCGTGACACCCGGCCTGCCTCTGGCGTGCCCACCCTCCCTCTCCCTGCCTCTCCTGCCCTTCTTGCTGCAATAAAGTTTTCCTGCATCCAATCTCTGTCTCTTTGCCTCCTTTCCTGGAGTCATGGATATCCCTGGGGGAAGGGGGAATTCTGTGAGTGGGAAGGGAAATGGTGTTGGGGAATGATCGGGGCTGTGGAAAATGGAAGGGGATGGGGATGGAAAGGACAAATTGGAAGATGACAGAGGATTGTGACCTAGAGAAGAAAATGAAATCGAACGGGAAAGCGAATCAGAAGATAAAGTACCGTTGGAAGGCTTTGGCCTAGAGGGAGGACGAAAAGGAGAAGGAGAAAGAGAAAATGAGACAGAATGTGACAAAGAAGTATAAAAAAACAACAAGAGCAAGAAGTAGAGAAAGAGAAAGAGAGCGAGAAAGAAAGAGAAAGAAAGAAGAAACTGATGATGGGGAAATTTTATGTATAGAGTGTAGGGATGGGCAAGTTTCTTTCTGATTTCAGGCCATGCTCATTTAGCAAAGCCAAGATCGATACAGAGGGGCTGGAGCTCTGACAGCCTCTTCCCCTGGATGACTCCCAGCTCTGGGAACAGTCCTACTCTTTGCCAGCATGGCAGCAGGTCTGGAAAGGCCCCTGGTGTCATGGCCTGCAAGAGTGTATTTGTATGTTTTGAGGCAGAATGCTCAGAGCTCCTTGTCCTTGTCTTTGGCCTCGGCCTCGGCCTTGTCCTTGTCCTTGTCCTTGTCCTTGTCCTTGTCCTTGTCCTTGTCCTTGTCCTTCACCTTCTCCTTCTCCTTTTCCTTCCTCTTCTTCTTCTTAAACTTATGTGACACATTCCCACTAGTCTCCTTCATATCGATCCACTTCTACTTTGATGACATTTCCTTTTCAAATCTAACTGCCAATAAAATATTCCCTCTTCTATTTTACGGTTGCTGTTCACTTCCATTTTCAGTTTGCCCAGGAACACCATTTCCCCTCCCACTCCCAGAATTCCCCATTCCCAAGTGTCTTCATGACTCCTGACAAAGAGGCAAAGAGACAGAGATTGGATGCAGGAAAACTTTATTGCAGCAAGAAGGGCAGGAGAGGCAGGGAGAGAGAGGGTGGGCAGGCCGGAGGCAGGCCGGGTGTCACGGGCTGCAGGAGGCCAGGGCAGCTTGTGCAGAGCTCAAGGTGTCCATGCTGGGCCGAGGCGGCGTCAGGGCCTTGGGGGCTGTTGCTGGTGGCTCTAGCAGGGCCCGCAGGTGTCCCAGAGCTTCTTGCTGTAGCGGGGCAGGGCGCAAGGGCTGCAGGCGGGAGCAGCGTAGGCTCTGCCAAAGGTGCAGAGGCCCCCCGAGGCCTGGGTGGCGCCGGCGCCGTAGAGGCCGCCCAGCCCCAGGGAGCCGCCAAAGGCCGGTGCTCCGGAGGAGCCCACCACGGCCTGCTGGGGGAAGGAGCTGAGGATGGGGCCGGGGAAGGTGACCACCACGGGCGGGGGCTGGATGAAGGCAGAGGAGTCGGGGCACTGGCGGGCGCACAGCTCGTTGCAGCTCTCAGCGATGGGCTGGGGCACAGCCACGCTGGTCCTGGGCGGGCACAGCTCCGCGCTGGTCCTGGGTGGGCACAGGTCGTAGCAGGACATCTTGCAGTGGGATGCGAGGGTGCTCTGCAAGAGAGGGCAGCCATGGCAGGAGAGCAGCCCCGGGCAGCGCCCAAGGGGCCACAGGGGCTGGAGCAGGGAGCCGCCAGCAGAAGCGCTGGCACACTTACCCTTGTTCCTGGAGAGGAGAAGGTGGCCAGGGCACTGCTTGCTCCAGTCTGGCCCAGGCAGGGCTTTTATAGCAGCCCCGGCATTGCTCAGCTCCAGCCTGGCCAATCTGCACAGGGGACACTCCCTCATGCTGCTGCTGCTGACACCAGGGCTGTGCGGCCCCTGCCCCTCCCTGAGTCAGCATCCCCCAGGTGCCAGCCCAGCACATCCCGCTGCCCCAGCCATCTTGTCCTTCCTGCCACGTCAGATCCTTGATAGCAGGGATGGCACCCAGCAATGGGCTCCAGGAAGAACTTTGAAGGTCCAAATGGGTGGGGCAGGGCTGGAATCAGCCTGGGCCAGATGGACATCTCTGCTCTTTGGCCTATGAAGATCAAGCCTGACAGGAGCAGTCTTTGTTCCCAGTGTCCTGGAAGCCCCTGGGCACTGACTCCACGCAGATGGGGTCTGGTTCTGCTGGGCTGTGCTGTGATGCACAGATGCCCTCCATGGTGAAGGTTCCTGCCACTCCTGTGCCTCATGCTCCAGCCTCTGACAGGTGTTCCTCTAACCCATTGCTGGGTGCCATCCCTGCTATCAAGGATCTGATGTGGCAGGAAGGACAGGATGGCTGGGGCAGTGGGATGTGCTGGGCTGGTACCTGGGGGATGCTGACTCAGGGAGGGGCAGGGGCCGCACAGCCGTGGTGTCAGCAGCAGCAGCAGCAGCAGCAGCAGCAGCATGAGGGAGTGTCCCCTGTGCAGATTGGCCAGGCTGGAGCTGAGCAATGCCGGGGCTGCTATAAAAGCCCTGCCTGGGCCAGACTGGAGCAAGCAGTGCCCTGGCCACCTTCTCCTCTCCAGGAACAAGGGTAAGTGTGCCAGCGCTTCTGCTGGCGGCTCCCTGCTCCAGCCCCGGCCCCTGTGGCCCCTTGGGTGCTGCCCGGGGCTGCTCTCCTGCCATGGCTGCCCTCTCTTGCAGAGCACCCTCGCATCCCACTGCAAGATGTCCTGCTACGACCTGTGCCCACCAAGGAGCAGCACGGAGCTGTGCCCACCCAGGACCAGCGTGGCTGTGCCCCAGCCCATCGCTGAGAGCTGCAACGAGCTGTGCGCCCGCCAGTGCCCCGACTCCTCTGCCTTCATCCAGCCCCCGCCCGTGGTGGTCACCTTCCCCGGCCCCATCCTCAGCTCCTTCCCCCAGCAGGCCGTGGTGGGCTCCTCCGGAGCACCGGCCTTTGGCGGCTCCCTGGGGCTGGGCGGCCTCTATGGCGCCGGCGCCACCCAGGCCTCGGGGGGCCTCTGCACCTTTGGCAGAGCCTACGCTGCTCCCGCCTGCAGCCCTTGCGCCCTGCCCCGCTACAGCAAGAAGCTCTGGGACACCTGCGGGCCCTGCTAGAGCCACCAGCAACAGCCTCCAAGGCCCTGACGCCGCCTCAGCCCAGCATGGACACCTTGAGCTCTGCACAAGCTGCCCTGGCCTCCTGCAGCCCGTGACACCCGGCCTGCCTCCGGCCTGCCCACCCGCTCTCTCCCTGCCTCTCCTGCCCTCCTTGGTACAATAAAGTTTTCCTGCATCCAATCCCTGTCTCTTTGCCTCCTTTGCTGGAGTCATGGATATCCCTGGGGAAGGGGGAATTCCAAGAGTGGGAGGGGAAATGGTGTTGGGGATGGTTGGGGCAATGGAAGACTGAAGGGGAAGGGGAAAGAGATGGAGGACAGGGTCCGAGGAGAGGAATTTGGGCAAGAAATGGAATCAAAATGGAGTCCGAATCAAAAGATAGCTAATCTTTGGAAGCGGTTTGTTTCGGAGAAGGAGGAGAAGGAGAAGGGGAAGGAGAAGTAGGATGAAGAGAAGACGAAGAAAGAGAAAGAAGAAGGAAAGAAAGAAAGAAAGAAAGAAAGAAAGAAAGAAAGAAAGAAAGAAAGAAAGAAAGAAAGAAAGAAAGAAAGAAAGAAAGAAAGAAAGAAAGAAAGAAAGAAAGAAAGAAAGAAAGAAAGAAAGAAAGAAAGAAAGAAAGAAAGAAAGAAAGAAAGAAAGAAAGAAAGAAAGAAAGAAAGAAAGAAAGAAAGAAAGAAAGAAAGAAAGAAAGAAAGAAAGAAAGAAAGAAAGTAGGACAAGAAGAACAAAAAGGTTGAGAAGGAGAAAGGGAATGAGAAGTAGGATGAAGAGAAGAAGAAGAAAGAGGAGAAGGAGGATAAGAAGAGGAAAGGGAATTCAAAGAAGAAAGACAAGATGAAGTAGAAGGAGAAGAAGAAAGAGAAGATGGGAAAGAAGGATTTGGACAAATATTAAGATGACAGGCTAAGACGTAGCAGGGGGAGGAGAAGGATTAGAAGAGAAGAAAATTTAATGTACAGGGAAGAGTAATGGGGAAGTCTCTCTTTGACTTCAGGCCCAGATCCTTTAGCAGAGCCATGGTGGCTCAGACGGGCTGGAGCTCTGGTAGCCTTTACCCGGGAATGGCTCCAAGCTCCATTGCCAACCCCACTCTTGGCCAACACAACTGCACATGGGTAAGAGCTCCTGGTCTCATGGCCAGCAAGTTGGGGGATCTGTCTCTCTTCAGGCAGAATGCTCAGAATTCCTTGTGCTTGTGCTTTTCCTTGTCCTTGACCTTGTTGTTGTCGTTGTCCTTCACCTTCTCCTCCTCGTCTCCTTCTCCTCCTTCTCCCTCTATTTCTCATCCTGTGTCTAATTCTCCTTCTCCTAGTTCTCTCTCTTCTAACATCTCTGTTTCCCAAAGTTCTCCTTCATATGCTTCCACTTCCACTCTGATTTCAATTTCATCTCCACTTCAACCTCCGATGACCATTCACATTTTCTGTATAACTTAACCATTCCTCTTAGATTTTCCATTCCCTGTGGCCATCCCAGCATCAGCAATTCCCCTCCAGCACTTGAAAACGTCCCATTCCATGTGGCCTTTGTGACTTGGCAAAAGGAGGCCAAGAGACAGAGATTGGATGCAGGAAAAGTTTATTGTAGCAAGAAGGGCAGGAGAGGCAGGGAGAGGGAGGGTGGGCAGGCCGGAGGCAGGCCGGGTGTCACGGGCTGCAGGAGGCCAGGGCAGCTTGTGCAGAGCTCAAGGTGTCCATGCTGGGCTGAGGCAGCGTCAGGGCCTTGGGGGCTGTTGCTGGTGGCTCTAGCAGGGCCCGCAGGTGTCCCAGAGCTTCTTGCTGTAGCGGGGCAGGGCGCAAGGGCTGCAGGCGGGAGCAGCGTAGGCTCTGCCAAAGGTGCAGAGGCCCCCCGAGGCCTGGGTGGCGCCGGCGCCGTAGAGGCCGCCCAGCCCCAGGGAGCCGCCAAAGGCCGGTGCTCCGGAGGAGCCCACCACGGCCTGCTGGGGGAAGGAGCTGAGGATGGGGCCGGGGAAGGTGACCACCACGGGCGGGGGCTGGATGAAGGCAGAGGAGTCGGGGCACTGGCGGGCGCACAGCTCGTTGCAGCTCTCAGCGATGGGCTGGGGCACAGCCACGCTGGTCCTGGGCGGGCACAGCTCCGCGCTGGTCCTGGGTGGGCACAGGTCGTAGCAGGACATCTTGCAGTGGGATGCGAGGGTGCTCTGCAAGAGAGGGCAGCCATGGCAGGAGAGCAGCCCAGGGCAGCGCCCAAGGGGCCACAGGGGCTGGAGCAGGGAGCCGCCAGCAGAAGCGCTGGCACACTTACCCTTGTTCCTGGAGAGGAGAAGGTGGCCAGGGCACTGCTTGCTCCAGTCTGGCCCAGGCAGGGCTTTTATAGCAGCCCCGGCATTGCTCAGCTCCAGCCTGGCCAATCTGCACAGGGGACACTCCCTGATGCTGCTGCTGCTGCTGCTGCTGCTGACACCAAGGCTGTGCGGCCCCTGCCCCTCCCTGAGTCAGCATCCCCCAGGTGCCAGCCCAGCACATCCCGCTGCCCCGGCCATCTTGTCCTTCCTGCCACGTCAGATCCTTGATAGCAGGGATGGCACAAAGCAATGGACTCTGGCAACTCCTGAAAAGGCCTGGAGAATCTTGGGCAGGAATTTCAGGTGTCTTCTCCATGGAGGGCATCTCCGCATCACAGAAAAGCCCAGCAGAACCCGACCACATATCCTGCAATCAGTCAGCCCAGGGGCTTCCATGCGGTTTGGAACAAAAACTACTCCTGTCAGGCCTGATCATCATAGGGCAAAAAGTCGAGGTGTCCATCTGGCCCAAGCTGATTCCAGCCCTGCCCCACCCATTGGGACCATTACAGGTGCTCCTGCAGCCCATTGCTGGGTGCCATCCCTGCTATCAAGGATCTGACGTGGCAGGAAGGACAAGATGGCTGGGGCAGCGGGATGTGCTGGGCTGGCACCTGGGGGATGTTGACTCAGGGAGGGGCAGGGGCCGCACAGCCCTGGTGTCAGCAGCAGCAGCAGCAGCAGCAGCAGCATGAGGGAGTGTCCCCTGTGCAGATTGGCCAGGCTGGAGCTGAGCAATGCCGGGGCTGTTATAAAAGCCCTGCCTGGGCCAGACTGGAGCAAGCAGTGCCCTGGCCACCTTCTCCTCTCCAGGAACAAGGGTAAGTGTGCCAGCGCTTCTGCTGGCGGCTCCCTGCTCCAGCCCCTGTGGCCCCTTGGGCGCTGCCCTGGGCTGCTCTCCTGCCATGGCTGCCCTCTCTTGCAGAGCACCCTCGCATCCCACTGCAAGATGTCCTGCTACGACCTGTGCCCACCCAGGACCAGCGCGGAGCTGTGCCCGCCCAGGACCAGCGTGGCTGTGCCCCAGCCCATCGCTGAGAGCTGCAACGAGCTGTGCGCCCGCCAGTGCCCCGACTCCTCTGCCTTCATCCAGCCCCCGCCCGTGGTGGTCACCTTCCCCGGCCCCATCCTCAGCTCCTTCCCCCAGCAGGCCGTGGTGGGCTCCTCCGGAGCACCGGCCTTTGGCGGCTCCCTGGGGCTGGGCGGCCTCTACGGTGCCGGCGCCACCCAGGCCTCGGGGGGCCTCTGCACCTTTGGCAGAGCCTACGCTGCTCCCGCCTGCAGCCCTTGCGCCCTGCCCCGCTACAGCAAGAAGCTCTGGGACACCTGCGGGCCCTGCTAGAGCCACCAGCAACAGCCTCCAAGGCCCTGACGCCGCCTCAGCCCAGCATGGACACCTTGAGCTCTGCACAAGCTGCCCTGGCCTCCTGCAGCCCGTGACACCCGGCCTGCCTCCAGCCTGCCCACCCTCCCTCTCCCTGCCTCTCCTGCCCTCCTTGGTACAATAAAGTTTTCCTGCATCCAATCTCTGTCTCTTTGCCTCTTTGTCAGGAGTCATGAAGACACTTGGGAATGGGGAATTCTGGGAGTGGGAGGGGAAATGGTGTTCCTGGGCAAACTGAAAATGGAAGTGAACAGCAACCGTAAAATAGAAGAGGGAATATTTTATTGGCAGTTAGATTTGAAAAGGAAATGTCATCAAAGTAGAAGTGGATCGATATGAAGGAGACTAGTGGGAATGTGTCACATAAGTTTAAGAAGAAGAAGAGGAAGGAAAAGGAGAAGGAGAAGGTGAAGGACAAGGACAAGGACAAGGACAAGGACAAGGACAAGGACAAGGACAAGGACAAGGCCGAGGCCGAGGCCAAAGACAAGGACAAGGAGCTCTGAGCATTCTGCCTCAAAACATACAAATACACTCTTGCAGGCCATGACACCAGGGGCCTTTCCAGACCTGCTGCCATGCTGGCAAAGAGTAGGACTGTTCCCAGAGCTGGGAGTCATCCAGGGGAAGAGGCTGTCAGAGCTCCAGCCCCTCTGTATCGATCTTGGCTTTGCTAAATGAGCATGGCCTGAAATCAGAAAGAAACTTGCCCATCCCTACACTCTATACATAAAATTTCCCCATCATCAGTTTCTTCTTTCTTTCTCTTTCTTTCTCGCTCTCTTTCTCTTTCTCTACTTCTTGCTCTTGTTGTTTTTTTATACTTCTTTGTCACATTCTGTCTCATTTTCTCTTTCTCCTTCTCCTTTTCGTCCTCCCTCTAGGCCAAAGCCTTCCAACGGTACTTTATCTTCTGATTCGCTTTCCCGTTCGATTTCATTTTCTTCTCTAGGTCACAATCCTCTGTCATCTTCCAATTTGTCCTTTCCATCCCCATCCCCTTCCATTTTCCACAGCCCCGATCATTCCCCAACACCATTTCCCTTCCCACTCACAGAATTCCCCCTTCCCCCAGGGATATCCATGACTCCAGGAAAGGAGGCAAAGAGACAGAGATTGGATGCAGGAAAACTTTATTGCAGCAAGAAGGGCAGGAGAGGCAGGGAGAGGGAGGGTGGGCACGCCAGAGGCAGGCCGGGTGTCACGGGCTGCAGGAGGCCAGGGCAGCTTGTGCAGAGCTCAAGGTGTCCATGCTGGGCTGAGGCGGCGTCAGGGCCTTGGAGGCTGTTGCTGGTGGCTCTAGCAGGGCCCGCAGGTGTCCCAGAGCTTCTTGCTGTAGCGGGGCAGGGCGCAAGGGCTGCAGGCGGGAGCAGCGTAGGCTCTGCCAAAGGTGCAGAGGCCCCCCGAGGCCTGGGTGGCGCCGGCGCCGTAGAGGCCGCCCAGCCCCAGGGAGCCGCCAAAGGCCGGTGCTCCAGAGGAGCCCACCACGGCCTGCTGGGGGAAGGAGCTGAGGATGGGGCCGGGGAAGGTGACCACCACGGGCGGGGGCTGGATGAAGGCAGAGGAGTCGGGGCACTGGCGGGCGCACAGCTCGTTGCAGCTCTCAGCGATGGGCTGGGGCACAGCCACGCTGGTCCTGGGTGGGCACAGCTCCGTGCTGCTCCTTGGTGGGCACAGGTCGTAGCAGGACATCTTGCAGTGGGATGCGAGGGTGCTCTGCAAGAGAGGGCAGCCATGGCAGGAGAGCAGCCCAGGGCAGCGCCCAAGGGGCCACAGGGGCTGGAGCAGGGAGCCGCCAGCAGAAGCGCTGGCACACTTACCCTTGTTCCTGGAGAGGAGAAGGTGGCCAGGGCACTGCTTGCTCCAGTCTGGCCCAGGCAGGGCTTTTATAGCAGCCCCGGCATTGCTCAGCTCCAGCCTGGCCAATCTGCACAGGGGACACTCCCTCATGCTGCTGCTGCTGCTGCTGCTGCTGACACCAAGGCTGTGCGGCCCCTGCCCCTTCCTGAGTCAGCATCCCCCAGGTGCCAGCCCAGCACATCCCCCTGCCCCAGCCATCTTGTCCTTCCTGCCACGTCAGATCCTTGATAGCAGGGATGGCACCCAGCAATGGGCTGCAGGAGCACCTGTAATGGTCCCAATGGGTGGGGCAGGGCTGGAATCAGCCTGGGCCAGATGGACATCTCTGCTCTTTGGCCTATGAAGATCAAGACAGGAGCAGTCTTTGTTCCCAGTGTCCTGGAAGCCCCTGGGCACTGACTCCACGCAGATGGGGTCTGGTTCTGCTGGGCTGTGCTGTGATGCACAGATGCCCTCCATGGTGAAGGTTCCTGCCACTCCTGTGCCTCATGCTCCAGCCTCTGACAGGTGTTCCTGTAACGCATTGCTGGGTGCCATCCCTGCTATCAACGATCTGATGTGGCAGGAAGGACAAGATGGTTGGGGCAGCGGGATGTGCTGGGCTGGCACCTGGGGGATGCTGACTCAGGGAGGGGCAGGGGCAACACAGCCCTGGTGTCAGCAGCAGCAGCAGCAGCAGCAGCATGAGGGAGTGTCCCCTGTGCAGATTGGCCAGGCTGGAGCTGAGCAATGCCGGGGCTGCTATAAAAGCCCTGCCTGGGCCAGACTGGAGCAAGCAGTGCCCTGGCCACCTTCTCCTCTCCAGGAACAAGGGTAAGTGTGCCAGCGCTTCTGCTGGCGGCTCCCTGCTCCAGCCCCTGTGGCCCCTTGGGCGCTGCCCTGGGCTGCTCTCCTGCCATGGCTGCCCTCTCTTGCAGAGCACCCTCGCATCCCACTGCAAGATGTCCTGCTACGACCTGTGCCCACCAAGGAGCAGCACGGAGCTGTGCCCGCCCAGGACCAGCGTGGCTGTGCCCCAGCCCATCGCTGAGAGCTGCAACGAGCTGTGCGCCCGCCAGTGCCCCGACTCCTCTGCCTTCATCCAGCCCCCGCCCGTGGTGGTCACCTTCCCCGGCCCCATCCTCAGCTCCTTCCCCCAGCAGGCCGTGGTGGGCTCCTCCGGAGCACCGGCCTTTGGCGGCTCCCTGGGGCTGGGCGGCCTCTACGGCGCCGGCGCCACCCAGGCCTCGGGGGGCCTCTGCACCTTTGGCAGAGCCTACGCTGCTCCCGCCTGCAGCCCTTGCGCCCTGCCCCGCTACAGCAAGAAGCTCTGGGACACCTGCGGGCCCTGCTAGAGCCACCGGCAACAGCCCCCAAGGCCGTGACGCCGCCTCAGCCCAGCATGGACACCTTGAGCTCTGCACAAGCTGCCCTGGCCTCCTGCAGCCCATGACACCCGGCCTGCCTCCAGCCTGCCCACCCTCCCTCTCCCTGCCTCTCCTGCCCTCCTTGGTACAATAAAGTTTTCCTGCATCCAATCTCTGTCTCTTGGCCTCCTTTTGCCAATTCATGAAGACTCCTTGGAATGGAACTTTTTTCAAGTGCGGGAGGGGAATTGCTGATGCTGGGATGGCCACAGGGAATGGAAAATCTAAGAGGAATGGTTAAGTTATACAGAAAATGTGAATGGTCATCGGAGGTTGAAGTGGAGATGAAATTGAAATCAGAGTGGAAGTGGAAGCATATGAAGGAGAACTTTGGGAAACAGAGATGTTAGAAGAGAGAGAACTAGGAGAAGGAGAATTAGACACAGGATGAGAAATAGAGGGAGAAGGAGAAGAAGGAGAAGGAGGAGGAGAAGGTGAAGGAGAAAGTGAAGGACAAGGACAAGGAAAAGCACAAGCACAAGCACAAGCACAAGCACAAGGAACTCTGAGCATTCTGCCTGAAGGGAGACAGATCCCCCAACTTGCTGGCCATGAGACCAGGAGCTCTTACCCATGTGCAGTTCTGTTGGCCAAGAGTGGGGTTGGCAATGGAGCTTGGAGCCATTCCCGGGTAAAGGCTACCAGAGCTCCAGCCCGTCTGAGCCACCATGGCTCTGCTAAAGGATCTGGGCCTGAAGTCAAAGAGAGACTTCCCCATTACTCTTCCCTGTACATTAAATTTTCTTGTCTTCTAATCCTTCTCCTCCCCCTGCTACGTCTTAGTCTGTCATCTTAATATTTGTCCAAATCCTTCTTTCCCATCTTCTCTTTCTTCTTCTCCTTCTACTTCATCTTGTCTTTCTTTGAATCCTCTTTCCTCTTCTTATCCTCCTTCTCTTTCTTCTTCTTCTTCTCTTCATCCTACTTCTCCTTCTCCTTCTCCTTCTCCTCCTTCTCCTCCTTCACCTAAACAAACTAGATTAGCTATCTTTTGATTCGGACTCCATTTTGATTCCATTTCTTGCCCAAATTCCTCTCCTCGGTCCCTGTCCTCCATCTCTTTCCCCTTCCCCTTCAGTCTTCCATTGCCCCAACCATCCCCAACACCATTTCCCCTCCCACTCTTGGAATTCCCCCTTCCCCAGGGATATCCATGACTCCAGCAAAGGAGGCAAAGAGACAGGGATTGGATGCAGGAAAACTTTATTGTACCAAGGCGGGCAGGAGAGGCAGGGAGAGAGCGGGTGGGCAGGCCGGAGGCAGGCCGGGTGTCACGGGCTGCAGGAGGCCAGGGCAGCTTGTGCAGAGCACATGGTGTCCATGCTGGGCCAAGGCAGCAGCAGGGCCTTGGGGGCTGTTGCTGGTGGCTCTAGCAGGGCCCGCAGGTGTCCCAGAGCTTCTTGCTGTAGCGGGGCAGGGCGCAAGGGCTGCAGGCGGGAGCAGCGTAGGCTCTGCCAAAGGTGCAGAGGCCCCCCGAGGCCTGGGTGGCGCCGGCGCCGTAGAGGCCGCCCAGCCCCAGGGAGCCGCCAAAGGCCGGTGCTCCGGAGGAGCCCACCACGGCCTGCTGGGGGAAGGAGCTGAGGATGGGGCCGGGGAAGGTGACCACCACGGGCGGGGGCTGGATGAAGGCAGAGGAGTCGGGGCACTGGCGGGCGCACAGCTCGTTGCAGCTCTCAGCGATGGGCTGGGGCACAGCCACGCTGGTCCTGGGTGGGCACAGGTCGTAGCAGGACATCTTGCAGTGGGATGCGAGGGTGCTCTGCAAGAGAGGGCAGCCATGGCAGGAGAGCAGCCCAGGGCAGCACCCAAGGGGCCACAGGGGCTGGAGCAGGGAGCCGCCAGCAGAAGCGCTGGCACACTTACCCTTGTTCCTGGAGAGGAGAAGGTGGCCAGGGCACTGCTTGGTGCAGTCTGGCCCAGGCAGGGCTTTTATAGCAGCCCCGGCATTGCTCAGCTCCAGCCTGGCCAATCTGCACAGGGGACACTCCCTCATGCTGCTGCTGCTGCTGCTGCTGACACCAAGGCTGTGCGGCCCCTGCCCCTCCCTGAGTCAGCATCCCCCAGGTACCAGCCCAGCACATCCCGCTGCCCCAGCCATCTTCTCCTTCCTGACACCTCAGACACTTCAGAGCCAGGATGGAACCGAGGAATCGGCTCCAGGAACATCTGTAAAGGGCTAGAGCATCTAGGGTAGCGGTAGCAGGAGCCTTCACTGTGGAAGGCATTTGTGCATGACCAGGCAGTCCAAGTGAACCAGACCACATCTGCCGACCTGCAGTGTCCAAGGGCTTCCACGAGGCTGGGAACAAAAACATTACCTGATCTTCATAGTGTGAGGATGAGAGATGTCCATCTGGCCCAGGCTGATTCCAGCCCTGCCCCACCCATTTGGACCATTACAGGTGTTCCTGCAGCCCATTGCTGGGTGCCATCCCTGCTATCAAGGATCTGACGTGGCAGGAAGGACAAGATGGCTGGGGCAGCGGGATGTGCTGGGCTGGCACCTGGGGGATGCTGACTCAGGGAGGGGCAGGGGCCACACAGCCCTGGTGTCAGCAGCAGCAGCAGCAGCAGCAGCAGCATCAGGGAGTGTCCCCTGTGCAGATTGGCCAGGCTGGAGCTGAGCAATGCCGGGGCTGCTATAAAAGCCCTGCCTGGGCCAGACTGGAGCAAGCAGTGCCCTGGCCACCTTCTCCTCTCCAGGAACAAGGGTAAGTGTGCCAGCGCTTCTGCTGGCGGCTCCCTGCTCCAGCCCCTGTGGCCCCTTGGGCGCTGCCCTGGGCTGCTCTCCTGCCATGGCTGCCCTCTCTTGCAGAGCACCCTCGCATCCCACTGCAAGATGTCCTGCTACGACCTGTGCCCACCAAGGAGCAGCACGGAGCTGTGCCCACCCAGGACCAGCGTGGCTGTGCCCCAGCCCATCGCTGAGAGCTGCAACGAGCTGTGCGCCCGCCAGTGCCCCGACTCCTCTGCCTTGATCCAGCCCCCGCCCGTGGTGGTCACCTTCCCCGGCCCCATCCTCAGCTCCTTCCCCCAGCAGGCCGTGGTGGGCTCCTCCGGAGCACCGGCCTTTGGCGGCTCCCTGGGGCTGGGCGGCCTCTATGGCGCCGGCGCCACCCAGGCCTCGGGGGGCCTCTGCACCTTTGGCAGAGCCTACGCTGCTCCCGCCTGCAGCCCTTGCGCCCTGCCCCGCTACAGCAAGAAGCTCTGGGACACCTGTGGGCCCTGCTAGAGCCACCAGCAACAGCCCCCAAGGCCCTGACGCCGCCTCGGCCCAGCATGGACACCTTGAGCTCTGCACAAGCTGCCCTGGCTTCCTGCAGCCCGTGACACCCGGCCTGCCTCCGGCCTGCCCACCCTCCCTCTCCCTGCCTCTCTTGCCCTTCTTGCTACAATAAAGTTTTCCTGCATCCAATCCCTGTCTCTTTGCCTCCTTTTCTGGAGTCATGGATATCCCTGGGGAAGCGGGAATTCCAAGACGGTGAGGGGAAATGGTGTTGGGGAATAATCGGGGCTATGGAAAATGGAAGGGGAAGGGGATGGAAAAGACCAATTGGAAGAGGACAGATTGTGATCTAGAGAGGAAAATGAAATCAAACGGGGCTGCGAATCAGAAGATAAGGTACTGTTGGATGGGTTTGGCCTAGAGAGAGGATGAAAATAAGAAGGAGAAGGAGATGGAGAAAATGAGACAGAATGTGACAAAGAAATATTAAAAAAGAAGAAGAGCAAGAAGTAGAGAAAGAGAGAAAGAGAGAGAGAAAGAAAGAGAAGAAAGAGAAAGAAAGAGAAAGAACGAGAAAGAAATAAAAAGAGAAAGATAGAGAAAGAACTAAAAAGAGAAAGAAAGAGAAAGAAAGAAGAAACTGATGATGGGGAAATTTCATGTATAGAGTGTAGTGATGGGCAAGTTTCTTTCTGATTTCAGGCCATGCTCATTTAACAAAGCCAAGATTGATCCAGAGGCGCTGGAGCTCTGACAGCCTCTTCCCCTGGATGACTCCTAGCTCTGGGAACAGTCCTACTCTTTGCCAGCATGGCAGCAGGTCTGTAAAGGCCCCTGGTGTCATGGCCTGCAAGAGCGTGTTTGTATGTTTTGAGGCAGAATGCTCAGAGATCCTTGTCCTTGTCTTTGGCCTTGTCTTTATCCTTGGCCTTGTCCTTGTCGTTCCCCTTCTCCTTCTCCTTCTCCTTCTCCTTCTCCTTCTCCTTCTCCTTCTCCTTCTCCTTCTCCTTCAACTTATTTGACACATTCCCACTAGTCTCCTTCATATCGATCCACTTCTACTTTGAAGCCATTTCCTTTTCAACTTTAACTGCCAATAAAATATTCCCTCTTCTCTTTTACAGTTGCTGTCCCGTTCCATTTTCAGTTTGCCCAGGATCACCATTTCCCCTCCCACTCCCAGAATTCCCCATTCCCAAGTGTCATCATGATTCCAGAAAAAGAGGCAAAGAAACAGAGATTGGATGCAGGAAAACTTTATTGTAGCAAGAAGGGCAGGAGAGGCAGGGAGAGAGAGGGTGGGCAGGCCAGAGGC
The DNA here is from genome assembly GCF_051311805.1 of Agelaius phoeniceus. Classification (NCBI taxonomy): domain Eukaryota; kingdom Metazoa; phylum Chordata; class Aves; order Passeriformes; family Icteridae; genus Agelaius; species Agelaius phoeniceus. The sequence goes on from NC_135295.1 coordinate 2,058,981, forward strand.
AGGCCGGGTGTCACGGGCTGCAGGAGGCCAGGGCAGCTTGTGCAGAGCTCAAGTTGTCCATGCTGGGCCGAGGCGGCGTCAGGGCCTTGGGGGCTGTTGCTGGTGGCTCTAGCAGGGCCCGCAGGTGTCCCAGAGCTTCTTGCTGTAGCGGGGCAGGGCGCAAGGGCTGCAGGCGGGAGCAGCGTAGGCTCTGCCAAAGGTGCAGAGGCCCCCCGAGGCCTGGGTGGCGCCGGCGCCGTAGAGGCCGCCCAGCCCCAGGGAGCCGCCAAAGGCCGGTGCTCCGGAGGAGCCCACCACGGCCTGCTGGGGGAAGGAGCTGAGGATGGGGCCGGGGAAGGTGACCACCACGGGCGGGGGCTGGATGAAGGCAGAGGAGTCGGGGCACTGGCGGGCGCACAGCTCGTTGCAGCTCTCAGCGATGGGCTGGGGCACAGCCACGCTGGTCCTGGGTGGGCACAGGTCGTAGCAGGACATCTTGCAGTGGGATGCGAGGGTGCTCTGCAAGAGAGGGCAGCCATGGCAGGAGAGCAGCCCAGGGCAGCGCCCAAGGGGCCACAGGGGCTGGAGCAGGGAGCCGCCAGCAGAAGCGCTGGCACACTTACCCTTGTTCCTGGAGAGGAGAAGGTGGCCAGGGCACTGCTTGCTCCAGTCTGGCCCAGGCAGGGCTTTTATAGCAGCCCTGGCATTGCTCAGCTCCAGCCTGGCCAATCTGCACAGGGGACACTCCCTGATGCTGCTGCTGCTGCTGACACCAGGGCTGTGCGGCCCCTGCCCCTCCCTGAGTCAGCATCCCCCAGGTGCCAGCCCAGCACATCCCGCTGCCCCAGCCATCTTGTCCTTCCTGCCACGTCAGATCCTTGATAGCAGGGATGGCACCCAGCAATGGGCTGCAGGAAGAACTTTGATGGTCCAAATGGGTGGGGCAGCGTTGGAATCAGCCTGGGCCAGATGGACATCTCTGCTCTTTGGCCTATGAAGATCAAGCCTGACAGGAGCAGTCTTTGTTCCCAGTGTCCTGGAAGCCCCTGGGCTCTGACTCCACGCAGATGGGGTCTGGTTCTGCTGGGCTGTGCTGTGATGCACAGATGCCCTCCATGGTGAAGGTTCCTGCCACTCCTGCACCTCATGCTCCAACCCCTGTCAGGTATTCCTCTAATGTACTCCTGGGTGCCATCCCTGCTATCAAGGATCTGACGTGGCAGGAAGGAGAAGATGGCTGGGGCAGCGGGATGTGCTGGGCTGGCACCTGGGGGATGCTGACTCAGGAAGGGGCAGGGGCCGCACAGCCCTGGTGTCAGCAGCAGCAGCAGCAGCAGCAGCAGCATGAGGGAGTGTCCCCTGTGCAGATTGGCCAGGCTGGAGCTGAGCAATGCCGGGGCTGCTATAAAAGCCCTGCCTGGGCCAGACTGGAGCAAGCAGTGCCCTGGTCACCTTCTCCTGCTCGGGAACAAGGGTAAGTGTGCCAGCGCTTCTGCTGGCGGCTCCCTGCTCCAGCCCCGGCCCCTGTGGCCCCTTGGGCGCTGCCCTGGGCTGCTCTCCTGCCATGGCTGCCCTCTCTTGCAGAGCACCCTCGCATCCCACTGCAAGATGTCCTGCTACGACCTGTGCCCACCCAGGAGCAGCACGGAGCTGTGCCCGCCCAGGACCAGCGTGGCTGTGCCCCAGCCCATCGCTGAGAGCTGCAACGAGCTGTGCGCCCGCCAGTGCCCCGACTCCTCTGCCTTCATCCAGCCCCCGCCCGTGGTGGTCACCTTCCCCGGCCCCATCCTCAGCTCCTTCCCCCAGCAGGCCGTGGTGGGCTCCTCCGGAGCACCGGCCTTTGGCGGCTCCCTGGGGCTGGGCGGCCTCTACGGCGCCGGCGCCACCCAGGCCTCGGGGGGCCTCTGCACCTTTGGCAGAGCCTACGCTGCTCCCGCCTGCAGCCCTTGCGCCCTGCCCCGCTACAGCAAGAAGCTCTGGGACACCTGCGGGCCCTGCTAGAGCCACCAGCAACAGCCCCCAAGGCCCTGACGCCGCCTCAGCCCAGCATGGACACCTTGAGCTCTGCACAAGCTGCCCTGGCCTCCTGCAGCCCGTGACACCCGGCCTGCCTTCGGCCTGCCCACCCTTCCTCTCCCTGCCTCTCCTGCCCTTCTTGCTACAATAAAGTTTTCCTGCATCCAATCCCTGTTTCTTTGCCTCCTTTGCTGGAATCACGAAGACCCCGGGGACTGGGGAAATTTGGGAGTGGAAGGGAATCGGTCTTCCTGGGTAAACTGCAATTGGAAGTTAACAGCAACAGTACAATAGAATTGTGAATGTAACACTGGAGGTGAAAGTGGAGAAGAGAATGAAATCAAAGGGGAAGTGGATGGATATTAAGGAGAGAAGTGGGAATGTGTCCGAGATGAGGGAGAAGGAGAACGGGAAGGACAAGGAGAAGGACAACGAGAAGGAGAAGGATAAGGACAATGAGAAGGAGAAGGATATGGACAAGGACAAGGATAGGAATAAGGAGCTGCAAGGAGTCTGCCTGAAGACGGACACAGGTCATGACACCAGAGGCCTTTACAGGTCTGCTGCCATGCTGGCAATGAGTAGGACTGTCCCCAGAGCAAAGGCTGTCAGAGCTCCAGCACCTCTCTATCAACCTTGCCTTCAGCTAAAGTACCAGGAACTGAAATCAGAGAGAAACTTGGCTATTACTAAGACAAATATGTTCGATTTCCTTGCCATCAGCTCCTTCTTCCTCTTTCTCATTCTCTTACTCTTTTTCTTTCCCTTTTTTGAAATTTCTTTGTCACCTTGTGTCTCACGCCCTTCTCCTTCTCCTTCTCCTTCTCCTTCTCCTTCTCCTTCTCCTTCTCCTTCTCCTTCTCCTTCTCCTTCTCCTTCTCCTTCTCCTTCTCCTTCTCCTCCTTCTCCTTCTCTTCCACCTCCTTGGTGTCCTAACTCCACCAGTTCCCACAGCTATCCTTTGTATCCGTCCACTTGCACAGTGATTTCATTTTCCTTTCCACTTTAACCACCAGTGTAACAACCCCGCCTCTGTATAGCCTTGGTCTTCCTCTTCCATACTCCATTTCCCTTGGCTATCCCAGCATCACCAATTCCCCTCACACTCTTGGAACTCCCTCATCCCAAGGGGTATTCATGACTCCAGCAAAGGAGGCAAAGAGACAGGGATTGGATGCAGGAAAACTTTATTGTAGCAAGGAGGGCAGGAGAGGAAGGGAGAGAGACGGTGGGCAGGCCGGAGGCAGACCGGGTGTCACGGGCTGCAGGAGGCCAGGGCAGCTTGTGCAGAGCTCAAGGTGTCCATGCTGGGCTGAGGCGGCAGCAGGGCCTTGGGGGCTGTTGCTGGTGGCTCTAGCAGGGCCCGCAGGTGTCCCAGAGCTTCTTGCTGTAGCGGGGCAGGGCGCAAGGGCTGCAGGCGGGAGCAGCGTAGGCTCTGCCAAAGGTGCAGAGGCCGCCCGAGGCCTGGGTGGCGCCGGCGCCGTAGAGGCCGCCCAGCCCCAGGGAGCCGCCAAAGGCCGGTGCTCCGGAGGAGCCCACCACGGCCTGCTGGGGGAAGGAGCTGAGGATGGGGCCGGGGAAGGTGACCACCACGGGCGGGGGCTGGATGAAGGCAGAGGAGTCGGGGCACTGGCGGGCGCACAGCTCGTTGCAGCTCTCAGCGATGGGCTGGGGCACAGCCACGCTGGTCCTGGGCGGGCACAGCTCCGCGCTGCTCCTGGGTGGGCACAGGTCGTAGCAGGACATCTTGCAGTGGGATGCGAGGGTGCTCTGCAAGAGAGGGCAGCCATGGCAGGAGAGCAGCCCAGGGCAGTGCCCAAGGGGCCACAGGGGCTGGAGCAGGGAGCCGCCAGCAGAAGCGCTGGCACACTTACCCTTGTTCCTGGAGAGGAGAAGGTGGCCAGGGCACTGCTTGCTCCAGTCTGGCCCAGGCAGGGCTTTTATAGCAGCCCCGGCATTGCTCAGCTCCAGCCTGGCCAATCTGCACAGGGGACACTCCCTCATGCTGCTGCTGCTGACACCAGGGCTGTGCGGCCCCTGCCCCTTCCTGAGTCAGCATCCCCCAGGTGCCAGCCCAGCACATCCCGCTGCCCCAGCCATCTTGTCCTTCCTGCCACGTCAGATCCTTGATAGCAGGGATGGCACCCAGCAATGGGCTGCAGGAACACCTGTAATAGTCCAAATGGGTGGGGCAGGGCTGGAATCAGCCTGGGTCAGATGGACATGTCTGATCCTCAGACTGTGAAGATCAGGTAATGTTTTTGTTCCCAGCCTTGTGGAAGCCCTTGGACACTGCAGGTAGGCAGATGTGGTCTGGTTCACTTGGACTGCCTGGTCATGCACAAATGCCTTCCACAATGAAGGCTCCTGCCACCCCTACCCAAGATGCTCTAGCCCTTTACAGTTGTTCCTAGAGCTGATTCCTCGGTTCTATGCTGGCTCTGAAGCGTCTGAGGTATCAGGAAGGAGAAGATGGCTGGGGCAGCGGGATGTGCTGGGCTGGCACCTGGGGGATGCTGACTCAGGGAGGGGCAGGGGCCGCACAGCCCTGGTGTCAGCAGCAGCAGCAGCAGCAGCAGCATGAGGGAGTGTCCCCTGTGCAGATTGGCCAGGCTGGAGCTGAGCAATGCCGGGGCTGCTATAAAAGCCCTGCCTGGGCCAGACTGGAGCAAGCAGTGCCCTGGCCACCTTCTCCTCTCCAGGAACAAGGGTAAGTGTGCCAGCACTTCTGCTGGCGGCTCCCTGCTCCAGCCCCTGTGGCCCTTTGAGTGCTGCCCTGGGCTGCTCTCCTGCCATGGCTGCCCTCTCTTGCAGAGCACCCTCGCATCCCACTGCAAGATGTCCTGCTACGACCTGTGCCCACCAAGGAGCAGCACGGAGCTGTGCCCGCCCAGGACCAGCGTGGCTGTGCCCCAGCCCATCGCTGAGAGCTGCAACGAGCTGTGCGCCCGCCAGTGCCCCGACTCCTCTGCCTTCATCCAGCCCCCGCCCGTGGTGGTCACCTTCCCCGGCCCCATCCTCAGCTCCTTCCCCCAGCAGGCCGTGGTGGGCTCCTCCGGAGCACCGGCCTTTGGCGGCTCCCTGGGGCTGGGCGGCCTCTACGGCGCCGGCGCCACCCAGGCCTCGGGGGGCCTCTGCACCTTTGGCAGAGCCTACGCTGCTCCCGCCTGCAGCCCTTGCGCCCTGCCCCGCTACAGCAAGAAGCTCTGGGACACCTGCGGGCCCTGCTAGAGCCACCAGCAACAGCCCCCAAGGCCCTGCTGCCGCCTCAGCCCAGCATGGACACCTTGAGCTCTGCACAAGCTGCCCTGGCCTCCTGCAGCCCGTGACACCCGGCCTGCCTCCGGCCTGCCCACCCTCCCTCTCCCTGCCTCTCCTGCCCTCCTTGCTGCAATAAAGTTTTCCTGCATCCAATCCCTGTCTCTTTGCCTCCTTTGCTGGAGTCATGGATATCCCTGGCGGAGGCAGAATTCCAAGAGTGGGAGGAGAAATGGTGTTGGGGATGGTTGTGGCAATGGAAAACTGAAGGGGAAGGGGAAAGAGATGGAGGACAGGGACCGAGGAGAGGAATTTGGGCAAGAAATGGAATCAAAATGGAGTCAGAATCAAGATAGCTAATCTTTGGAAGGGGTTTGTTTCGGTGAAGGAGGAGAAGGAGGAGAAGGAGAAGGGGAAGGAGAAGTAGGATGAAGAGAAGAAGAAGAAGAAGAAAGAGAAAGAAGAAAGAAAAAAGAAATTAGGACAAGAAGAACAAAAAGGCTGAGACGGAGAAAGGAGAAAGGGAATGAGAAGTAGGATGAAGAGAAGAAGAAGAAAGAGGAGAAGGAGGATAAGAAGAGGAAAGGGAATTCAAAGAAGAAAGACAAGATGAAGTAGAAGGAGAAGAAGAAAGAGAAGATGGGAAAGAAGGATTTGGACAAATATTAAGATGACAGACTAAGACGTAGCAGGGGGAGGAGAAGGATTAGAAGACAAGAAAATTTAATGTACAGGGAAGAGTAATGGGGAAGTCTCTCTTTGACTTCAGGCCCAGATCCTTTAGCAGAGCCATGGTGGCTCAGACGGGCTGGAGCTCTGGTAGCCTTTACCCGGGAATGGCTCCAAGCTCCATTGCCAACCCCACTCTTGGCCAACACAACTGCACATGGGTAAGAGCTCCTGGTCTCATGGCCAGCAAGTTGGGGGATCTGTCTCCCTTCAGGCAGAATGCTCAGAGTTCCTTGTGCTTGTGCTTGTGCTTGTGCTTTTCCTTGTCCTTGTCCTTGTCCATGTCCTTCACCTTCTCCTTCACCTTCTCCTCCTCCTTCTCCTTCTTCTCCTTCTCCCTCTATTTCTCATCCTGTGTCTAATTCTCCTTCTCCTAGTTCTCTCTCTTCTAACATCTCTGTTTCCCAAAGTTCTCCTTCATATGCTTCCACTTCCACTCGGATTTCAACTTCATCTCCACATCAAACTCTGATGACCCATGACATTTTCTGTATAACTTAACCATTCCTCTAAGATTTTCCATTCCCTGTGGCCATCTGAGCATCATCAATTCCCCTCCTGCACTTGAAAAAAGTTCCATTCCAAGGAGTCTTCATGACTCGGCAAAAGGAGGCAAAGAGACAAGAATTGGATGCAGGAAAACTTTATTGTAGCAAGGAGGGCAGGAGAGGAAGGGAGAGGGAGGGTGGGCAGGCCGGAGGCAGACCGGGTGTCACGGGCTGCAGGAGGCCAGGGCAGCTTGTGCAGAGCTCAAGGTGTCCATGCTGGGCCGAGGCGGCGTCAGGGCCTTGGGGGCTGTTGCTGGTGGCTCTAGCAGGGCCCGCAGGTGTCCCAGAGCTTCTTGCTGTAGCGGGGCAGGGCGCAAGGGCTGCAGGCGGGAGCAGCGTAGGCTCTGCCAAAGGTGCAGAGGCCCCCCGAGGCCTGGGTGGCGCCGGCGCTGTAGAGGCCGCCCAGCCCCAGGGAGCCGCCAAAGGCCGGTGCTCCGGAGGAGCCCACCACGGCCTGCTGGGGGAAGGAGCTGAGGATGGGGCCGGGGAAGGTGACCACCACGGGCGGGGGCTGGATCAAGGCAGAGGAGTCGGGGCACTGGCGGGCGCACAGCTCGTTGCAGCTCTCAGCGATGGGCTGGGGCACAGCCACGCTGGTCCTGGGCGGGCACAGCTCCGTGCTGCTCCTGGGTGGGCACAGGTCGTAGCAGGACATCTTGCAGTGGGATGCGAGGGTGCTCTGCAAGAGAGGGCAGCCATGGCAGGAGAGCAGCCCAGGGCAGCACTCAAAGGGCCACAGGGGCTGGAGCAGGGAGCCGCCAGCAGAAGCGCTGGCACACTTACCCTTGTTCCTGGAGAGGAGAAGGTGGCCAGGGCACTGCTTGGTGCAGTCTGGCCCAGGCAGGGCTTTTATAGCAGCCCCGGCATTGCTCAGCTCCAGCCTGGCCAATCTGCACAGGGGACACTCCCTGCTGCTGCTGCTGCTGCTGCTGCTGCTGACACCAGGGCTGTGCGGCCCCTGCCCCTCCCTGAGTCAGCATCCCCCAGGTGCCAGCCCAGCACATCCCGCTGCCCCAGCCATCTTGTCCTTCCTGCCACGTCAGATCCTTGATAGCAGGGATGGCACCCAGCAATGGGCTGCAGGAACACCTGTAATAGTCCAAATGGGTGGGGCAGGGCTGGAATCAGCCTGGGTCAGATGGACATGTCTGATCCTCAGACTGTGAAGATCAGGTAATGTTTTTGTTCCCAGCCTTGTGGAAGCCCTTGGACACTGCAGGTAGGCAGATGTGGTCTGGTTCACTTGGACTGCCTGGTCATGCACAAATGCCTTCCACAGTGAAGGCTCCTGCCACCCCTACCCAAGGCTCTAGCCCTTTACAGTTGTTCCTGGAGCTGATTCCTCGGTTCTATGCTGGCTCTGAAGCGTCTGAGGTGTCAGGAAGGAGAAGATGGCTGGGGCAGCGGGATGTGCTGGGCTGGCACCTGGGGGATGCTGACTCAGGGAGGGGCAGGGGCCGCACAGCCTTGGTGTCAGCAGCAGCAGCAGCAGCAGCAGCAGCATGAGGGAGTGTCCCCTGTGCAGATTGGCCAGGCTGGAGCTGAGCAATGCCGGGGCTGCTATAAAAGCCCTGCCTGGGCCAGACTGGAGCAAGCAGTGCCCTGGCCACCTTCTCCTGCTCGGGAACAAGGGTAAGTGTGCCAGCGCTTCTGCTGGCGGCTCCCTGCTCCAGCCCCTGTGGCCCCTTGGGCGCTGCCCTGGGCTGCTCTCCTGCCATGGCTGCCCTCTCTTGCAGAGCACCCTCGCATCCCACTGCAAGATGTCCTGCTACGACCTGTGCCCACCCAGGAGCAGCACGGAGCTGTGCCCGCCCAGGACCAGCGTGGCTGTGCCCCAGCCCATCGCTGAGAGCTGCAACGAGCTGTGCGCCCGCCAGTGCCCCGACTCCTCTGCCTTCATCCAGCCCCCGCCCGTGGTGGTCACCTTCCCCGGCCCCATCCTCAGCTCCTTCCCCCAGCAGGCCGTGGTGGGCTCCTCTGGAGCACCGGCCTTTGGCGGCTCCCTGGGGCTGGGCGGCCTCTACGGCACCGGCGCCACCCAGGCCTCGGGGGGCCTCTGCACCTTTGGCAGAGCCTACGCTGCTCCCGCCTGCAGCCCTTGCGCCCTGCCCCGCTACAGCAAGAAGCTCTGGGACACCTGTGGGCCCTGCTAGAGCCACCAGCAACAGCCCCCAAGGCCCTGCTGCCGCCTCAGCCCAGCATGGACACCTTGAGCTCTGCACAAGCTGCCCTGGCCTCCTGCAGCCCGTGACACCCGGTCTGCCTCCGGCCTGCCCACCCTCCCTCTCCCTGCCTCTCCTGCCCTTCTTGCTGCAATAAAGTTTTCCTGCATCCAATCCCTGTCTCTCTGTGTATTTTTCTGGAATGTTTTTCCATCATCAGCTTGAGGATAGGTTTTGCTCCCTCCGTTTTTCACCAGGGCCTCTCATATGGGTTTTACCTCTTTGAGAATTCAGGTGATTTCCGCTTTGTTCATATCACTTCATGTTCTACCCTTTGGTTTACTCAGGATTAATTCCAATATTTTTTCCTGGATTCACTCTGTCTGTCAGACAGGCCGGGGCATGTTTGCAGTGAAAGGGAAATTGGGTGTGCTCTTTCCCTTGGTTTTACAGCTTCTGCTTATGTTATGATGTCTCTTGGTATTTTATGCTTTCAGTGTATTCACTACAGAGCATGTAAAGGTCACAGGGATCTCTGGCACACTCATGGTCACAGCAGGAACTGATGTCTCCAGGCTTTGAGGGTACAAAATCCCAACGTGCCCTTTGTTTGTCCCTCCTTGGAGGTGCCATCTTGAGCTGTTTTGCTGGTTTTGTGCCATGATTAAATTATTTTCACCATGTCGGGGTCTGAGTCTCTGCTTGGAAAACCTGCGGTCAAGGAAGTGAGAAATCCTTGTGTGACCGTGACTGTGAGAAGTGTGGGGACTCAAGTAGAGGTCACTGGAACTGATGGTCACTGGAACCAGTGGTGGATCAGATGGTTCAACTGCATGTGACCTTCTGTGCCCTGGGCTGGTTAACAATGTGGGGATTGGTCCTGGGTTGGACTTGATGATGTTGGAGGTGTTTTCCTGGTTCCTGGGATGCTGAGGTGGCTCCTGGAAGGTGGCACAGGAAGGTTTCCTTGCCATTGCAGCACCTCCTTTCCCCACAGTCAGCAGGTACCCGGCTCTGCCCCATCCCATGATGGTCACTCCGTTACTGCTGCTCCCAGCAGTTCAGCCACCCCGTTTTTCCAGTCTGAAACTCTGATTCCCTCGGGCTCAGTGCCACTCAGCTTCCTGTTATCAGGGCTCCCAAAAGATGTGCCAATGCCAGGAACGCAGATGAATAATTAGAGGTTTTTCGGGATCCTTGAGTAACGAATGGGGTGAACTCCCTCCACCCCGTAACTCCCGAGTAGACACTGAGAGAAAGGTCAGCCCTTTGCTGGATTTTGCAATCAGACATGAGCTCACTTTGAGCAGGCATCCAGCCCAAATTAAAGCTGTGTAATCGTTGTTCCCTAAGTGCTAATGGCTTTCTTCAGGGGCGTTATCTTGGGCTGAGCACTTGTCTGACACAACAGCTGATTAAGCTGCTACCTGCCTGGCACTGCCGGGCTGAGAGGATCAGGTGAAATTTGCCAGTCGCAGCTCGGGTGTTCGGCTGGGCTCATGATTTACACCCAAGCACCTCTTGGAGGCTGCAGGTGGAAGCAAAGATCAGAAGAGAAACGGAGGGAAAAGCATCGGCGTTTTGGAAAGTTGTTCCAGGAGCTGGATGAGAGGAAAGGGGACAGGGGGGATGAAGCAGGGAGAGAGAGGAGATCCTGCCAGGGGAGAGATTTGGGATGTTCAGGTTGGACATGGGAATTTCCTCCTGGAAAGGGCAGTCAGGCCTTGGAAGGGGCTCAGGAAGGTTTGGAATTCTCATCCCTTGAGATATCCAAGGAATTCCTGGATGTTGGACTTGGTGACCTGGTGGGTATCCAGCACAGCTTGGATGATCTCAGAGGTCTTTTCCAACCTAAACAATTCTGTGGGTTTTTTTGGTCAAAATATTCACAAATAAATGTTTGTTTACCCATAAAAATTAAGTCTTGTTTTGTGAAAATAAAAGCAGCATTCGCAGGTACCATGGACTAATTTCCATTTCAATTTACTACTTAGGGCCATCTGACAGATCCAGTCCAATACAAGGAAGAGTACTGAAATTACCTGTGAAAAATAAGATTTGCTGTTCCTTGACACTGATCAAGATAATTTCTTTGAAATAGTCCTGGTGAAGGAAGAGGTAAATCCTCTCTAATGCATCAGTTCATGTTCTTTTTGCCTCACCTGCTGACAGGTTCAGCCAAACCTTCCCCGAGGCAACTTTATCACAGCAGTGATTAACGAAAAAAGAGAAGGTAGTGCCTCATCTTTGCTCATCAGATACCTATCTCAAAAATTGTTTCCCTTTGTTCACCTTCCTCCTATCATTCCTTTTCAGAACATGCTTTGGCAGAACTTCAGGCGGTGTTTTTTAGCTCTGTCTTTGAAGGCAGTTGGATGATTTCTAACCCATCGCCCGGAAGATGTAAAATTAAAAGGAATTCCAGCACTAAATTAACGACTTAAAAAAAAGAACCATGGAATATCCTGGGCTGGAAGGGCCACACAGGGATTGAGTCCAACTCCTGGCCCTGCACAGGCACCCCAGGAATCCCACCCTGTGCCTGGGAGCGTTGTCCTTGAGCTCTGGCAGCCTTGGGGATTTGACAGCTCCCTGTCCCAGCCCCAAACTGGATGGAAATAATTGGAATAACTACTGGAAGTCTGAGAACTGGAATAATCAGTGTAAGGCAGAGAGGACTCTCAGCTGCAGGTCTGACCAAAAGAATCTCAAGCCTGGTTCTAACAGGGAGGAATCCCACTCTGGAAAATTTGAATTTTCAGAAAAAAACAAAGGCAGGTGTTGGATGCAGGATTTTTTTATTGCAAGGGCAGGGAAGATGCCACTGGACAAGGGCATGGGAGGCAAAGACAAGCAGGTTGTCCCTCACTAGAGCTGCTCCCTCAGCCTTGTGGCAGGAGGCCGCAGTTTCAGGGAGAGGCCAGTGAATGGTGGAGCCGCACATTTGGCCACTGGAAGGGGCGGGGAAGAGGAGACCGAACAAAGGAAGGCGGAAACAAAAAGGAGAATTTCTAGAGGGGTTCTGTCTCCATGATCTGAAGTGAAGTTCTGAATCTCAGCCCCTTCCTCAGGAGCTCAGGTGAGGATCCACTGGTGTTGTTTGCCGAGTCGAGGGATTTTCCCCTCGGGTTTAGCAGGAGCCGCAGCTGCCGCGGCGGTAGCGGCCGAAGCGGGAGGACCAAGGGCCGCAGGAGCCAAAGGATCTCCCAAAACCATACAGACCCCGGTAACCCAGGGAGGAGCCCCCACAGGAGCCCAGACCCCCATAGCCCAGGGAGGAGCCCCCATAGCCCCACAGGCCCCCATAGCCCAGGGATCCGTAACCCCCATAGCCCAGGGATCCGTAACCCCCATAGCCCAGGGACCCGTAGCCTCCACTGCCCAGGGAGGCCCCGGAGGCTGCAAGGACGGGAGCTCCAGCAGATCCCACCACGGAATCCTGCGGGAAGGAGCTGAGGATGGGCCCGGGGAAGGTGACCACCACGGCGGGAGGCTGGATCACGGTGGTGGAGTCGGGGCACTGGCGGACGCACGGCTCGTTCCCGCTGTCAGCCAGGGGCTGGGGCCGGAGGGCGCCGCAGGCACCGATGAGGCCGGAGCCACCAAAGAGGCCGGAGCCGCCGATGAGGCCGGAGCCACCCATGGAGCACAGGTCGTAGCAGGACATCTTGCAGGGATGGAGGTTAATCTGTGGGAAGTGTTAATTTGTATTAATTTGAAAAGGAATAGCAAACTTTAGGCTGTGCTGAAGCAGTCCAATGGTATCAGTTATAAATCTGGGAAGTAAATTTATTTCCTTGTCTTCTTTTTTCCTATGGCTGTGATTGCCAGGCTACTTTTGACTTCAGTGCAACACAGTCTGTGCTCTTCAGTTGTATCTTTGAATTTCCAGACCAGATAATTTCATCAGTATTACATTACTCTCAGTTGATGATTTCTACTCAGATTTTATCTTTCCTGTTACAAACTCAGCAAAACTCTGAGTTTTGTGGCTACAGGACATCTTGCAGGGATGGAGGTTAATCTGCAAGAGTTGATTGGAGCAAGTACAAGATGTTATTTACAAAGAGAAAAAGTCTCTGGCGCTGACTGCTTTTCCCCAGGCAGGAGAGCTTTGAAGCGCTGGAATTTCCCCATGTCTCTTAAAGATGAAAATTGGATAAGAACAATTATTTGTTCTTAAATTGTAAGAACAAAAATGATTTGCTGGGGCACTTTGGTGAGTCAGGGGATCAACAAGGAGTGGGACTCCACTCTAGGAGTAGAGTGTGTTGTTATTCAGGATTTCATGACTCTGGCTCCTCATTCCCACTGATCTCCTTTGTGCTGATCCTTGTCTAAACAGGGATTATAACTCATTGTCTGTTCAGATTTGCTCAGTAGCTTCTTGGATGAGACCATTACAAGGGAATCGCAAAGATGATTGTCCCAAATTTCCAAACATTGAATCAGGGCTTTGAGAGCCCTACAATGAGCTTAACATCCCAGAATTTTGATTTTGAGCCACAAACTATTGAAAAATTCTCACACCAAACCACTTGCCCTCATTAACCTGGAAAAACCCAGTGCTCCACGTTTCAGCTCCTTAAGTTCCCTTCAGGATCCCTTTTAATCTTAAATAAATCTAATACAGAGCATTTTAAACAGTTCTCAATTATTCTCTGTGTCCTACTCCAAGCCAGGGTGTTCATGCCCATTTATCTTGAATTAAAAGCATTTCAGTTGATTTGGAATAGAACAAACTGCATCTAATGGCAGGTTTGCCTCCAAACTCAACATTTCCCTGTGAACCAGGAAGATTTAAACTTTCCAGATAATTCCCAGTCACCCATTTAGCCAAACAGAGGATAGGAATAAACACTGAACCTTTCACATTATAGATACAACTGGTGAAGGCAACCCAATATCCAACAGAATTTTCTGATAAGGAATTTTCGGTTTGGTTTGGAACAGAGCTCTAGCCCCGAGAGCAGAGAGCAGCCTTCCGTAAAGTTTTTGCAAGGTTTATCTCATCACCTAAAATTTTGCCTACGAGTTCCCAGTGGAAAAGAGCACCCCGGATGAATCGTACAGCAAAGAGAGATTCCAAAAGCAGCAAAGAGCAATTCCAGAAGCAGCAAAGAGCAGCTCCAGACTTACCAAGTCGTTGAGAAGAACGAGTGAAGGGAAGACGTTTGGGACAACCCCAAGTGGAGACGGCTTTTATACAGTTCAGACTTGCCTCAGGGCTCAGAGGAGCTCATTAGTTGACACAGAACATTTCTTTGTATTGATTGCTCCTCAAAGTGACGAAATTGCCGCTCTTTGTGTTTATTCTTGATCTCAAATGTTGCCTTACGTCACACGAGGTCCTTTGAGCCGGAACGCTGATGGATGAAACTGGTGCATCTTTCATCCTAAAACATGATTCATGAATTTGTGTCAGTTTTTTGGGGTGACACCGTGTGCTGAGCCATTTACACGCAAATATTTTTGTCCTGTCTTATAAGACAATTATGCCCAGACATTTACAGAAATTATGGAACTCTTAGAATGGTTTGGGGACACAAATATCCAGAACAGTCTTATGTTTTTTCCAACCCTTAAGCCACAGTTTAAACCTGAGTTTAGTTCTGAAGGGAGAGATATTTATGATTTTAAGGATTAGAGCAGAAAGCTCAAAATAATCAGAGTGTACATTGAATTAATAATGAAATTTATGTTTTATTGAGATGGTTCCATCTCTGGAAGTGTTCAAGGCTGGTTTGGATCAGCCTGGGACTGTCGAAGCTGTCCTGCCCATGGCAGGGGTTGGAACAAGAGGGTCTTTGAGGTCCCTGCCAATTTTAAACCATTTCATGATTCTATATAGGAGAAATCCCAAATTTAGCTGTAGTGGAAACCCTTTGTTTTTAGAGAGGATCTTGCACCTAATGCCATCCTTGTTGTGTCTTTCAGCACAGAGTAATTACGAGCTGGAAATCTGCTGGGAAAAGCAAATGTTAGATTTGCTGAGGTTTCTCTCTCTGTTTACACCACGATCGTCCTACTCTATCATTATCATCGTTATCATAATCACCCACATGGTTATCTTCACACCGTGTATTATTTATAAATTATGAGCTTTTTCAAATCTGAAGATAGACATGGGGAGTTCCTGAGCCATTATCCTGGAAAAAAAAAGTCACATTGAAGTTTTACAAGAACATTCCAAGGGATTTTCAAGCACCTCTTGAACACCCATTACTGACTTATTCCTACTGTGTCAGAGTTATATAAAATCTGCGCCTGGGTGTAAACACCCCACAATTATAAGATTATCTCATTAAAATGCATAAATTGAGGCCACTTGAGTTTTTCCCATAATCAGCTCTTGGTTTATAACACTGACCTTCCTGTCTTTGACCTTAAGAATAAAATTATTTTTCTTTTTTATTTAATACACAGAATGTTGTGTCTCTAACATGTAAAAATAGGAGGGGAAAACATGAGGAAGGAAAGGAAAGGAAAGCTCGATGAAACAACTCAGAAAACTCAATTTCCATGGAATTGTGGCTGCCAGGTGAAATATTTCTCTGTTTCCAGGGACTGAAAGAGAACCAGAGGAGAGTTTAAAAAAGAACACGGGGAGAGATTTCTTCTAAGGGTTGAATTGGCAGGAAAAGAGGGATTGGATTAAAACTGACAGAGAGGAGGTTTAGATGGGATGTTGGGTGGGAGTTGTTCCCAGTGAGGGTGGGGAGACCCTGGCGCAGGATATTCCATGGATTCCCCATCCCTGGAAGTGTCCAAGGCCAGGATGGAGCACCCTGGTCTATGGACAGTGTCCCTGGATGATCTTGAAGGTCTTTTTCAACCCAAACCATTCCATGATAGCATTTTATGGTATAAAGTCCATTCAAAGATGCTCCTGACTGTCGTGTTTGCCTTGCCTTGAGTGGGTGGAGGGAGAAATGCTGAGCCTGCAGAACCAGTGTTTTTCCCTTTGTTATTTGTCCCCAGTCCTCATCTGAGTCCCTAAAAGAAACTCCATTGTCTCCGTGTCTCCAGTTGATCTCACTCAGGGACCTTTGCCTGGAGAAAACCATGAGTGTCCTTCAGTCATCCTAATTATGAGGCATTCATAAATAAATCAAGTCAGCTTTATTTCCTCCCCCAACGCTAAGGAAAGCAATGGGATCACAAAAAATAATTCCCCGCATAAAGCCCGGAGACAATAGAGGTCTGGGGTGGAATGTGCAGCTCACGCTATGTGTGGGTTTGGAGTGCACCAGCAATGAGCAAAGACAATTTCAGCACTTTGGGGAATTATGTGGCCTGCAATTTGGGGCTGGGACCTAATTATGAGCTGGTGCATCAGGTGCCCAGTGCCCTGTGGGCAAGCAGGGAGCTGTATAAAAGGTGCCTGCACCAGGTCCTTCCATCCACTTCTCTCACCTGTTCAGCCTTCGTGAACCAGGTAAGACACTTCTGTCTCAAACTTCTCTAAACTGAACTTTCGGTCAAGAAATCTGGTTGGGGTCAGGCTGCTGCTGCTCTGTAGGATATTTGGTGTTTAATTTCTCATTTATCTCTATGTCTTTTAAGACAGAGAGTCACTGAGTGGTACTGAACCCCGAACTTGTATTATTTTAGCACTCCAAAGGGTTCCTTGGCTGTATTTTAGGAGATAAAGAATAACCTGTATATGTGGCTACATTTGGTAGCCACAAAACTCAGAGTTTTGCTGAGTTTGTAACAGGAAAGATAAAATCTGAGTAGAAATCATCAACTGAGAGTAATGTAATACTGATGAAATTATCTGGTCTGGAAATTCAAAGATACAACTGAAGAGCACAGACTGTGTTGCACTGAAGTCAAAAGTAGCCTGGCGATCACAGCCATAGGAAAAAAGAAGACAAGGAAATAAATTTACTTCCCAGATTTATAACTGATACCCTTGGACTGCTTCAGCACAGCCTAAAGTTTGCTATTCCTTTTCAAATTAATACAAATTAACACTTCCCACAGCTTAACCTCCATCCCTGCAAGATGTCCTGCTACGACCTGTGCTCCATGGGTGGCTCCGGCCTCATCGGTGGCTCCGGCCTCTTTGGTGGCTCCGGCCTCATCGGTGGCTCCGGCGTCCTCCGGCCCCAGCCCCTGGCTGACAGCGGGAACGAGCCGTGCGTCCGCCAGTGCCCCGACTCCACCACCGTGATCCAGCCTCCCGCCGTGGTGGTCACCTTCCCCGGGCCCATCCTCAGCTCCTTCCCGCAGGATTCCGTGGTGGGATCTGCTGGAGCTCCCGTCCTTGCAGCCTCCGGGGCCTCCCTGGGCAGTGGGGGCTTTGGCTCCCTGGGCTATGGGGGTTACGGATCCCTGGGCTATGGGGGTTACGGATCCCTGGGCTACGGGGGCCTGTGGGGCTATGGGGGCTCCTCCCTGGGCTATGGGGGTCTGGGCTCCTGTGGGGGCTCCTCCCTGGGTTACCGGGGTCTGTATGGTTTTGGGAGATCCTTTGGCTCCTGCGGCCCTTGGTCCTCCCGCTTCGGCCGCTACCGCCGCGGCAGCTGCGGCTCCTGCTAAACCCGAGGGGAAAATCCCAAGAGAGGTCTCGCCAACAGATGAAATGTGATGGTTTCACAGCCAAAGAGCTTGGAACTACTGCTGCTCCATCTCAACACCACGAATTTGTAGCTGTTCAGCCCCTTTTGGATTTCTCCTCTTTCAGCTTCTGCCATAATGCTTCTCCTGCCCCATTTCTGTGTTGCCTGGGGTAAATATGGAACAAAAGGGCTCAAAATGGGTCCTGTTTGCTCACATCAACAGCTGGGATTTGGAAGAGAGTCCCAAACAATCACATGTGAATTTGCCTCTGGCTGGAGAAGAGCTTCTTGCTTCTTGGAGACTCTGCGAATGCATTGCTTTGCTTGCTTTCAATAAAAGTTTATTGAATCAAAGTTGCCATGTTCTGGTGGTCTTTTCTCCCATTTTCACCATTGTTATTTGCCTTTGGAGAAGCCTCGCCTGTGCAGGTGTCAGTAACAGCCTAAAATATCCTGGAATCATGGAATGTTTGGTGTAAGAGTCGAAAATAGGGATGCGGGACTCCAGGCAGCTCTCCAAAATGCAGTTTATTACATCTAAGACATTAGGGTAGCCCATGGGTGACAGAGCTGTGCCTACCGCTGTCAGCTCCAGCTGCAGGCAGGTCTGGAGACCCTTTAGTTTTGGTTGCATTGCATTATATATTTTATAATGCATTAGTTTTGGTTACATTGCATTATATACTCTTCTTTGCTGAGCGTCTTAATACAGCAGAACCAACCTATACCTTAACTATTATCTGCAGCCTATCATAACTGCTGTAATTACCATATTCATGTTGCTGTCCTCCAATCACTCAAAGTCAGTACATTACAGTTTAAGCTAGAAGTTGTTTTTCGGTTTTCTTGCAGTGGAAAGTTCTGAGACCTTTTTTCTACTTACAACATCTGCTGCCCTGTTTGCCTGTGCTCTCTGCTTGGTAAAAACATCTTCTTGTTTGGAGTGGGTTTATCCTTTGTTCCAAGTCATAAAACCCCTTCTAACTATCACACCCTCTGCCACCTTGGTTATCCAGCGAGACTGGCTCAGCAATTCTTTTCATCTATATCAAAACTTGCTTCCATCTCCATTCCTTCTTCAGATTCTAGATTCAAAAATCTTTCTGCCAAGCACACGTATCTGTGAGACTTTCTTGTCAAACTTTCATCCTTCCCAACAGTTTGGGCTGGGAGGGATCTTAAAGCTCATGTCATTCCACACCCTGCCACGGGCAGGGACACCTCCCACTGGCCCAGGTGGCTCAGAGCTTCATCCAGTCTGTCCCCACACCATGGAGATAAATGTCCTGCCCCCAAAAAAACAGGGAAAATTAAATTTCTGTATGAATTTCTTCCAGGTAAAGCTTTAATCTCTTTGAGCTTTGTGTTCTGACTCAAAGATTTCCTCAGTCAAATATTTAAACTCTGTCCTCAGGAACAGCCTTGGCAAAAAGTTAAATCAATTTCCTGTCAAATCTTTAAATAAAGTTTTCTGGGCCACAGAGTGGAGCTTTGAAATCTGAAATCTTTCTGAATAATCATGAAATCTAAGGTGTTGGATGGCTTTTGACAGAAAAACATCTCCTTCAAGGATTCATTCACTCCAGCAAGAAAAGCCAGAGCAGAGAGAGCTTGGAAAATGATTCCTGGAAAAATTAAAAGGCAGAAAATGCCTTAACCTGTGAGCAAATCCAGCCTTCTTCTTGCTCTGGTGACATTCCACCTTCCAGGATCTACAGGGAAGCTGGAGAGGGATTTTTCATTGGGAACTGGAGTGACAGGACAAGGGAGAATGGATTCAAACTGACAGAGGGCAAATTTAGAGTGGATATTGGGAAGAAATCTTTCCTTGTGATGGTGGATAGGTCCTGGCCCAGGTTTTCCTGGGAATCTCTGGTTGCCCCATCCCTGGAAGTGTCCAATGCCAGGCTGGAGCAACCTGGTCTAGCAGGAGGGGTCTCTGCCCATGGTCGGGGGTGGAAGGAGAAGATCTTTGGGGTCCTTCCAATCCAACCCATTCCACGAGTCCATGACTCTGTAATGTTATTATTCCTGCTCCCAAATTCTGGATCAAGGAACAGGCAGCTGGCTTCACTCCCAGCTGAGACATTCCAGGTGGTCTTGAAGTCTGAACCTCAGCCTATTGTGAGGATTTGTATTCACCCCCTGCCCCCCCTCTGCAGAGAGAAGTGTTGCAAACCCGCAGCCAGAGAAATTGAAACTAAAACTTCATTTGTATTTTTGCAGAACAGAATCACTTTAATGAGAAAAAAAGCATTCACAGGAAAGCATTGCAGAGTATGAAGAATATCAGGTCACAGGCAACTCCTTCCGGGGTTGCTCTTCTCCAGTTGGACAGTGAAGTTGCATTTTAGAAGAAGATAAACTATTGTTTCATCCCACATATTGCACACACAGAGTCAAGAAAAAAGCCCAGAAGACAACAAGTAGAAGGTGAACAAATCAAGGAGGAGTTGTGTGCTTCCAGCTCCACTGGAGTGGGGTGGCCGTGGTCACAGCACCTCCTCTGGGGCCAGGATTGCATCTCTCCATTGCCGGCGATTCCTTCTCCGGGATGCTTCCATAGGGTTTAGCAGGAGCCCCAGTAGCCGCGGCCGTAGCGGCCATACCAGGAGGAGTAGGGGCTGCAATAGCCAGAGCCAAAGCCTCTGCCAGAGCCATACAGGCCCCGGTAGCCCCCACAGGACCCCAGGCCCCCATAGCCCCACAGGCCCCCGTAGCCCAGGGATCCATAACCCCCATAGCCATAGAGACCCCCGTAGCCCAGGGATCCGTAACCCCCATATCCATAGAGACCCCCGTAGCCCAGGGAGCCGTAGCCCCCATAGCCCAGGGAGGCCCCGGAGGCTGCAAGGACGGGAGCTCCAGCAGATCCCACCACGGAATCCTGCGGGAAGGAGCTGAGGATGGGCCCGGGGAAGGTGACCACCACGGCGGGAGGCTGGATCACGGTGGTGGAGTCGGGGCACTGGCGGACGCACGGCTCGTTCCCGCTGTCAGCCAGGGGCTGGGGCCGGAGGGCGCCGCAGGCAGCCGAGGGGTACAGGTCGTAGCAGGCCATCTTGTAAGGGGTTGGAGGTCAACACAGGCTAAAAAAGAAGGCAAGGAGTTCAAAATTCAGCAATTTAAATTAAAATAACAAGTGGAGTGTTCTGAGAACTTCGCAATCTCAGTGCTGTCTTTTTCTCAAAAAGGGTTTTTTTTTCAAAAATTCTCTAAAGGGTGTCCACACACAAGAGCAAGTGGGGAATGTCCTAAAAGCCTTGTCCCTTGTAACATCCTGCAGAGATCTATGAATGATTCCTCCACATTAAACTGAAACCTGGGAAGCAAAGGCAGTGAGAGAAAAGTGACTTTGTCCAAGGTCATTGGATGAGTCATTAGGAAAACTGAGATTTGGGTTCAGCAGGTTTGCATGAGATGGAGCTTATAGAGAACTTAATTACAGTAGCTTCATCTTCCCACTCATCCCAATTTTGCTGAGAGTCAAGGGAACAAAAGATTATAGGATTGTGAGCACCTGGCTTTCCCAGAAAGGCATTTGACAAGACAATAAAGAACAAATCTCCAAGGATGTTCTGTAAATCCTCAACAGAGTTCTGAGGAGAGACTTGAAAGCGAGAAGGTGAAGGAGAGCCTAAGGACTTGTGGTAGCAAGACACAAATGGCTTTATCACGTGTGAACGGCTGCAGGGGTGGCACCCTTGTCAAACCCTGAACCTTTTATGCAAATGTTGAGATGGGTTAAACGTATCAAAATGAGGATCAGAGAATCCCAGGCTTCCTCAAGCTGGAAGCGACTCAAAAGGCTCAAGTCCAACTCCCTGCTCTTTGCAGGTTATTTAGAGCTAAACAGAGAAGCTTGGAATTGCCTGGTTTGGAAGAGACCCTTAAGATCATCCAGTCCCACCCCCTCCATGGGCAGGGACACCTCCCACTATCCCAGGTTGCTTCAAGCCCCATCCCAACTGACTTTGGACACTCCTGGGGATGGAGAATCCATGGAGTATCCAGTGTGAGGGCCTCCCCACCGTCACAGGGAAATATTTCTTCCCAATATCCAACCTGAATTTCCCCTCTCAGTCTGACCCCATTCCCCGTGTCCTGTCCCTGCAGCTCCTGAGGAAAGTCCCTCTCCAGCTTCCCTGGAACCCCAGCACATCCTGAGGTCTCCACACAACCTCCATTCCTCCTGGCTGAACATTCCCAGCTCTCCCAGCCTGGCTCCATATGGGAGGGGATCCAGTCAACTCAGTTGACCCCGAGCACTGTCCAGTTGCTCCAAGGTCCGCAGTTCCTGACACCAAGAACTCCACACACCAAAAAGACAGAAAGGTCCTTGATCTTCCCCAAGCCCATGCAGATGCACCCAACAGAAAGGACGTTGGACATCAACTCAAGTTGAAACCAACAATAAAAAATACACCAAGAGCAATGGAGAAGATTCAGACTTACCCAAGTCTCCGAGAAGTCAAGGGAAGCGTTTGGAGGAGCGAGGAGAGACGGGAGCTTTTATATCAGCTGGAGGTACCAGATCAGCATCTCTTGCCCGCCCCAATTTCAAATTCATGCAACCATCAGGATGATGAAATTGTTGGTTTCATTATTGGCTTTTATGAGGCCTTTCAAATTTGTTTGTAATAATGATCTAAGCATCACCTGAGATTATAGAGAATTCTTTCATCTTGTGACGAATTGGGGGGAGATTAACGCGCGGCATTATTCCTGTCACTTCCTTGGAATTACATCAGGAATCACCAAGCCAGCTCCTCTTGGTATGAACTGAATACCTGGAGAGTGGCTCATGGGTTCATCGGAATCACAAATTCCACCGGAATTTAATTCTAAGCAGGAAAAACAGTGAAATCCTTAATTTTGGCCACTTCCACAGAGTTCCATGGAGGAGACCGGGAGGAACCTTTGTCCTCCTGAGGCTTGTTTGGGTTTGGGAGATGATACAAGGAATGAATTCACAAAATTAACAAAAACCACAAAGGGATTGGAGGTCCTGAAGAGACTTTTCTCTGGTGTTGAGGGTCCGATGTTTTCTGGACAAAGGTGGCACCTGAGAGCATTGAACGGGCCTGAGAAAATGTGGGATTTTCTAGGAAAAAATGGATCCTCTGGTGCAAAAGTCAAAAAGTGACGCAATGCTTTGAATTATTGCCTCGTGTTCTTAGGAATTCATGAGCTCCTGTGATACACAAGTCATAAACCCCAAAAAGGGCTGAGCTGGAAATTTCTGGGGTGAGGGAACAATCAGGAATTTGGAACGTGCGACACAAAGGCTCCTTCTTGCCTTGTTTATGGGTGGGCCATTTTAATATCGCAGACTCCACGCCACAGGTGATCCCTAAATGTTGAGGTGGCGTTCTCAGCCTTTGGGGGGCAGGGGCTTTTGGACAATAATATTTTCAAGCTTCCAGGGAGCAAGTCCATGCAGATCCTATTGATGATCCAGTAGATTAAAGGCGCAGAGCTGGATTTAGGTGCCTCACAATTACGGAATGACATCACATTCAAACACCTCAGTCAAGATACTTGCGTCCTTGGTATCATCAGTTCAAGGGCAAATACTGGAGGTTTATGCCCCGTCAGGTTTTTTCCCAATGAAAAAGAATTTGAAATAAAAGATTCTGAATAAATCCCGGAAATCCATGAACCGTATTTTATTCAGAAACAATTCCAGGGATGGGGCAACCACGGGCTCTGGTCCCAGGGAACAAGGGACAGGAGAACAGGGAATGACCTTGGGTGAAGGTCGGCCACAGCTTGGACTTGATGGCCTTGGAGGGCTTTTCCAACTGAAATAATTCCAAGACTCTGTAGCAAAAACCTTTTAAGGACCACAGGATGATTTCCATGCCTTCCTTTGGGTTCCGTGTTGTCCTCCCATTAAGCAGAGAGTAATAATAATAAAAATTACCACCCCAAAGTTGCCCTAAATCATTTTTTCTCCAGGCATTTTGGTTTTTTAATGGAAAAATCTCTGCATGCGAGGTGACCCCAAGCGAGCAGACAGGTTTTGCCATTAACAATGGAGAAGCTCTGGAGGAGCGTTGGGATAATTCCTGCTGTAACGCCAGGGCTGTGAATGGAATGATAACAGGAATGAGGATGACTTGTCACCATTCCAGATGAAAGAGTGCTCTGTGATGAAACACACCTATCACATTTCACGAGACTTCGGACCAGCAAATAAACAAAGAGTCAGCAGAACTTTGAGGACCTACGTGTCACATTCATTTGGGGTTTGTCCCAATTATGCACATCCCCAAATTGCACCTTAGATGTTCCCCAGGATCTTGGGAATGGTATAAAAGCTCTCCCAACCCGGGGCTCTTCACTTCGCCTTCCTCGCTTCATTCAGCTCCGTGAGAAAGGTAAGCACCATTCTCAGGGATCTCTTCCCTTGGAATTCCAGTCTCTCTTTTCTGCTGGTCTTAATCAAGGTTGGGAGCATCCATAAGGATTCTAAGATTCTTAATAATTGGGTTATTTTGTGATGGTTTTATTTTTAGTCGGTGCTGGACATTTGTAAGTTCGAAATGGTGAAATCATTCTTTCTTCTTAGTAGAGATTAGAAAAATTTAGAATTAGAAACCAAACCAGCTTCCAAACCTTGCAGAAGGTTTGTTCAGCCAATAAGAATTTTCTGTGGGTTTTCTATGGCGGGAATGAAGTACAAGAAATTTGGAATGAGACCCCAGGAGAGATGAGAGTGAGCTCAGAGGGTGAGCGATTCACAAAAACACTGATGAGAAGGAAGGACCACCAAGACTTGAGGCATAACAATTCTTTTCATCCACATCTCCTACTGTGAAATATTTTAACCACTGAATTTCTGCCTTTTGCTCACTCCCCAGCATCCGCTGACCTCCAACCCCTTACAAGATGGCCTGCTACGACCTGTACCCCTCGGCTGCCTGCGGCGCCCTCCGGCCCCAGCCCCTGGCTGACAGCGGGAACGAGCCGTGCGTCCGCCAGTGCCCCGACTCCACCACCGTGATCCAGCCTCCCGCCGTGGTGGTCACCTTCCCCGGGCCCATCCTCAGCTCCTTCCCGCAGGATTCCGTGGTGGGATCTGCTGGAGCTCCCGTCCTTGCAGCCTCCGGGGCCTCCCTGGGCTATGGGGGCTACGGCTCCCTGGGCTATGGGGGTCTCTATGGATATGGGGGTTACGGATCCCTGGGCTACGGGGGTCTCTATGGCTATGGGGGTTATGGATCCCTGGGCTACGGGGGCCTGTGGGGCTATGGGGGTCTGGGGTCCTGTGGGGGCTACCGGGGCCTGTATGGCTCTGGCAGAGGCTTTGGCTCCGGCTATTGCAGCCCCTACTCCTCCTGGTATGGCCGCTACGGCCGCGGCTACTGGGGCTCCTGCTAAACGCTAGGGAAAACCCTCTGGATGATGTAGAAGGGCAAAGCAAAATGCAGAATTTTCTTCCCTTCAGTTTCTGTCCTGATACCTTCGTGAGTTCAACTCCTTGTTATCTTCTTTATCACCCCTGTGGCTGAGTGCAGTGACAGACTGAAATGTCTTTCAAGCTCTGCCTGCATTTACAACCCTGATGTTTACCATGTTGTTTGTGTTCTTTTCATTCTCATTAAAACTGTTGCATCACTGAAAATCCTCGTGTTGAGCTTTTGCGTCCTCACCCACCCTGAGTTTGCCAACCTCTGCTGGGTAAAGCTCCCTGCTCTGCATGAGGCTGCAAAAACATTGAGCAAACCCTGCCCAGAGGGGAAAGTCTCTATGAAGAGCCTTCCATGGGGCCAGTTTGTACCCATGAATTTACAATTTCAGTAAATTCACATTTACGGAATTACAGTGTGCTCACAGCATGGTGGCCAAAGGTGATCAGAAGTTTTCTCTCCATGTTGAGCCCCATGTGCAGAGGGAACTTCTTTAAATCCACCACAAGGACCTCATGAGTGGTCACAGAATCGCTGAGTTGCGTTGGAAGAGCCTTGAAGATCGTCAAGAACATTGGTTTAATTTATTTATATATTAAATAGAAATAGAACTTGTGTCCGTATTTTATAAGTAGCCTAAAACCCAACAAAAGCACTGCGCCATAAATGTCATTATCTTCTTATGTCATCAGCAAAGCACAAAGCCACCTCCTGATTCAGGCAGATCCTTATCTCACAGGGAGTTTTCCTCATCTGGTTCAGCTGCCAAAAGATCTCAGGGTACACATTTTCCCGCAGCAAAAGGATTTGTTGAACATCACCATGTTTAGAGAACTTCTGACCAGAAAACTGAAGGGAAAACACGAATTAAAAAAAGGCAAAACCTGCTGCAAAATTGAATGACTCCCGGCAGAACCCAGGGCTTCCCCAGTGGTATCCAAATGACAGGCGGAGGGGATGTTCTACCTCCTGCCAGGACCTGAAAAATCAGTCTGAAAATCTGTCTACATCCTGGCAGGACCTGATAAATCAGTCAGAAAAATTTGTCTACCTCCTGCTAGGACCTGATAAATCAGTCAGAAAATCTCTACCTCCTGCCAGGACCTGATAAATCAGTCAGAAAATCTCTACCTCCTGCCAGGACCTGAAAAATCTGCCAGAGAACCTGTGGTGGTGAAGAGCAGGGTAAGAAAAGCTCAGGTTACAAAAGGAGCCCTTAAGCAGGGTTTAGGGCAGGCTCTAACGGAGATCCCGCGGTGCTTCCGGAGGGAAGGGACAAAGGATCCGTGTGGTGACAGTGGATGGTGGCTGAGCCACCACCCTCGGGTCAGGGAAATCCTGGAGTTGGTCATCAGGAAATGCGATGGTCAGCAGGTGACGCGAGCGTGGCCATCACCCGGCAGAACCTGCTGAAGAACAAGGGGAAAACCTGGAAATCTGATGGAAATGGGAAAATCGAGTGTCCAGTTCTGGGCCCCTCATGGCAAGGGGGACATTGAGGGGATGGAGAATGTCCCGGGATGGGAACGGGGCTGGAGCAGCTGGAGAAGGGAATGGAGAATCCTGAGGGAGCTGGAGAGGCTCAGTCTGGAGAAAAGGGGGATCCAGGGGGAATTTGGGATCTGCCAGGGGGGATTTGGGATCTGATCCCAGGGAGCAGGCACAGGACAAGAGGGAACGGCCTCGAGCTGTGCCAGGGTTGAAAATTTGGGAAAATTCCTCCTGGAAAGGCCTTGGAAGGGGCTGCCCGGGGAGGGCTGGGGTTGCCATCCCTGGCAGTGTCCAAGGAATTCCTGGACATTGGTGTGGATGAACAGGTACGGGGTGATCCCAGCTGGACTCGGTGACCTCAGAACTCTTTTCCAACTAAAATAACTCCGTGATTCTGTGAAACTCCAGGCGGTTTCGAGGAGGGGCTTTTGACACGTCCTCTGAGCCGCTGGAGACCGCGAGGCTCCCATTAACGCGTTTATCACACCTGGGTCACCTCGCGAGGTGACGAAAGGGTTTTGCTCAATGTTTCTGTTTATGAGTTGATTCAAATTCTGACGCCGCACGAAACGCAAATTACAACCCAAAGATTTCTTTCATCTCAGCACTTTAATTGGCCGAGTTTCACGCCTGGTAACGTTCCATGAAATGCATTCAGAATGACAGCGCGCAGATTCTGCTGCTTCATTTATTCTCCTCTCATTAGCTGGCATAATGATGCTGGCTTAGGTGTTAATCATCATTTTCATCTGCTTGGAGGTGCAAGATTTTTTCCTTTCTTCTTCACCCATGGTAGATAAAAAATTGATGAGAGCCTCGGTGCCTTCCTTGTGAAATCAGCAGCTTTTATGTGTTGTTGGAATTTGGATTTGGACAAAACCATTCAGAACTTTTCAGAGGAAATTACAGATATTTTTTAAACCATCCAGATCTGTATTTTGTCTCACAGATGTTCAGGCTACAAACAGAGAAAACGTGAGTTAAAACATCAGCACTGAAGAAGAAACTCACCCAAATAAATGAAAACTTAAATTAGATAAGAAAATCCACTTAGGTGAGAAGCCATGAGCTGGTGAAGGGAACAGGAAGAGTTCACTTTGACAATTTTTTTTTTTAAGTTTTATTTTTAATAATAATTTTAAGACTAATTTTAATTACGTTTCAAAATGCTGGGCTGTTAGAACACAACCCCATATTTACATTGCAATAATCACACCACATTTCAAGCATAAACTATTAAGGAGGGTTTGGGAATTGCTTAAAAACACACCCAAAAAAATATTTGGACACTTTTTGGGGGGAAATTATTCCTGTAATCCCCTGGGGACATCCGGAAGTTTGGTGGAAAGAACCTCCCACTTTCAGTGTAACTTTGGTGGGAATGTGTTTATTTAATAACTCATCCACAGCAAATGAGAGGTTTTGAGGTGGGACCTGGCGATGTTCATCTGTGAAAGAAACACTGAAATCCCTCCAGAAAAAAAAAACAAAAAACCAAAAAAAACCCAACAAACTTTGATTTAAGCCCTGTTTTAGGTACTAAAATATTGTGGGTTTTGCATTGAGGAAAATCGGGAATTCCCAATCCCAGCGAGCAAAGCCACGATTCCCACAACGACCTGAGGTTCGTGGCTGCGGGTGCAAAACCTTGCACCTCTCCAAGCATTCCATTGCAAAATCCGGGAGCAGAAGTGACGAGAGCCAAGATCCGGAGCCGCAAATCCCAAACCTGTGCACGGCAGCAGGTTCTGACTCTGATTAAAATCATTACCGAAGATAATGAAGGAAGGGCTCAGCAAATGGGATTTAATTCCCGCTGGGAGGGATGGAGCTGCTCCGTCAGGATCCGAGATGAAAGGGAGCCGGCAGCTGGAATGTGCTGGGCAGAGGTTCAGGGTGGTTTTGCAAAGCCGGCAGAGTTTCGTCACTTTGGGGAGTGATTTGGGCTCGTCCGAGGTGGCGACTCCCGGGCTCGGCGTGTTCAGCCCCGAGGCATCCCGGGGTTTGTATAAAAGCAGCAGCTCTGCGGAGCTTTTCCATCCTTCTCCTGCTTTTCTCCTCTCCATCAGGTAAGTCCGATACCTTTTCATTCCTCTCTCAGCTCCAGAATGCCTTTGCTTTTTTTATTTTTTATTCCACTTGCTGTTTGCAACTATTGCATTAATTTTCAGGGCTTTATTTTTCATGTGTTCTTCTTTTTATTCTTTAAATCTTCATTTTTGCAGTATCCTGACAAGTATTTTACTGCAAGGCTTTAGGAGCCAAATCCATGTGAGGCATTTTTTATTTAGGAAATTTTTTTTTAGCCATTCTTGGACTGACAGTAGAATGAAAATTCAGGATCGCACAAGCTTTAAAATGGTGAATTTTCCTGGATTTCGCTCCACAACTGGATCAGGGAAATTTGTCCGTGTCCTGAGCTATCCAGCTGAAGAAAGGGTTTATTTTAATTCCTCATTTATATATATAAAAATATTTAATTGTTTAGTTATTTTCAGCCCAGCCAAAATGAAGGAAAGTAGACTTGTGCTCTGACCCAGTGAATAAAATAATATTTATACTTTTTTTACTGGAAAAAAACATTAAACCAAAGGCTTTTATGGCCAGATATCCAGGTGGAAAAAACGTTTTAAATCCATATTTTTATCTGATGAAGGAATTGTGCTCCTTCCATCCCATCCCATCCCATCCCATCTCCATCCTATCCAGTCTCCATCCCACCCCACTCTTTCCTATCCCATCTCCATCTTGTTCCATTCTGCTCCATCCCATTTCCATCCTGCCCCATTTCCATCCCGTCCCATCTCCATCCCACTCCATTTTCATTTCCGTCCCATCCCATTTCCATCTCCCATCCCATCACATCCCATCTCCATCCCATCACATCTCATCCCATCTCCATCCCATCCCATCCCATCCCATCCCATCCCATCCCATCCCATCCCATCCCATCCCATCCCATCCCATCCCATCCCATCCCATTTCCATCCCATCCCATCCCATCCCATCCCATCCCATCCCATCCCATCCCATCCCATCCCATCCCATCCCACCCCACCTCTCCCAACCCCAAACCTGCTCCTATCCCACCCCAATTTTTCCCCTGGGGATGCCTTCCCCCATTTCCCAGCTTCCCCAAACCCCCACCTGCCCTTTCCATGGCTCCTCAGTTTTCAGCAGCTCCTTCTCTGCCTTCCAGGACCCCTCCACCCCTGCCAGGAAATGTCCTGCTACGACCTCTGCCCCACCACCGGCGGCATCTCCTGCCCGCAGCCCGTGGCCAACAGCTGCAACGAGCCCTGCGTCCGGCAGTGTCCGGACTCCACCGCCCTCATCCAGCCGCCCCCAGTGGTGGTCACCTTCCCCGGCCCCATCCTCAGCTCCTTCCCGCAGCAGGCCGTGGTGGGATCTGCCGGAGCCCCAGTTTTTGGCGGCTCCCAGGGTTTTGGGAGTCTCTACGGCTCCGCGGCTTTCCCAGGATACGGCGCTCGCTCTGGGTACAGGATCTCGGCGCTGGCCGGTGGCTCCTGCGGCCCCTCCGTGTCGCGCCGCTTCAGCCGCCTCCTCCGCGGCTCCTGCGGGCCCTGCTGAGGGCACCGGAGCCTCCAGGGTATCCCAGGAGTGCCCAAATCCACGCACATGAGGGGTCGGCGTTTCCGCGGCCCTCTTCGCATTCCCGATCTTTCTCCCACTTCTTGTTCGGCACCTCCTCGTTGTTTGCTCTTGCTGCTTGTCCCGACATTCCCGATTTATTGGACTTGTGTGGGATAGCCCATTCCTGATTTATTGGACCAGCATGGAAGACCCCGTTCCCTGTTCCAGCATTCCCAATTTATTGGACCAGCATGGGACAGCCCATTCCCAATTTATTGGACCAGCATGGAAGAGCCCATTCCCTGTTCCAGCATTCCTGATTTATTGGACCGGTGTAGGACAGCCCATTCCCTATGGATTTCACCCACAATGACCAATATCCTCGGACAACAGCCAGGAGAAGCCGGCTGAGGACATCTCGGAGCAGGACTTTGGTTGGACTTTCCCCAAAATTATCTGGGAATGGATTTTCCACCTTCTGTGATCTCTGGCTTTGCAAAGGGGCATTTCTTGCTCATTAAAACTTTGTTGCATCACACAGCAGCCTCCTGGCTTCCTTTTTTCCCCCTTTTCCCCCTTTTTCTCCCGTTTTTTCCCATCATCCACTGATCTGCCCACAGGCAGGTCCAGGCTGCTCCCCGAGGAGGAGCACAGCCTGAGTTTACTTGGTTTTCCAAATGCTTTCCATCCTTTGAAGGTTAAAAAAAAAAATATTAAAATAACAGAATTCCAGTGTCATTAAAGTTGGAAAAGGCCATGGGCAAAACTGACAGGACATGGGGAATTTATCAGGTAGAATTATTCAGTTTTTTTTTTTTAATTTAACAAGGAATTATGGAATCAGGGAATGATTTGGATTGGGAAGGACCTCCAAACGTCATCCAGTCCAACCCCACTGGTTTTCTCTCAGCAGATTAGGTTGCTCAAAGCCCCTTGAACATTGCAAAAAGATCAAAGATTCCAGACATTCCTATTTAATTAATTAAAAAAAAAAAAAGAAAAAGGGGGAGGGAACGAGCTAAAAAAGAAGATTTTCTTCAATGTGCCTGATGGAGAATTTCATTTAAAACACCTGAAAAAATGGAAGTGCAGCTCCTCCAATTGCAAAATGAGAAAAACGGCAAATCCTCCCTTTGCCAATCCCATGGGAATCTGGCCCTGGAAGGACGCTGGAATCCCTGGGCCTTTGTACCTGCAGGGAAATTGCCAGCCTGGAGCACCTAAAATCCCATTAAATAAAGATTTTTGCCAGCCTGCAGCACCTAAAACCCCAGTAAATATTTTGCCAGCCCACAGCACCTAAAATCCCATTAAATAACGATTTTTGCCAGCCTGCAGCACCTAAAACCCCATTAAATATTTTGCCAGCCCACAGCACCTAAAACCCCATTAAATAACGATTTTGCCAGCTCGGAGCACCTAACAACCACTAAATAAACATTTTACCCATTAAATAAATTTAGGAAATCAAACACGAGAGGTTTAATTGCCATCGGGATCTGCCCCGAGCTGGGATTCGGCGTTTGAAACGCCTTTAATGAGTCAGCTGCTGATTGCATCTCAATTAACAGCTCTTCCCTTGTCCTGGGACTGAGCGCGGGGTAAGACAAGGGTGCAGTGACCTCTGGGGTTCAGAGCAGAGTTTTACTCATCCTCGGAGTTTTCTCCCTGCTTCCGGGAACTCCCTGGTTGGGTGGCAGGTGGATCAGGGGCCTCAGTTGCTGCCATCGGAATTTTTCTGTCTTGTTCCTCTTCAAATTGTGCCCCAGAACTTCAGGAATTGCCACGGGCACATCCCAATGTCGCAGCGGCCAGAAAATGATTTTTCTATCGAATTGGCTCCATAATCACGGGTCACAGGACCAGAAGCTGCTCCAAAACGGAGACAGAAAAAGGAGGAGAAAACGCCCTAAGATTTGAGCCATTTTTTGATCTTTTCCCCGTGTTTCTTTCTTTTCCTTCCAAGCCCAGGGAGAATTAAGGAATTAAAGGTTAAAGAATTGTCCTTTGGGGCTTCATAGAACCAGAAAATGGTTTGGGTTGGAAGGGACCTTGAAGATCTTTGATTTATGGGCAGGGACTCCTTCCCCCATCCCAGGTTGCTCCAACTTGTTCTTGGACAATTCCAGGGATGGGGGCAGCCAGAAATTCCCTGGAAAAGAGAATTTCCCCACCCTCCCAGGGGAGAGTGGGCTGCTCCAACAACTCTTTCATTTATTTTAATTTATTTATGGGAAAGTTCAAGGAACTCACAGAATTCCACCAAAAATTTGCCTTTCAGGTAAATATTCCAGTGGGAATTTCTAAGGGAAGTTTTCCAAGGAAAGTTTTTCCCCCCCAGGCTGTTTTTAAACAATTTAAAAAAAACTGTAAAATTACCGCGTGGGGATGTAATTACATCGCAGCCCGGGGCAGGTATTGAGACACAAAATAATCCGAGTCACCCGTGCTTGACTCTCATTGGGAACAGGGAACAGCCACGCCTGCCCCGAGGGAAGATCCGAATGGGATTGGGAGAGTTCCAAAACCTCTTTATCCCTCTTGGAATGACTTTGCGTCGCCGCCGAAAGGACCCGGGCACCTTCCGGGTGTGGGAAAGGCACCAGGAGCTGCCACGCTCACCCAGACTGGCAGAAACCCCCCAAAATTATGGATAAAAACCACAGGAAAACTCTGGATTTTGATGCGCAATGGTTTAATGAGAAAGGAGGAAGCGAAATATCACGGCGGGGATGGAAAATCCTGGGAGAAATGAAGGAAAGAATCGCTCCAGGGCTGGGCATTCCACACGGATGACTCCTGGGTTTTTGGGCGGGGGAAGGTGACACGACCTCATCCCACTTTCAGCCAGCCAGGGATCATGGATGGGACGGTTCTGAGGTCGGGTTTTTTTTGCAGGAGCGGCGGGGGGGGAAAAAAAAGAAAAAGAAAAGGGAATTTGCATAAAAGCGCGGGGCAGAGGATGCCCCGGGAAGTGCCGCCGGGATTTGGGGCTGAGGATGCTCCGGGAAGTGCCGGGATTTGGGGCTAAGGATGCTTCAGGATCTGCCGGGATTTGGGGCTGAGGGTGCTCCGGGATCTTCCAGGATTTATGGAGGCTCCGTGGTGGCTCTTGGCTCCTTCCTGCTCATTCCTGAGATGTTTAACAGGGTCTGCAGCTCCCAGAGGATCCATAGGATGAGTAGGACCTCCCGTAACTGTAGGAGCCGTAGGAGCCCCCGGATCCCAGGAAGTTTCCGGATCCCAGGAAGTTTCCAGATCCCAGGAAGTTTGAGGGTGCTGAGGAGCCCACGATGCTCTCCTGGGGGCAGGAGCTGAGGATGGGGCCAGGGAAGGTGATGACCACGGGCGGTGGGTGGATGACGGCCCGGGAGTCCCCACAGGAGGTGACGCAGGGCTGGTTCCAGGTGTCGGCACAGGGCTGGGGACAGGAGATCCCACAGGGGGTCAGGCAGCGGGAGCTGGAGCTCTGTCTGTAGGAAAACATCTTCTGGGATTGGGGATGGGTCTGGAACCACGGAGCTGAGGCAGCAGGAAGGTCAGAGACCGATCGAATGGAGGCTGGGCTGGGAGGAGAAAGAACGGACGGCAAAGAGGTCACAAAAAGGCTCAAAATTTGGGGTTTTCCATCTTCTCATGTCTTTTTCTCCTGTGCCTCCTGACTCTTAATTATTTGAGTCAATTTGACACAAAAATATCCCCCACAATGAACAGCAAACCCCAAAATGAACAGCAAACCCCAAAATGAACAGTAAAACCCAAAGTGAACAGTTACCTCCAAATTAACAATAACCTCTAAAATGAACAGTAAATCCCAAAATGAACAGTAACCCCCAAAATTACCACTAAACCCCAAACCCTGCCCTGGCCCTGGTGGCCCCACAATCCTGGATCCAAGCAAAGCTCAGTTCAGATCCCAACAGTTCCAGGGACAATTCCAGGCTCGGACTTACCCTGTGGAGCTCGGAGCGAGTCGGGAGGGTTTGCTGGAGCAGCCCAGGGCTGAGAGGGTTTTTATACCTTTTCTTGGGCAATCAGCTGGAGCTGAAACATCGACGGCTGATGAATGATCCAAGAAAAATTCCCTCCACCTCTCATGGCCCAGATAAAGCGATTATTTTGCTCAGCAATTATTACTGTTGTTGTTACATCCACGGCATTACTCAGGCACAGTAATGATTTATTTTTCTTAATTTTCCTTGTTGCTTTTTCTTACTTCTGGGATTGCCTCACGATTGCTCAGAGCTTGATCCATCAGCACGAGGTGCTGACATAGCTCGGCTCCCACCCCGCTTTTTCCGAGGAAAAATTGTGCAATTTCTGCCATTATTGACCCACAGTGACTCCGGTGACTCCGACTCGGGGCACGTTCATCCACAGACACCTTCCTGTGGAATTTGGGAATGGGAAGAGCTCCTTCCCACCCTCCTGGTCACGGAACACCCCCAGCTTCATGAAATGTCCATGGGGAGTAACTGGGGAGTTTTCCGGGAGAAATCCACGTCCACTTTTTAGGGAATCTGTGGGATCAGCACTGCTAGGGGAGGAGGATTCGTGGACTGGGGTGAGCCAGGTCAGGGAGGGGATCCTGCATCACCCCTGGAAAACCTGGGAATGGCCAGGTGCAGCTGAGGCAGAGGTCTGGCTGCCACTTCAGCAGATTCGTTCCTCAGATTTCCCCCTCCCCAGTCATTCACGGATTACATTTCCTGCTGTGTCTCCATTTTCCATACCCAACATTATTCCCATATTTCCTCAAGAAATCAGCTTTTTCCCCCCCCAGAATCCCTCCTGTTTATGGAGTTATAAACTGAACAGTGGGGGTTTTAGTGGCCCTGAGAATTCTGTCCCAAAATGTCCATTTTATTCCATTTTTTTCCCATTGGTAACCATTAGGGTAGGAAGCCTGAGGGAGCCTTTCCTGGGGTTTCCCTGAGTTTTCCCAACCCTTGGAATTTACATTTAAGAGGATTCACCCAAACCAGAACCAGGACTAGGAGAAACCTGGGAAGGAGAAATTGTGGGGCCACAACCCCCGGGAGTTGCTGGAAATCCCTGTCCCAACATCCCCATCCTCCTAAAAGGGCAAAAAGAGAAACCCAGTGGGATCAACCCAAATAAACCCTAAAATTCTTCCTTTTGGCTCCTGGTGTTTGATTCTCCCTCTCTGCTCTGCTGTGCTGAGATCCCACCAGGAATTCTGTGCCCTGTTCTGGTGTCCCCAAGCCGTGAAGCTGCTCAGGGGACCGGAGCCTCTCCCTGATGGATCCAGGCTGGGAATGTTTGGAATGTTGAGCCCCCAGAGCCCCTCCAGGATCTGCAGGGGCTCCAGGGAAGCTGCAGAGGGATTTTTCCTCAGGAACTGCAGGGACAGGACACAGGGAGTGGGGTCAGGGGGAATTTGGGTGGGATTTTGGGGAGGAATTGTTCCCTGTGAGGGGCTGTCCCAGGGAATTCCATGGATTTCCCAGCCCGGGAAGTGTCCAAGGCCAGGCTGGTCTATGGAAGCTGCCCCTGCCTGTGGAGCAATTCCACCAAAAGAAAAAAAATAAATAAAATTCATCCCTCAACATTTTTCCCAACTTTGCAAAATCAGCAAAAACGTTGCAGGAAGTGAAACCGCTTCCAAAAAAACTGAAGGAAGAAACTGGAGGGTGTTGGGAGAAACTGATAATTGCTTTGAGGCGGATAAAACAACCCGAGCCCGGGCAGGGATCGCCTCCCGAGGGTTGGGAAACTCCAGGGATGGCTCAACGCCCCCAGGCGATCCTGGGATGGGATAAAAAGCTCTCGGCTCCCAATTCCTCCCATCCCAGCTCTGAATTCCTGAGATTTCAGCTCCTCGGGCTTCTCCTCTTCGGGTTCTGAGTGAGTCTGGGGGATGCTTTGGGCATGGTCGGGGCGGGAGCTGCTCCTTGGGGAGACTGGGAGAGCCCTGGGGAGCAAAGGAGGGAAAGGGAGAGGGAGAAGGGAAAAAGAGAGGAAAATCTGGAGGTTTTGGAGAGGGAGTTACTTGGGAAGGAGGGAGGAAAGGAGAAGGACAAGGAGATGGATAGGGAGAAGGGAAAGAGGGAGAAAAATGTGAGTTTTTGGAGAAAAGCTGTTTGGGAAGGAGGGAGGAAAGGAGGAGAGGGATGGGGAGAAGGGAAATAGGGAGAAAAATCTGAGTTTTTCCAGAGCAGGTGCTTGGGAGGGAGGGAGGGAGGGAGGAGAGAAGGACAGGGATAAGGGAAAAGGAAAGTACAGGAATAAGGGGAAAAGAGGAAAAATCTGAGCTTTTGGAAAAAAAGGTGCCTGGAAGAGAGGGAAGGAGGCAGGGAGGGAGAGAAAGAGGGAGAGGGACAGGGAGAAGGGGAAAAAGAGAGAAAAATCTGAGTTTTAACAGAGCAGGTACTTAGGGAGGGAAGGATGGAGGGAGAATGGGAGAGGGATAGGGAGAAGAGAGAAAGAGAAAAATCTGAGATTTTGGAGAGCTTTTTGAAGGAGGGAAGGAAGGAGAGAAGGAGGGAGGAGGAGAGGGACAGGGAGAAGGGAAAGAGAACAACACGGGCAGGGGCTCTGCGGTGCTGATCTCCAACCCTGCCTCCTCCCCTGCCTGCCTCCCCTTCCCGCAGCAGTTCCAGCTCTCTCCCGCCGGGATGTCCTTCTCCAGCCAGCTCAGCTCCCGCTGCTCCGCGCCCTGCGCCATCTCCTGCCCCCAGCCCTGCGCCGACACCTGGAACCAGCCCTGCGTCACCTCCTGCGGGGACTCGCGGGCCGTCATCCACCCGCCGCCCGTGGTCATCACCTTCCCGGGGCCCATCCTCAGCTCCTGCCCCCAGGAGAGCATCGTGGGCTCGGCGCTCCCGGCGGGAATGGAGCGCCCCGGGGGCCTGCAGGGCTCCCTGCTCTATGGGGGCTTCTTCTCCTCCTCCAGGGGCGCCTGGGGCCAGCGCTCCGGGGGCTGCGGGCCCTGCTGAGCCGGGAGAGGGATGGGGACACCGCGGGGAGAGGCAGCAGGAGCTGGGGCAGGGGCTGAGCGGCTCGGTGGGGCTGGGAGTGGGTCAGGATTCATGGGAAAGGTTCAGGATCCCATGGGAGCTGTTCAGGATCCGTGGGAACTGCTCAGGATTCACCAAAGCTGCTCAGAATCCATGGGCATCGTTCAGAACCTGTGGGAACTGCTCAGAATCCATGGAAAGATGTTCAGGATCCATGGGAACTGTTCAGGATCCATGGGAACTGTTCAGAATCCATGGGAGCTGCTCAGAATCCATGGAAAATGTTCAGGATCCATGGGAGCTGTTCAGGATCCATGGGAGCTGCTCAGAATCCATGGGAATTGTTCAGGATCCATGGGAATTGTTCTGGACCCATAGGAACTGCTCAGAATCCATGGAAACTGCTCAGAATCCATGGAAAATGTTCAGGATCCATGGGAACTGCTCAGACTCCATGGGAACTGCTCAGAATCCATGGGAAATGCTCGACATCCATGCAAACCCCTCAGCACCCCTGGGAGCTGCTCTTCCTCTCCCCCTTCCTGTTTTTAATGTCACTTTTCTCCAAATTTGCCTCTCCCTTCCTCAAACCCTGAATTGTTTGCCCACTTTTATCCCAATAAATTTCTGTGTTTGCATTCAAATCTCTTGCATTTCTTCTCTTTTTTATAAAATCTCTGCAAACCCACGGGACCGAACTATCTCATTATCCCAGAGAATTTGGGAGGAGGGTTTGGCTCCTCCAGGGAATGTCTTTATGGATTCACCCATCAGAAAATTCCCATTTCACCTTCCCAGGGAACCACATGGGACAAAAAATTCCACGAAAAATTTACGTGTCCACTCCAGAACTGCTCCAAGAGCTCATCCCACCCGAACAGAAAACTCCAAATTGTGATGCAGAAAGGATTTTATTGGGGCCAAGCAATGGGATTCATCCCGCCACAGCAGCGCCACCCGGAATTCCAGGGGAATTCAGAGGGAATTCCAGAGGAATTGGGGCAAATTCACAGCAAAGCAGAATTGATGGGAATTGCGAGCGGGGATCTGATCCAGAGGGAATCACGGGGCTGGGATCGCTCCTGGGAACATTCCTGGGGTCGTTCCTGGGATCATTCCCGGATCGTTCCTGGGTTCAATCCTGGGATCGCTCCTGGGGTCATTCCTGGACCATTCCTGGGATGGTTCCTGGAATCGTTCCTGGGGTCATTCCTGGATCGTTCCTGGGATTGTTCCTGGGATCATTCCTGGGATCATTCCTGGGATCGTTCCTGGAGTCATTCCTGGATCATTCCTGGGATCACTCCTGGGATTGTTCCTGGGATGAAGGAGCAGCCCCGGCCCCTCTCGGAGCTCTCCCCTCGCTCACAATTTGTGGATTTATTTCTCTTTCTGCTGCTTTTGGTCGTGCGGGGATCCTTTGCTGGGCTTGGGAGGGTGAGGGTGGGAGGGGAAGGGGTTTTGGGGGTGGGAAGGGAAGGGTTTTTGGGGGTGGGAAGGGAAAGGTTTTTGGGGGTGGGAGGGGAAAGGTTTTTGGGGGTGGGAAGGGAAGGGTTTTTGGGGGTGGGAAGGGAAGGGTTTTTGGGGGTGGGAGGGGAAAGGTTTTTGGGGGTGGGAAGGGAAAGGTTTTTGGGGGTGGGAAGGGAAAGGTTTTGGGGGGTAAGAAGGGAAGGGAATTCCAGGATAGCAGGAGGAGGAGGAGACACCTCCCGACTCGAAGGAATTTCCCATTCCCAGTGGGAACGGGGAGCCCACGATGCTCTCCTGGGGGCAGGAGCTGAGGATGGGCCCCGGGAAGGTGATGAGCACGGGCGGGGGGTGGATGATGGCCTGGGAGTCCCCGCAGGTGGTGACGCAGGGATCGCTCCAGGCGCTGGCCATGGGCTGGGGACAGGACACGGCGCAGAGCGACTGGGAGGACATCGCGGGCTGGAGGAGACAGAGAGGGGACAAGGTGAGGGGACAGAGCAAAGGGGAACCCTCATTTATTTATTATTTATTATTTATTATTTATTATTTATTATTTTTATTATTTATTATTTATTATTTATTATTTATTATTTATATTCATTATTTTTTCATTATTTAGCATTTATCATTTATTATTTACTAATTATATTTATTATTTATTATTTATTATTGCTATTTTTATTTGCTATTAATTATACTTTCTATTTATTTTTATTTATTATTTGTTATATTTATTCAGTATTTATTAGAACCCCTATTTATTTATTTATTTATTTGTTTGAATATTCATAGTCCCAATGTTCGTATATTCCAATACTCACATTTCCAGTTTTGATATTTTCCGTGTTCATAGTTCCAATGTTCATATTTCTAATACTCATATTTCTTATCTTCGTATTTCAAATATTCATTTATTTTAAAATTCATCTTTTCAAAATTCATATTTCCAATGTTCGTGTTTCTAATTTTCATTCATTCGTTCATCCATCAATTCAAATATTCATCTTTTCAATATTCATATTTTCATTATTAATATTTTCAACTTTCATATTTATAATACTAATACTTCTTATATTCATATTTCTTATATGCATTTATTAAATCAATCTCTGAATTAACGCCATTTTATTTTATTAACGCAAATTTTACCCCATTTATTTCCGACTGTTCTGCTCCCAAATCTTGAACCATCTCCCACCACTCCATGTGAATTATTTAGAGGTAAAAATTCTCAATTTTTACAATTTCCGAACTCAAACCCTGCCCGACCCCCAGACCTGACTTACGCTGTGGCACAGCAGGAGATGGGATGAGAATCGCAGAAAAATGATTTAAAATCTCTCTGCAGGAGCTTTTATAGAGCCTCACTTCGCCCCGGGGGGAGGGAACCACTCCTGTCCTCTTTGTCCCCATCGTCCCTCAAATGCCTTTTGCTGTTTTTGCTTTTGTCTCTCAATCCAGGTATTTGTGGCCATTGTTTCTCCCAAAACTCCACCTGGCGTTCCCTTAAATCCCGGAGATTTTGGGATGTCAGACAGGGAGGGCGATTCCCACCCTTGGCGCAACTCCCGAGATTAAGACTTCTTTTGCTGTGAGCTTCCATATCGCTTTTTTTTTCCCCAAAAAAATTGTCCCCAAATCCCCCAGTTCAATATCCCCGCGCGGGCCGGCCTCTCCATCTCCTGTTTTTGTTTTCTCCAAACAAAGAATTCCTGGCTCGGAGCCGGCGCAGGAGATGAAAGGAGCGAGGCCCCGGGCTCCTCCCTGGATCTCCCTCCCCTCTGAATCAACAGCCGGGGCTGGGATTTCACCTCAGACTTTTTAATAATCCCCGTGAGGAAATCGGCCCCGAAAATTGCCCAATTCCCTCGGGGTGCCGGGAAAACCAGGGGCTGGGTGTGAAAAACAAGGGTTTGGCATCGTCCCGAGATCAGAGAGCAGAGAGATTAAAATTAAAATTAAAATTAAATTGTTTTGGCAGCCGCTCCAGCCGGTGCCATCGCAGGGGAAACGCGATTTCCAGGGAAGGAGGCACGCAGAAATCCAGGGATCATTCCCAGCCCCTGAGGAGGAGGAGGAGGAGGAGGAGGAGGAGGAAGGCTTTGGGGTGAGGATGAAGAAGGGCAAACAATGATTCAGGAATCTGGAGACGTTTCTGACAGGGATCTTTGCCTCTCCCATGGTCACTCCTGACTCAGGACCCCGCGCCCGCCCCAGACTTCCCCCAGGAGCTGCTGAGCCCACAGAAAACCCTGCTTGATTAAGCATTAATTAGCAATAATCACCTTTTCCCTTGCACTTTCCAGGCCCGCACCTCCCACGCCAGACGGGGAATCACGGGAGGCTCCGCTGATGGTTTTTATTTTTAATTTTTTTTTTTAGTTTTTTTTCTGGTGGAGATGATGAAGACAAACCCAGAGGATTTATAAAAACATCCCGAGGCAATGCGGGGAACCTCTGGGAGGAGATCTCGGGCACGGCCGGGACTTGTCAGCGAGATTAATGTCATTAAAATTTCATTATCCCCTGGAATTTTTTTTTTTTTTTCTGGCACTGAAGGGCCCAAATTCCCATTTTTCAAAATTACCCAGAACTTGTGGCTGGGAGGAAACCACCGTGGGCGATTCCTGGAAATCAAACGGAGCATCTGGGAGAGAAATGAGGAATCCCAGGAGGAAGAGAGAGGTGGAATAACCCCAGGGCAGGGCGGTGCAGAAAATGGTTTTTAATGGACACGAGAAGCAGAACCGGCACTCACAACAACACAAAATTAGCAGGGACACCTT
Organism: Agelaius phoeniceus; assembly: GCF_051311805.1. Taxonomy (NCBI): domain Eukaryota; kingdom Metazoa; phylum Chordata; class Aves; order Passeriformes; family Icteridae; genus Agelaius; species Agelaius phoeniceus. The sequence goes on from NC_135295.1 coordinate 2,099,976, forward strand.
TAATATCCCGAATTCCCACCAGAATTCCCACTTTTCTCACAATTCAGCCCCTCATCCTTGGAAGCGAACCCTCTGGAAGTTTTCACCAGGGGCCACAACTTCCTTTTTTTTTAAATTTTTTTTTTCCCCCCCCAAATAGATTTTTCCAGTCTTAGGGCACGTAACCCAAATAAGAGCTGATTAACATAAAATTAACATTCCAGGTCCAGGCGTAATCCAGCCTGGGAGTGTTTGGGAAGCGTTCTGGCTCCCTTTGTTGTGCGGAAGCCCTGGGATATTTTGGGGCGGGGGTAATTGCGGGGAATGACCCGGAATTCCAGCTCCAACGTGGCCATTAGGGAAGAATGAACCGAACATGGTCTTTAGGATAAAAACAGCGCCCGGAATGGCTCGGAATGGGATGAGCAGGACACGCCTGGCATCCCAAACTGCCCGGAGGGATCCGCTGCTGGCACCGGCTCCTGGAATTTGGAGCTCCAGGTCCCTCCCTGTCACCGCCAAGAGGTGGAGAAGAGTCCTTGGAAAAGCAGTTCAGGAAAGTTTGGATGCAGAAATGTGGGAAAAAAAAAAGCTTGGGTTTGGCTCAGTTCCCTTTGTTTAGAGGGAAGGAAATCCCCAAACAGAGCTGGGTATGAACAGGAAGCTTAAAAATTCCCATTTTACTTCAATCTGAAGGTTTTATCCTGGAAAATGCAGGGCCAGGTTTTTAGAGGAATAAAATATTTTATCCCAGAAAATGCAGAGCCAGGGTTTATTTTAGGGATAAAATCTCTTATCCCAGAAATTTAACCCTAAATGTTGCTTTTAGTCAAGTTTGGAGCAGTCTGGGAAGAGCCTGGAGGTCACCTGTCCCTCTACCCAAGGCTGAGTGTCCCCAAGAGAGCCCAAGGAGCAGAGGAAAAAGGGAATTCGGAACGAGTTTGATGCAGCAGCCTTTTAATGGGAATGCAAAGTGGAGTCGAACATTTGAAGAGAGAATAATGCAGACAAAGAGGAGCCGACTCCGAGAAAAGCCCAAAATCACCCAAAATCACCCCAAATCACCCAAAAACGCGATTACCTGCTTTAGCCTGACCTCTTCCAGCCTGACACCCCCCTCCCCTCACACTTGCTGAGACCTTCCAATCCCTACCATTCCCCAAATCCCTCGGTTCCGATCCACGCTCGGTGTCGAACTGGGCAGAGAAAAGTCCAAAGCACAGACAGAAGAGGCAAAGCCCCAAGAAGAAAGAAAAGCCCTGAACTAAACTAAAGCTCTATCCTAGACTTAAAACGCATGGTCCTGGTTTCCAGCGGCGCTTCCCTCTCCGGCATCCTTCAGGTCACACATTCCGTATTCCTTCGCTTCTTCCCTCGTTCCTTTCCGTGGTTCTTTCCCTCAAAAACCGCTCAGATCTTCTTGCAGAGGCCCCTCTGGCACGGGTGCTTCCAACGGGTGGAGAAGGTGTAGGAGCGCTCGGGGACGCACTTGGTGGTGCAGGGCGTGGCGCAGGGCGTGGCGCAGGGCGTGGTGCAGGTGGGGACGCACTTGGTCACGCACTTGGTGGGACAGGGCGCGGGGCACGGCGGGGCGCACTTGGTGGCGCACTTGGTGGCACAAGGTGCAGGACAGGGTGGAGGACAGGGTGGGGGACAAGGCGGGGCACAGGGTGGGGCACAGGGCGGGGCACAAGGCGGGGGACAGGGCGGGGCACAGGGCGGGGCACAGGGCGGGGCACATGTGGTGGTGCATGGAGCAGCACACGGGGTGATACAGGGTGGGGCACACGGGGTGACGCACGGGGGGTCACACTTGGCCACGAACTGCGGCACGCCGCAGGACTCCAGGCACTCCAGGCCCTTCTGGCCCGTCCCGATGGGCACGCCCGCCTCCAGAGCCCCGGCCAGCTCGGCCGACTCGGTGGAGCCCACCACGGTCTCCTGCGGGTACGTGGTGAGGATGGGCCCCGGGAAGGTGACGACCACGGGTGGCGGGAAGATGATGACCCGCGAGTCGGGGCAGGCCACCACGCAGGGCTCGTTGCAGGCGGCGGCCCGCGGGTCGGGGCAGGGCTCAGCGCACATGGTTTTCTCGCAGGACATCTTGAGGCTGGGCTGGACCTGGAAGGAGGGGACAAATGTCAATCCCAAGGAGCTGGAGGGATGGGGTCAACCCCTGGAAAGGCACGAGGTGGTGGGTGGGTTGATAACTCTGCTCTGCTTGGCTGGGCTCTTCTTGGTGACCTTCCAGAGTCCTGGGAAGCAAACACCTCCCTGGGGACACCAGAACACCTCTCTGGGGATACCAATCCACCTCTCTGGGGACACCAAACCACCTCTCTGGGGACACCAGAACACCTCTTTGGGGACACTAAACCACCTCTTTTGGGGACACCAAACCACCTCTTTTGGGGACACCAAACAACCTCTTTTAAGAACACCAAACCACTTTTTGGTGGACACCAGAACACCTCTCTGGGAACCCCAAACCACCTCTTTTAGGAACACCAAGCCACTTCTTGGAGGACACCAGAACACCTCTTTGGGGACACCAAACCACCTCTTTTGGGGACACCAAAACACTTCTCTGGGGACACCAGAACACCTCTTTGGGGACACCAAGCCACCTCTTTTGGGGACACCAAACCACCTCTTTGGGAACCCCAAACCACCTCTTTTAGGAACACCAAGCCACTTCTTGGATGACACCAAAACACCACTTTGGGGACACCAAATGACCACTCTGGGGCTGTTGTTTAATTAATATCTGTTTTCTCCTGTGCAATTTGGGCTCCAGAGGTGGAGCTCAGTAAAATGAGGGCAGCACATAAACCACTGTAGGAATGGAGAACACGAGAGGTTTTACTGGACCCAATTTGGACAAAGTCAGGGCTGAGAAGATAAAAATCCAAGGAATGTCATCCCTGTGATGGAATTGATCCAAAAGGATACCAATAATTATGGATTTAGTGCTGTCAGTTCATAAAAGGTGCCTTTGCCACAGGTATTGAGCACAAAACTCACTCAAAAAATTCAATAAAAACCTTTTGCAAGATCATGAGGAAAACCTGAAACACGACAAAAACCTGAGAGCAGCAGATTTAAATTTCAGAGGGATTAAAACTGTTCCCAAACCAGGGCTGAATTCTTTCTGGTTTTGAAATAAATTTAAGGGTGGGGATTTGGAAAACAGTGCAAAAGTCCATTTCAAGTTGTCCTTTCAACCGTACCCAAATTCCACCTCAAAGCCCTGAGCGAAGGAGCCGCTTAATGTGTTGTTGCAGATTAAATTGAATATTTTGGGCTCGGCCCAGGCGATTATTTCTTTTTTAAGCTGCATATTGGAGAAGCCTGGGTGGGGTTGAGTTTGACTCAAGCCATTTTTGTTTTCTTTCCTTGTTCTAAACACGATGCCCAAATGAGCATAATTCACCCAAATTTAAACCCTAATCCAGGTGCTCTCCTGAGCTCCCCACCCTTTAAATCTGCTACAACTCTGAATTCCGTGTCCTTGACTTGACACTGATCAGAGACCAAACCAGAGGAAAGGAATAACTTAAAACCAGACCTAAACACAGAGCACCACACATCCCAAGCAGATTCAAATATTCTCGCTTTGCATAAAACCAAAGCTTTGCATAAACAGAACAAAACCACCCAAAGCAGCTTCCCAAGCTGACACTTTTTGGGTCATTCCCGTATCTTCTGCATAGGAAAACCAGGAATTTTGTACTGCCATATCCGCAGGGATGTTGTGTCCTCATCCACAGGCGACTGCAGCTCTACCCATCTCAATATTTCTAAAACTTGTGTTTAAATTTCCACACCACCTCTGCCCAAAATCAGATAAAAATCAGAAGCCACAAGGGCAGAACCACCCCGCCAGGTGAAAGCTGCTGGCTGAGGTATTTTAAGGTTACCTAAAGGTTGTATCCATTAAATTTCCATAAAGCAATGGAATTAAATGGCTTTAATATTATCTAGATTGCAAATACATTTTTAAACTTTGATCCCGCAGCGCTTCTGGATGAATAATCAAAACTATTTTGATTATTCCATGAAAATAAATGGAATTGCTTTCCAGAACGGCAGAACACGAATCCAAAATTCAGCGCTGAGTTAAACGTAAAGGTTTTTTTTTTAAAATTAGACTCATTTTATTATTTTAGGAAGAAGTTATATCAGAATCCAACTTACTCAGTTCACCGAGGAGAAGCCAACAGGACCCGCTGGAAGCTCCCTGAGTCAGGAATGGTTTTTATATCCCCGGCTGGACCACCAGGCTGATGCAAGAAAATAACGTCATATTTGGGCATTAGGTCCCATTACTCCCCAAACCAAATTTGAGGGGTAATTACAGTAATTGCTTTGCTTTGCTCACTGTTTGTGTTGATTACCCTTTTCTCACCAGCACGTGACCGCCGTTGTTTGGTCCCGGATTCTTCTCATTTCAGAGTTTTGAGGCTAAAATTTATTCCCGCAGCTCTCCCAAGGTGAAAACCTGGGCTGAGCTCGGCTTTGCAGGAGCTCCTGAGCTTTGCAAGGCTCGTCCTTGCAGCTCCTTAATCCCAGGATTTGTTTTCCTGGCCTCCAAGAATGCAGCAGAGCCTAACCCAGCATTAGCCGTGAGTGTTCCTGGCTGCTTCCAAACTTGTTGGGACGTGTTTATGGGAACGGCCGGACTGGAGTGGCCGAGTCGGCTCCCAGAGCCACTCCCCACTGAGCCCGTGGGGCTCTGGCTCCTCGCTTGGTGTCCAAGTCCAGGATCCGACTCATCCTGAGTTCCAAACCTCCAGGAGTTCCACCTCAGCGTGAGGGAGAACTTCCTTCCATGGAGCTGCTGCCCAGGGAGGGCAGAATTGGGATTGTCCCTGTCTAGAGTCATCCCAAACCCACGTGGATGTGTCCCTGTGTCACCTGCTCTGGGACATCTCCAGAGTCCCTGGAGTTCCAACCCCAACAATCCTGGGATTCCGGGATATAAAACAGCACCAGGAGTTGATGTGTCTGGTGGAGCCCTGGTTTAGCACAAAACTTCTCCTCTGCCACAAAACTCGTGCCCGGGAAGAAATCGGAAGTGGGAAAGTCCCTTTTGGGAAAAGTGGGATGGTCAGAGGGATGCTGGTATGGGATAAATCACCCCATCCCCAGTTCCTTTCCTGGTGGTTTTGGTCACCAGAAAAATGTTGGAGCGTGGAGGAGTGTGGGAAACTCGGGGCGAGGGGAGAAGCCACCAAAGGCAATAATTCCCTGTTTAACACAGGGAAAACCAGGAAAAAAACCCCAGGATTTATTTAAGGTCACTCAGGACAACTTTGGATCCAGAGGACAAAGAGTTGCAGCCCCAGCTGGTGCTGGGGCGAAGCAGAAATTCATGGCACGCTGGAAGCTCAGCCCCCGAGGTGAGAGAAGCCCGGTCCCATTTAAATCCCCAAATATGGCCTGACTTGGGAAGGTGAGTGTTTGGCCAAGTGGATTGAAATGGTATCATTAGGATAACAAACACAGGGGCAGGCTTTCAATCCCAAAGAGGCAGAGGGATCCGAATTCCCGAGACTGAGTCAGGGGAATCACGTGGGTGGCCCTGACACATTTGTTTGGAAGGGACGCTATGATTCAGTCCTGCTTTAATACCCGCAGCCTGTCATTAACTTCAGAGAGCCACGGCGCTTTGCATGGGTAAAACATGAGTGGGTGTTTGCAAAACCGTCCCCAAGCATTTCCTCACAGCATTCCCCATCGGTGCTTTTGCCCAGGGGAGCCTCTGGGATCATTCTGTTTCCAGGAGGGAACAGAGAGCATGGAGGTCGTGACAAAAATAAACAAAAAACAAAAAAAACCCAGACAGGAAGGAGGGAAATGAGACCAGGAAATGTTGGGGGTGATCAAAAACAACTGGTTTGGGGTGTCAGGTGCTGGGATTTTGGTGCCAGCGTGATCCAGGGCTCCTCAGCTGAGTGTGACACAAAATTCCGGAGCTGGGAAGCTGGGATGGGCCCCTGGGAGAGGATTTTAAAGGAATCACTGAAATGGGATGGTTTGGGTGGGAAGGGACCTTAAAAATCCCCTCATCCCGTGCCCTGCCATGGGACACCTCTCACCATCCCAGGTTGCTCCACTTCCCATCCTGCCTGGCCTTGGACACTTCCAGGGATGGGGAATGAATGGACCAGGATCAGGATCAGTAGGAGCTGTCAGGGGCTGCTTTCCCTGGAGCAGCCCAACCCAGCAACCTCTGGCAGCTTCGGAAAAGTTTGGAGACGCTGGAATTCCTTTCCAGCTCCTTTCAGCAGTGCCAGCCCTGCCAGGAGGATTCATCCTCCTCCTTCTCCTCCTCTCTCCTTACCGGCAGCAGCCTCCTGCAGCTTTTATCCTGTTTTTGGCTCTCTTGGGGGCATTCCCAGCTCCAGGTCCTCATCCCTTGCCAGGTTCCAGCCCCAGGAATTCCCCAAAATTCCAGCCCCAGGAATTCCAGCCCCTTGGAAGGGAAGAGCCGCTCTGCCCTTTCCTGGCACGAATTCCTTTCCCCAGAGCAGCTCCAGAGGGAGCTTTTGGACCAGCCTGACTTCCACACGCAGGAGTGAATTTCCTCTTCTGCGCGTTTTTATTTATTTACGTGGATAAAGTCAGAGATGAGGAAGTGGTTGTGGAATCCCAGCTGGAAAAGGATTTCAGGCTTCTAAGTGGTGAAGTTACAAAAGGTGTTGAGAGCAGGAAATTTGAATAAATATTAATTGTTTGAGAGGTTTGAGATGGGGAAGGGTTTGGGGAGGTCTGGAGGGAGCTGGGGGGGGCACCAACCATCCCAAATTCCTGAATTAGGCAAAAAGATGAGTCGGGAAAAGGAGCTACAAAGGAGAAAAGAAACCAACAACAGGAATTTGAATGCAACAGAACTTTAATGGCAGGGAAGGGCTGGGGGCACAGTCACACTCAGGGAGCACAAAGGACGATTCCCAAGGCTTTGGGAAGCGATGCAGATCCACAAAGGCTGGAGAAGGCAGTTCCTGGGATGCTCCTGGCTCGCAGCTTCCCCAGGAGCTGAGCCCAGCCCGTGGCTGCTGCCGGGGGAGCCGGGGCTGCCTCAGAATTAATAGAAGCCGCAGTTTCCTCCTCCGAACCTCCTGGAGCTGGAGCTGCCCCCTCCGTAGGATCCCCCTCCGCAGGAGCCGCCCCCAAAGGAGCTGCCCCCGCCGCAGGAGCCCCCAAAGCCGCCACCCGAGGAGCCCCCAAAGGATCTTCTGCCCCCAAAGGATCTGCTCCCCCCGTAGGAGCCCCCGGAGCCAAAGGATCTGCTCCCCCCGTAGGAGCCACCCATGGAACCACCTCCAATGCATCCCCCAATTCCACCCATGGAGCCGCCTCCAATGGAGCCCCCAATTCCACCCATGGAACCGCCTCCGTAGGAGCCACCCATGGAACCACCTCCGTAGGATCCTCCCATGGAACCGCCTCCGTAGGATCCCCCAATTCCACCCATGGAACCGCCTCCGTAGGATCCCCCAATTCCACCCATGGAACCGCCTCCGTAGGATCCCCCAATTCCTCCCATGGAGCCGCTGCTCCCTCCGTAGGATCCCCCAATGGAGCCCCCGGACCCAGAAGATCCCATGGCCCCCATTGGGAAGGAGGTGCCCACGATGCTCTCCTGGGGAAAGGAGCTGAGGATGGGCCCCGGGAAGGTGATGACCACGGGTGGAGGGTAGACCACGGCCCGCGAGTCCCCGCAGGAGGTGACGCAGGGCTGGTTCCAGGCGTCCGCGTAGGGCTGGGGACAGGACACCTCGCACGGGGACGAGCAGCCGCTGCTCATCATCGCTCCTGACGACATTCTTGGGATGGACGGCGACCTGCGGCAGCACAGCGATCAGAACTGCAGCGCCCAAAACTCCAGAGGGAAAAGAAATCCCGCTCTGGTGGCTTCCATGAGCAGGGAAAAAGCGGGGGAAGGAGAGGTTGGGAAGATTCCTGACAAAGTCTTTTGTGGTAGAGGGAGAAGTGCAGCATTGCAGTAAAATTAAAATGTTCAGGGAGATCTGGGCCTTTACACAATCACCAGGATGATAAAAATCTGCAATTTCCTGGTTGAAGGAATTATTGCCCTATAAAAACACGATCTCTTCTCATTTCCCTCCATCCTGAATAAAAGCCAAGCTCAGAGTAGTTAAGTTGTATCTTCCCCATCAAATAATCAGGGTTTAATTGACACTTTCCCTCTGTGGTTGAGAACAGCACAACCTCAGTTCCAGCCACAAAAAGCTTCCCTGCCCATGAGACAGAATTGATAAAACCGAACAATTTGGCTTGGAAAAGAGCCCCAGGTCCACATTCCCGATCATTTCAGAGCTCTGGCATGGAATCATTTCCCGATTCAGCACCCACAGCCGCATCCCAGTTAATGGAGATGGAACCAGAGGCAGAGAACTCACCGGGCTCGCAGGGAAAACCGGACTGAGGAGAAGGTGCTGGAGAACCTGCAGGAAAATCCCGGTTTTTATACCCTTCCCCACGGCTCCTGGGCCGTGCAACACCATTTTGGGACATCACCAGCAACAATTTTTTGCTGTATAAGCGCCTTCTAATTGTAATAATTGCTTTGATAAGTGCTAATAATTCGCAAATCAACTCCTCATCAGCCAATACATGCACACACCCTTTGTCCTCCTTTAATCCTTAAATAATTTTTAGATTATTTTATTACAGCTGCCATTTCCTGACCTGGTTTGACTTGGGAATTGGCTTGGAGGGGTGAAGGATCAGGAATTCCCTCAGCAAGGGCAAAGAATCGGTTTGGCTTTGTCGAGGGAAATATTTTCTGTTCTGCAGAAAATTCCCTGGAAATCCAGAATTGGGAAAACTCACAAATTTTGTGTTTGTAAATCCTCAGTTGGGAAGGGTCATTTTTTATACCTATTTAACCCAGGGAACTCATTAAAAAGGACTTAAATTAATTCCTTGGATGCTCATTATCATCCAAGGAAGCCGTGTGTGAGAGCATTTAATTATTGTAATTCTCCTTTTGTCATCTTAATGATCCTAATTTTGTCCCCGTTTGGGACAGCTGCAATATTCCAAGGAGACACGTGTCCAGGAGACATCATTGGATGAAAAAACCTAAATATTTTTGAGTGCATGAAGCTGATTCCATCTAAAACACAATAAAAGCACCTCAAGACTGGCCAGGATTATTTTTTCAGGGAATTCCTGAATTGCCTGAAAATTCCAACAGAATTCCTGGGTTTGAACCTCGACTGGTGAAAGGCAGAAATGCATAAATAGGAGGAGAGATCTCCAAGGAAAATTCCATTTATCAAACACCAGAAACAGCTAGGAGGGTTTTAGACGTGATGGATATTTTGGGGTGGTTGTCCAAGACAAGAATCTCACACAAACATTGGTGCCATCAAACTGGGGGGATTTTGGTTCTAAATCAAAGTCAGCTGGAGAGATTTGAGATTTGAAATTCGAGGTTTGAGATCTAAGATTTGCGATTTGATACTCTTCAAGATTCGATATTCGAGATCTGATATTTGAGATCGGTGAGCTGAGATTCGAGATTTGAGATGTGATATTTGAGACTCAAGAGCTAAGATCTGAGATTCGAGATTTAAGATTTAAGATTTGAGAAGTAAGATTTGAGATTTGAGATTTGATTCTCAGTTGGAGTTGAGGGAGGGAAGCGGCTCCAGTTTGGAGCTGGAATTTCATCCTGTCTTTCCTGGAAAGGGTGGAAAGGACTCCCTGGAGGTGTCCAAGGAACACCTGGCCATTGTCCTGGGTGACCAGGTGGGGATCAGTCCCAGGCTGGACTCCACGACCTTGGAGCTCTTTTCCAGCCTCAACAGTCCCAAAATTCCACGATCGTCCCATATTTCACATTTCTATCATGACGAAGTTTATTGTCGGTGTTCGCATAACTCCTATCCCCACATTTCTGGTGTTTCCAGACCCGATTGGAAAACAGAGCACGAGGAGCCGATATCGGGGTTAAGATCTTGCAACAGAACCCGAACAAGCCCTGTCAGGCCCTGGTGACATCCCCGGGTTTGACAGCTCTGCCAGTCAGCAATTCCTCCTTGACTCCTCAATTAAGGTGAAACTTTCTGGGTTCCTCCAATTGGGAAATATCAATTTTTACACAGAAAATCCTGGGTTCTGCTGCTGGTTCTCCCATTCCAGCGGCCTCTGGGAAGAGGCAGCACTTCCATCAACTCCCCAAAATCCGGATTTTGGGGGTGGAAAGCAAATATTGTGCACAAACCCGAATTATTCATCAATAAATCCCTCAAATGGACGTAAACTCATTCCAGCTTCAATTCCAGCGAGGCCCAGGGACAGCACCAGCTCCGAGGTGACCTCCTGGGGGTCGGAATGTGGAGCAAATGGGATCAAACCCGAGGGGTGCAGCGCTTGGAACGTGACTTGGGATTAATAATGAATTTATCACGTCACTTAGGAGAACAATTAGGACAATTAATGAAACAATCCAGCCCAGCAAAACACGGTTTGGTAACGCGTGGGAAGCTCTTGCACAAAGTGTGGTTCCCGTCCCACTGGGGGTCAGGAAAAGTATAAAAGAGCTCTTGGAATTCTGCAGTGCCATCCACGGCTGCTCCTCGTCTCCACTTCTCCAGACCCGGTGAGTTGGATCATCTTTGACCCCTGCGTGAATAGGGGAAAATATTTTCTGTCTTTTCTCTCCTTCCCAACAGATGTTTTCTTCCTCTTTCTTTCTCTTTCTTCCTGCTGAGGGAAGGAAGGAATCCTACCAGAGCAGGATTTCTTTTTCCTCTGGAATTTTGGGCATTGTAGTTAGGATTTATCCCCTGCTTCAGGTTCCTCTCCATCCCAAAATGTGTCTCCAGGACACAGAGGTCTTGCTCTCCTGCAGAACCTCTGGTGCCCAGCAATCCCATCTGCCTTTTCCAGGCTTTAAAATCCAGAGTCCCACCCGTGCCTGCATTTGTAGGCACGGGATCAATGAGAGGACTGGAATTTCCCAGGCACTGGGATCAACTCAAGGCTGTTGGTGACCACCACAACTTTATCCTATGGTCCAACAAACTCCTGGGCATGAGCTGCTTCCAAAGGCCCCTGAGCTTGGCTTTGCTCTCCAGGATTCCCAGCACTTCCAGGGCAGCAGGAAACCCTTTAGGAATCAGCAGAGCTCAGCGCAGAAAAACACAGAAAAGGGACAAACCTGACTCTTCCCAACCTCTCCTTCCCCCGCTTTTCCCCTGCTCATGGAAGGCACCAGAGCGGGATTTCTTTTCCCTCTGGAGTTTTGGGCCCTGCAGTTCTGATCGCTGTGCTGCCGCAGGTCACCGTCCATCCCAAGAATGTCGTCAGGAGCGATGATGAGCAGCGGCTGCTCATCCCCGTGCGAGGTGTCCTGTCCCCAGCCCTACGCGGACGCCTGGAACCAGCCCTGCGTCACCTCCTGCGGGGACTCGCGGGCCGTGGTCTACCCTCCACCCGTGGTCATCACCTTCCCGGGGCCCATCCTCAGCTCCTGCCCCCAGGAGAGCATCGTGGGCACCTCCTTCCCAATGGGGGCCATGGGATCTTCTGGGTCCGGGGGCTCCATTGGGGGATCCTACGGAGGGGGCAGCGGCTCCATGGGAGGAATTGGGGGATCCTACGGAGGTGGCTCCATGGGTGGCTCCTACGGAGGCAGCTCCATGGGTGGATCCTACGGAGGCGGCTCCATGGGTGGAATTGGGGGATCCTACGGAGGTGGTTCCATGGGTGGCTCCTACGGGGGGAGCAGATCCTTTGGCTCCGGGGGCTCCTACGGGGGGAGCAGATCCTTTGGGGGCAGAAGATCCTTTGGGGGCTCCTCGGGTGGCGGCTTTGGGGGCTCCTGTGGCGGGGGCAGCTCCTTTGGGGGCGGCTCCTGCGGAGGGGGATCCTACGGAGGGGGCAGCTCCAGCTCCAGGAGGTTCGGAGGAGGAAACTGCGGCTTCTATTAATTCTAAGGCAGCCCCGGCTCCCCCGGCAGCAGCCACGGGCTGGGCTCAGCTCCTGGGGAAGCTGCGAGCCAGGAGCATCCCAGGAACTGCCTTCTCCAGCCTTTGTGGATCTGCATCGCTTCCCAAAGCCTTGGGAATCGTCCTTTGTGCTCCCTGAGTGTGACTGTGCCCCCAGCCCTTCCCTGCCATTAAAGTTCTGTTGCATTCAAATTCCTGTTGTTGGTTTCTTTTTCCTTTTTCCAACTCATCTTTTTGCCTAATTCAGGAATTTGGGAGGGTTGGAGGCTCCTGGATGGGAACCAGGCCCAATTATCCCACTTAGCACTGGGTTTGAGGATGGGGACAACAAATTTTCCACCATCAATATTTCCCATTAAAATTCTTTTATATCCCTATTTCTGCCTGACATTTTCTTTTCCACCTTTTCTCCTACGAATCCTTCGGCTGGAAACCACTTTGCCCAGAGCCAGCTGAAACCCTCCTCTCTAAAATCCTGGAGTAACTTTCAGGCCACTTTAACAGGAATTTGGAGCTCTGGTTTCACCCTGTGACGCATCCTGGGATTTGCTGAACTGGAATTCTGTGGGATTTTTCCTCCTCTCTCCAGAGCTTCACCATGATTGCAAACAAATTATCTAATTGTTTTCCAATTGAGCCTGTTCCTTCAGCCCCATTAAGGTTTTGCTCGGAGCTGATGAATTTATTGGGTGCCATCATTAAATTAATCGCAGATTAAAATTCCTAAACCTCTTTAGGCACACAGGGAATTTAAGCAACTTCAGTCGTGTGTCATCTAATTTTCTATTTACCTCCAGAGCTGTCAGTTCAATTTTTTAAACACACTTTCAGCTTAAACACTGAGCAAAAAATTTCATTTTCCAAGCAGGAATCTCTCATAGGGACAATTTTTTTTTTTTATATTTCCCATATTTCAGTTCATCCTTCTTGATTTAATAAATATTAACGATTCTATAGTGCAATAAAAAGTATTAAAAACATATTTTGAATTTTTTGGGGGGGTCCTGCTCTCCCTCCCATGTTTTACAAGGGAGTAAAGCTGGGTTTTAGGTCATCTTTAGAGCTGGGGCTCGCCCAGGGTTCTCTCTCTGTGTTCCCATCCCGACAGAAAACAACAGCACCAGGCGGGACCCGAGCTCTTGTGTCACTCCTCCCTTGGGAAATCCTCTCTTGCACAGACTGGTGACATTTTGCTGTCATATAAAAGCAGCTCTTTGATGATGCCACAGTCGGGAGGAATTTCTCCACGTCTAGAAGCGTTTGGCACTGCCAGCTCAGAAACCAAGGAGAGCTTCCTTGGTGGATTTACTCTGGCTCCCATCCCCATCCTCACATTTTCGCCTTGGTTCACGTTCTTTGATACTCCCGAAAATGTGTTCAGCTTTCCTGGACCTCAGAATTCTGCAGGGAATCACGACAATTCCCAGAAACTGGTTTTAAATATGGCTGCAGAATGGATGGGGGCCAGGCTCTGCTCCCAGGGAACAGGACCAGGAAAAGAGGGAACGGCCTCGAGCTGTGCCAGGGGAAGCTCAGGGTGGGCAATTTGGGAAAATTTCTCCTGGAAAAGGTGGCCAGGGAGGTTTGGAGTGGTCACCCCTGGAGGTGTCCGAGGAAGAACTGGAAACTGCCATTATTAATGGCACTGGTCTGGTGGGAGGTGGACATTGACCAAGGGTTGGACTCGGTGACCTTGGAGATTTTTTCCAGCCTCAAGGACTGGATTTTATGGTTCCAGGAATGAACAGGAGGGAGGAGCTGAGCTAAACCAGGGTGTAAAATAAAAACCTGTGGCTTTCCAGCCGTCAGCTGACCACATCCCACCCCTCGCACGTTCATCAAAGTTGTCACCTCCAGAGACCCTCGTGCCCCCCCAGAGAACAACTGAACCTTTTTGTGCTTGAATTTTGGCTGCTCATCCAACCCTCCATTTCACAACCCAAATTAATTAAACAATTACGTCCCGATTACCATAAAACCCTATAATTGCTGCTCACAGAGCCAGCTCGAGGAAGCCTAGAGAGGTAGAGGATGGCACCGAAACATCCCTGCAGAGAAAGGAAATCCCAACAAAATGATGATGCAGGAGGATTTTAATAGGATACACTACAAATGACACCAAACAGACACTCCTTCCTTCAGCCCACTGCCCGAGAAGAATCCACCTTCCACCCATTGTTCTTCTCCTGTCAGGGCTGCACTGACAAGCTCCATGCCAGGCCTTTCAAGCTGCTCTGTTTTTCTTCTCTCGGCACAATGGAAAGAAGGAGCTGGTGCTGAAGGGTGATTAACAGAGGCTGTTGTTAATTGAAGACAAAGGGGAGATGCAGGGAAGAGGTGTGGGCCCAGTTCCCAGAGGTCCTGAGCCAGGGTGGCTCCCGTTGATGTTTTTTTTGCCATCTCCGAAAACCGGTCCCAGCTGCGGGTCTGGATCGTGGGGCTCCGTCTCCCTGCGGATCTTCAGCTGCCTCAGTTTCCCAGGCGGGATCCGCGGCTGCTGCTGGTGTAGAACTTCCTGAGGTAGCAGCCCCCCGAGGAGGAGCCCCCACATCCAGAGGAGCCCAACTTCCCCGAAGAGCTCCCACATCCGTAGGAGCCCCCAGATCCGTAGGAGCCCCCAGATCCATAGGAGCCCCCAGATCCGTAGGAGCCCCCAGAGCTATAGGAGCCCCCGGATCCATAGGAGCCCCCAGATCCGTAGGAGCCCCCAGATCCGTAGGAGCCCCCAATTCTGGACAGGCCACCAGAGTAGCCTCCCATCCCTGAGCCATAGGAGGGACCACCAGAGGGCTGGGGCATGGATGATGTCACGATGCTTTCCTGGGGGCAGGAGCTCAGGATGGGGCCAGGGAAGGTGATCCACACGGGTGGGGCATAGACCAGGGCCGTGGAGTCCCCACAGGAGGCCACGCAGGGGCCGAGGCCTCTGCTGTAGGCACAGGGCTCGGGACACGCCACCTCACAGCCGGGCAGGCACCGGGAGCTGATGCAGTTCATGGTTCTCAGGGCTGGAGGAGGAGCTGGGAGAGACAAGATGGAGTCAGGGAATGTATGGACAGCAAATGGGGTTTGTCCTTCCTGCTCAGGGAATTCCAGGAGCCCCAAGGTTGGAAAAGACCTCCAAGAGCATCGAGTCCAAGCTGTTCCCAACCCCTACCTGTCTATTCCTCAGACACCTCCAGGGATGGTCACTCCAAACCTCCCTGAGCCCCTTCCAAGGCCTTTTCCCTTTTCCAGGAGGGATTTTCCCAAATTTCCCACCCTGAGCCTGCCCTGGCACAGCTCGAGGCCGTTCCCCCCTGTCCTGTTCCATTCCCTGGGATCAGATCCCAAATCCCCACTGGAGAAGCCCAAAATCCCCCCTGGATCTCCCTTTTCTCCAGGCTGAGCTGCCCCAGCTCCCTCAGGATTTTCCAGACCCTTCTCCAGCTTCTCCAGGCCCCCCCAATGGCCTTCCTGACTTGGGGGACCCAGAACTGGCCACAGGATCAATGTGTGGCTTCACCTCCTCCCTCAGATCCTCCTGTCCTGGGACACCATTTCTCCCTTCCCTGCAGAAGACACCTCGGGATTTGGGTTTTCAGTAAATTTAAGCTTTAAATTTGTGCCTCAAGCTTTGAAAAGCCACAAGAAAAATTCAAATAACTCCTAAAATTCTATCTTTAAATATCAGATTGATTTCTTCCAAGTGACTGCAGTGAGACTCCAATGAAAAGCAGGGTTTCACCGCCACATCTCCCAGCTAAAATCCCCGAAATCAAGGAACAAGTCATTTTTTAAAACTATCACTACAGAGAATGAGAGAGAGCAAAGATCAGCTTAAATCCAACTCACCTGAAGGTGCAGGAGAAGTCAGAAGATGGTTTGAGGAGACTCCTGAGAGGTTCCTGCTTTTATACATCTTTGGAGGTAGCTCCTGGGGTATGAAACATCCCATAAAATCTCTCAGCCTTACCAAATTCTGATTTTTTTTCCTCTGTGTGACTCCTCTAACGCCTGTAATTATTTTCATAGTTCCCAATTAGCAAATCAACCCTCGACATATACAATCTGACTCTCATATCATAAATTTGGCTTTTTCATTGTGTGGGAATTTTACAGCCCCGGTTCCTGTGCAACATCCCAGGGATGACTGGATTTACAATGGAACCTGACCCCTGCCTGTTATTTTTCGTTAATGATTTAAGTGAGGCCTGGACAAGATCAACCCTGCAAGTCTGCAGTAAGGAACGGCTTGGGTTGATGATGAGATAATTTTGAAGGTCAAACCCATTTGGGAAGAGCTTCAGGAGGAATTTCCTCATGGAAAGGGCTTTGGAAGGGGCTGACCAGGGGGGTTTGGAGTCCCCATTCCTGGAGGTGTCCGAGGAACCAACTGGACATTGGTCTGGGTGACCAGGTGGTGATGGCTCAAATGTTGGACTCGACGACCTTGGAGGGCTTTTCCAACCAAGGTTCCAAGTTTGGGATCCACCTTGGAGCACAAAGGCTCGGTGACCTTGGGCCGTGCCCTTACAGTGGCACTGGTGACATCCTGGTGACAACACTCAGCTCAGCATCACCAAAAATGAGTTTTGATTAAAATTACTCAGAGGTTTCAGGGCTTAGAGGACCTTGCACGTCACTTCAATGCCTTTGAAGTGAGTTTTGGTGTCTCATCCCCTCAATCTGTGGGTGCGCGAAGGGTTGCAAAGAGCCCTGACCCCCATCCGAGGTCGGATGATTCCATTTGGGAGGGATTTCACCCAAATCTGAGGATTACACCCCGGTTGTGTGAGTGACATGAGGGGAGCCACCTTCCTGGGAGTCACTGAGGAAAAATAAACACAGAGATCAGCTCCTGTTTCTTTTGGAACCAGAATGATGCCGAAAGGATTTTCCTCCATGGAGTCTGAGACAAAAGGAGACTTTTGGGTGTTGGGTTTGTGTCACTCAAAGCAGGGCTGGAAATGATCAGCAATTATGAGATGAAATGAAAACAATGGCTAGGCTTAAGAGGATCTTTTTCTTTGTAAGTGATAAGAATTTAGTAAATCATGGGTGACATCACGTCCTCCTCATTGTCTGAAAATGGAATAAAAGGGGAGAGACTTGAGGCATCTCCCATCCTCGCAGCTCCACTGATTTATTCCCTCCAAGACAACGAGGTGAGTCGGACTTCATTGCACTCCTCAATACTTTGAATTTTCTCCTTTTTTTATCTTGCAAAATTACGTGAGTTTTAGAAAAGCTGAGGGAGAGAAGAGTGGATTTAGAATAGCTGGGGGAAAGGGAAGGACAGAGCAAGGAACATTTTCCTTGGGGACTTTCTGAAGGCAAATCTTCCCCTAGATCTGCTTGAAAAGGGAATTAATGGGACGATTTTCCTTGGGGACTTTCTGAAGGCAAATCTTCCTGTAGAACTGCTTGAAAAGGGAATTATTCTGGGCAAGGAATTGTTTAAGGATCAACAGTTCAGCCCCAGAGAAAAGGGGAAGATTTTTTTTTCATTTGAGAGATTCAGAAGGAAAAGAGTTGTGGTGGTAGGAAAGGAAGAACTGAGAAGCCTCAAACAGGTCAGGAAGGAAGGAAATAGCAGGAAAAATGGGAATCTGTGAGGGAGGATTGAACTGGGAGCAGTTGGAGAAGGACAAAGTACAGCTGGTTCATACTGGGAACCCGTGGCCTGGCTGTGCTGCTTCCTTGACCTCACACTTCCTCTCCCAGCTTGATCCCAAATCCCAAGAGATGATGTCCAACGTCAGCTCCGAGTGCCTGCCGGGCTGCGAGGTGGCCTGCACCCAGCCCTGTGCCTACAGCAGGAGCCTGGAGCCCTGCATCGCCTCCTGTGGGGACTCCAAAGCCGTGGTGTTCCCTCCTCCCGTGGTCCTCACCTTCCCGGGCCCCACCATGAGCACCTGCTCCCAGGAGAGTGTGGTGGGAGCATCCCAACCCATGGTTTTGGGCGCTCCCATCGCGAGCATCTCCGATGAGCCCTACGGGGTGGGCAGCTCCTTTGGGGCTGGGGGCATGGCGGGGGCAGGACCCTCCTTCGGATCCGGGGGCTCCTTTGGCTACGGGGGCTCCTCGGGGATGGGGGGTCCCATGGGATATGGGGGTTCCTTTGGTTATGGAATGCAGAGCTCCCGTGGGTCCTGTGGCTACGGGGGCGTGCTGGGGGCCAGGGGTTCCTTTGGGTCTGGGGGTGCCTGCGGCTACGGAGGCTCCCTGGGAATGGGGGGCTCCTCGTACGGCCGGAGGTTCCGCAGCGTCCGCGGCGGGTCCTGCCTGGGGAGCTGGGGCTCATCCTAAGGCCGAACAACCCAGAGGATGAAAACCCAGGATCCAGATCCACTTCCAGGCCTGGAATTCCGAGGCTGATCCCTGAAAACCAGGCCCACATCCCCTCCTGCTGCGCCTCATCTCCAATCAAGCCCCGCTCCGTGGGACGGCGTCTCTCCTGGAACTCTTTAATTGTTCTTGTTCCTGTGTCCTTTCTGGTGGGGCGGGAATGCTTCAGAATTCCATGTGGGGCTTGCTGTAAAGGCCCCGGCTTCACCTTGTGGAGTGGCCGTTGTCACCCACGGGGGTGGCCTGGCTGCCCTGGCACCACCCATGAATTGCTCTGTTTTGTTCTATTTCATTTACTTCACCCTAATAAAAACCTTTCCGGATTGCATTGGCAGCTTCCCGGTTTTCCTTTCCGCAGAATCCCAGGATCATTTGGGCTGGAAAAGACCTCCCAGGTCATCAAGTCCAACCTTTGATGCTCACAAAATGAGGCCACCCCTAAGCATCCCAATCCCCCATTACCCTGGCTCCAAGGGTAAACTGGTTTTAACTGGCAGCTGCACCAGTCCATCCCCAGAGGTTTTTACAACCTATTGGAAATTATTCTGTGTTATTTGTTGGATAGTGTGGAATAGATCAGAAAGGGAAAATAGTTTATTGAGGAATTTCAGACCAATTATATTTGCATTAAAGCAGAATTAATTCCCCTCTGATGAGAGTTAATTGCTGCACAAGGATTCCCTTCTTTCAGGCCAGTTTGTAACTGAAACTGTGGTGAAATAAAAGGCAGAACCCGGGGCTGTGATGCAACAGGGCTTTAATACAAACAAAAAGTGGGATGAGGCAGTGCAGAGACAAAGAACGGAATCT
The DNA here is from genome assembly GCF_051311805.1 of Agelaius phoeniceus. Lineage (NCBI taxonomy): Eukaryota > Metazoa > Chordata > Aves > Passeriformes > Icteridae > Agelaius > Agelaius phoeniceus. Next base: position 2,119,085 of record NC_135295.1, read on the forward strand.
CCATGTCAGCATTCCCATTTCAGCATTCCCAGGTCAGCATTCCCCTTTCAGCATTCCCATGTCAGCATTCCCAGGTCAGCATTCCCATTTCAGCATTCCCAGGTCAGCATTCCCGTTTCAGCATTCCCATTTCAGCATTCCCATGGCAGCCTGGACCCCAGTCCAGCAGTCATTCCAAGACATTCTTTTTCCAGCCGGACACTTTCACAGCCAAGTCCCATGACTGGTTTGACTCTTTGGGTTCAGGGAGTACAAAACACAACAGGAGCGAGGGACAAAGGGAGGGAACATCGGGATCCTAAGCCTTGGATAAAGCACAAACAAGATCCAAACAACCCCGGCTCCGACTGGACCAGCTGGAGCAGAGACGGCTTGGAATTCCTAGCTCTCAACTAACTACCCTGCTTCCTATTTTTCCTTTGGACATTTCCCAGCTTTAAAGGGTTAAAAAGGCCCATAATTCCCGTAGTTCCCGTAGCGATACCTGTAGTACCCTCGGGAGTAATAGGGATAATAATTCCTACCATAGCCTGAGAAATAGGAGCCGCGGTAGAGGCTCCCCAGCCGTGACATCCCACCCCCGCAGGAGGAGCCCCCTCCCATTCCCCCTCCGCAGGTGGAGCCCCCTCCCATTCCCCCTCCGCAGGTGGAGCCCATTCCTCCCCCTCCGGATCCCATTCCTCCCCCTCCAGAGCCCCATCCCGACCCCATCCCACCTCCTCCAGACCCCATCCCTCCTCCAGACCCCATCCCACCACCTCCAGATCCCATCCCTCCTCCAGACCCCATCCCTCCACCTCCAGACCCCATCCCACCACCTCCAGACCCCATCCCACCCCCTCCAGACCCCATTCCCCCGCCGATTTCAGGGATGGACGAGCCAACGATGCTCTCGGTGGGGCAGGAGCTGATGATGGGCCCCGGGAACGTCACGACCACGGGCGGGGCGTAGACGATGGCTCGGGAGTCTCCGCAGGCGGCCACGCAAGGCTCGCTGCAGGCGTCGACGTAGGGCTGGGCGCACGTCACCTCGCAGGGCGAAGCACAGCGGGCGCTGAGCAGTTGGCCATAGGAGGACATCGTTCCAGATGCAACCTGGAAGGATGAGAAGGTCCCAGCGCAATGAAGGCACAGCCTGGGAAGGATGGATTGGAAGGATGGGGAAGAATTCCTCGGTTCTGGGGTTATTTGTGTGTTTAATTATTTAAGCGCTGCCTTTTAGAGGTAAAAAATGTCCCCAGGCTTCTCGATGAGAAAGGGAATCCAGGTGAAGAAAATGTGTCTTGTGTCTTGTCCCTAAATTCTGAGGGACGAGGCTGAGATATCCAGCAGGAAACAGGAGGCGTATGGGGGATTATTGCCTTTGGAATTTGCTGGCTTCCAAAGGGAGCTGGGAATGGGGATCTGCTGGATGGTGTTTGGATGGAGAGGTGCAGCTGTGTGGGATTAAATCATCTGAATAAATGAGTTCATGGTTAAAAAAATTAAAATGATAATTAAAAAAAAAAAGAATCATCATTTCTAAGGCACACTCCGCTTTTCCGTAAATTGCACCAATCAAAGGAAATTAATTGTGGGGAAATGTTTCTGATTCTGCTCCCATCCCTCTCTAGTGCTCCATGGAATCACGGAATGGACCTTGAAAATCCAGTTCCAACCTCTGGCATGGGCAGAGACACTTTCCATAGACCCCCAAACCCTATCCAACCTGGCCTTGGGCAGTTCCAGGGATGGGGCTGCCATGGCTTTCCTGGGAATTCCATTCCAGAGCCTCTCCATGCTCACAGGAGAGGATTTATCCCTAAAATCCCATCCAAACCTCCGGTCCATCAGTGTGAACCCATTGCCCCTTTTCCTGGCACCCCATCCCTTGGAAATTGTCTCTCCCCATGTTCCTTTTGGCTCCTTCAGGTCCTGGAAGGCCACAATTGGGTCACCCCGAAGCTTTTCTGTATTTTTGTCCTGTCTCTATTCCCAGAATGAATTCTGGGAGGAACCTCCCTGTCCTTTTCCCACTTCATTCCCTTCCCTTCTCCCACTTCATTCCCTTTCCTGTTCCTTTTGGGAATCAATCCCACCCTGATCACAGGTTTGGAGTGACCCTACTGCATAAATAAATAAATGCTCAAATCCTAAAAATTCCTCCCATCAACATTTTTAAAACTCCCATTCCTCTCCCCGCTTTTATCCACCTTAATCCCAAGCCCCACTTCCCACGCAAGAACGGGCTTGGAGAATAAACTCTACCCTTGATTTAGGATAGGATATAAAACCTCAGTTCAAAGCTCCCCATAAACCAAATTACCTCTAATTAGGAGCTGATTCAGTTAAATCTGACTTACCCAGTCAGCAAGGAGAACGAGTCAGCAGAGGCAGCTCCAGGGCCACCAGTCAGGAGCACTTTTATATCCTGTCATGGAGAAGGGAAATTGGGAGCCACCTTGACGCAACCCCTTGTGAAATGGAATGTTTTCCCTGCTCCTGCCTCCCCTTGTCGCAACTGTTTTGATAACGCCTTAGGATTAGGAGATAATTCCCAGTCCCACACAGGTGCTTCACCCTTCCTGGGCCTTTGCTGGAAATCTCTCCATCCTGGGTGATGGAGGGGTAAATTTTCCCCTAAAAACTGAGGGGGATTGTCCCCAGAATATTAAGTTTGTGTGTGATTGGTCACTTTGTGTTCATGCCATGGGTTTTTTATGGAATTTCTGGCTTCTAAATTCCCAGGCCCACACAGGGATGTGGGATAATCCCCAGGCCTACAAGTGCTTCACCCTTCCGGGGCCTTTGCTGGGAATCCCACCATCCTCTGAGGGGGATTTTCCCTAAAATATTCACTTTGTGTTCACCCCATGTGTTTTTATGGAATTTCTGTCCTGGGACATAAATTCCCAGCCCCACAAGGGGATGTGGGGTGATCCCCAGGCCTACACAGGGCGCTGCAGGTGCTTCACCCTTCCGGGGCCTTTGTTGGGAATCCCACCGACCTCTGAGGGGGATTTTCCCTAAAATATTCATTTTGTGTGTCCGTGGTCACTTTGTGTTCACCCCATGGGTTTTTATGGAATTTCTGACTTGGAACATGAATTCCCAGGCCCACACAGGCCCAGTCCTACAGGTGCTTCACCCTTCCAGGACCTTTGTTGGGAATCCCTCCATCCATTGAGGGGGATTTGCCCTAAAACAGGGGAATTTTCCCTAAAATATTCACTCTGTGTGTGTGTGCGGTCACTTTGTGTTCACCCCGTGGGTTTTTATGGAATTTCTGTCCCTGGAGCTGTCCTTTGAACAGAGAATTTCCTTTTCACATTCCAAGTAGGAAATTTGAGGTGCCAAAGCAATTCCTGGACAAGAATTCCATCAGAAATTCAGCTAAAAAAGGGCACCTGCCCTGGATTTTATATTTTATATGCAATTCCTCATCTCAGGGGTTATCCCCTTCAGAATAACACCTAAAAATACTAAAAACCAGGAAAAAATGAATTTTCCTTTGGGGATCTGTTTTTTAGAGGCCAAGATGAGAAGAGGAATTTTGTTTAGGATTAGAGGACTCAGAGCAAACATTACCTGAAGTCCAGGCCCACAAACTCAGCTCAAAAAAAATTACCCAGGGCCTGGAAAATGCTGATAATGTGATTTCCGTGCTCATATTTACATTAAAAAAAAAAAACCCTCTTCCTTCTCAGTTGTGGTGAATTATTAAAATGAAAGGAAAACACAAAAACAAAGCCCCAAATAAATTATTTTATTTACATTTCATGGCTCTGGAATCAATCTAATGAGCAGAGGAGACACATGAGCAGCACAGAACAGTCTGACTCACTTAATTTGTGGCAATTAAAAGCACCTATTAATTACAGTGATTGAAAGCTGAGGCAATTCCAGGAGTTACCAAACCCAATATTTGAAAAAAGTCCATAAGAACCTCATTCCATTGTCTTGGAGGAGAGAAAATTGGTTTAAAACACAAAACTGCCAAAAAAAAATCCCTGGGGTTTGGTTTCTGGAACTGGGGATTTTCCCTGGAAGCTTTAATGGGATCCTTTCCTTGGTGGAATTTCACAGCTCTGATATTCCACGGAGATCCTTCCAAAAAAATTCAGCTCCCAAATGCAAACCCCTGGCACAGGCCCAAAGCTCCTTTCACAAGCCCTGAACCTGCCTCAGATCAAAGAGCTCCTTAAGAGATAAGAGAAGGAGATAAACTCCCTTCCCAGCTGGAAGAGAAATCCTTCTGGAAATATAAATTAAATTTTTTAAAAATCTGGAATTTTGGCCTTTATTTGCAAAGGATTTTCAGGGAAAAAAAAAGCACCCAACAAAACAACATATTTCATACATTAAAAAAACAAACTTTAAAGAGCAGCACTTTGTGCCGAGGAGCTCCAGACTCACCTCAAACAAACCAGCTCCAGAGATTTTACCTGGGAGATTCCTCATCCTGTTTTTTTCCTGGCACGCTGATGTTGTTGTTGTTGTTGTTGATGTTGTTGTTGTTGTCGTGGCCCGTAAATTGATTTTCTGGCTTCAGGAATTCCAGGGCTCCGCTCTGATCCTTCCCGGCTGCTTTGCATACGGAGATGAAATCAGAGGAAGCTGCTGCAGCTGCTTTGCTCTTCCCTATAATTTTCCAAATTGGGCTCCGAGGCCGCTTGGCAGAGAGGAAATCATCGGTGTCATCATCCCAGATGGGGGCAGAACACCATCCTCAACCCTCATTTTCCCTCAGATTTTATCGGGGCAGTTCCAGGCTTGGAAGGGAGCAGTCGACAACACCCAGCAGGAAAATAAACAGGCTGAAATTTGGGAATCATTGCCTGAAGCTGAGGCTGGTTCGGATCCTGGAACCTCAGTTATGGAGCAGTTTCTGGGCTCCCACCTGGAATCCAATTTCCCATTAAAAGGATGATGTTTTGGGGTGTTTTTTTCATTGGATAATTGTGAGATTGAAGGGGAAATATGGGATTAAATGAAATCTCCACCAACTGCTCATTAATTATTTGTTTTATTGCTCAGACCAGAGCAGGATCTCAGTTCTGTTCATTTCTGTCCATTTCTGGTAATTTCTGTTAATTTATGTCCATTTATGTCAAATTTCTGTCCATTTCTGCCCATTTCTGATGTGATTCCCCCTGATGTGATTATTGATCCTATTTAAAAAAAAATCAATTTTTGGCAGCCTCCCATTTCCTTCTGGACATCTCAACCTCATCCCTAAGAATTAAAGGACAAAACGCATTTCCACTTGGATTTCCTCTCTCATGGAGAGGTTTGGGAACATTTTTTACCTCCAGCACCACCAAAGGTGGTGATTAAAGAATTAAACACACAAATAACTCCGGAACTGCGGAATTCTTCCCCACCGCCCGACGAGATTTTGCTGGGAGCTCGGCAGCAATGACGGCACCCCAATTTCCCGGGAATCTTTCATCTTGGAAACAAAACCCATCTAATGCTCAGTAATTCCCCGGATAAAACTCGAGGCAAGGTGGAATTGCAGCCCTGGAGGGGGAAGCCTGGAGTGCCTGGGTGTGATTCGGGTCTGCCTGAAAGCTGGGCCGGGTGTCCCTCTGGGGCCACCACCCAAACGCCTTCTCCAGGTCAGGGTCACCTCCAGGACTTCCCAGGATCTTGGAATATCCCAAGGTGGAAGGGAACCCCAAGGATCAGGCACAGAACCATCCACAAAAGTCCCCAGAGTCTCACCTGGGGTTTTTTTTTTGAGTCCTGGAAGTCCCAGGATTGGGTAAAGGAGCCCTGATATGGCTCAGCCCAACCCCAAACCCCCAGAAGATTGAGGAGAAGGAGATTTTGACCTTCACTGAGGAACTGGAGCACGGCCAGGGATGGGAACGGGGCTGGGGCAGCTGGAAAAGGGAATGGAAAATCCTGAGGGAACTTGGGCAGCTCAGCCTGGAGTAAAGGGGGATCCAGGGGGAATTTGGGACCTGCCAGGGGGGATTTGGGATCTGATCCCAGGGAACGGGGACAGGACAAGAGGGAACGGCCTTGAGCTGCGCCAGGGGAGGCTCAGGGTGGGAAATTTGGGAAAATCCCTCCTGGAAAAGAGAAAAGGCCTTGGAAGGGGCTGCCCAGGGAGGTTTGGAGTTCTAAAGGTGTCCAAGGAATTCCTGGAATTCTGGGTGTCCAGGTGGGATCAGACACAGCTTGGACTCAACAATTTTGGAATTCTTTCCCAGCCTCTGGGGTCCTGGGATTCCAAAGAGCTGCAGGATCTGCTCCTCGGGAGGGTGGGAGCTCATGGGAGAAGTTTGGGGTTATTTGGGGCATCTTAGAAGTCCCGCCCTTGCAAATAATTAATTTTACTATTTCATTAGTGCCTGTGGAATGAGCCAACGCCAGGGAGCGAATTCCCATTCCTGTATCACCCCATGGCTCACCCAGGCGTGGCGCTAAGATCCAATTTAATCATCCATTAATGAGAAAGATATTAATTAAATCTTCATTTGCCTTCATTGCCTCATTAAAGCTGCTCGTCTCAGCAAGAAAATCTGGCAGCTTCCTCTGAGCTCCTTCAAGGATTAAACCCGGAGCTGGTGGCACAAAATGCTGTAAAATGAATTTATAGTTGGATTTAAGGAAGGAAAAGGAAATTTTCCCAGGGAAAAAAGTGCAGAGTTTTGTTATCTAGAGGAAATATTGGAATTTTTTGCAGCTGCAATCATTTGTACAGCACTGATTAGTCCAGCTCAACAAGGCCAAAGGTTCAGCTGGAATAAAAATCCGGAATTCACCAGGAATTGTGGTTATGGGAAAAGGGGGATAGGTTCAAGCTGAAAAAGGGGAAATTCAGGTTGGGTTTAGGGAAGAAATGGTTCCCTGTGAGGGTTCTCTGGAATGGATTTCCCGGAGAAGCTGTGGCCACTGCATCGCTGGAATTGTCCAAGGCCAGGTTGGAGCATCCTGGGAAAACAGAAAGTTGGAATAAGATGATTTTTAAGGACATTCCCAACCCCAACTACTCCAGGTTTTTACGATTCTTGGGCCTGAAAAGGGATTTAAGGAGGAAAAGCAGCCCTAAGGACACTCCCAACCCCAACCATTCCAGGTTTTTACAATTCTTGGGCCTGAAAAGGGATTTAAGGAGGAAAAGCAGCCCCAAGGACCCTCCCAACCCAAACCATTCCAGGTTTTTACAATTCTTGGGCCTGAAAAGGGATTTAAGGAGGAAAAGCAGCCCCGTCCCTTCCCCTGGGCCAAGCCTTGATCTCCCTGACCTCATCCCAGATTTTGCTGCCATGCAATATTGGGAATATAATGAGAGGTTATCAGGAATAACCCCATTAATAGCGGGGTGTGCCCCAGCCTCAGATCCACCCTCGGCACGGAGAACCCTTGGGCAGGTTGGGTCACTTTTGGGCATCAGATTGCCCCCAATAAATGAGTATTTTACTGGGCCAGGAGAGGGGAAAGGGAAAGGCCTGGAGGAAGGAGGAGTTGTGGGATGGGATATGGGAAAGGGAACGAGGGATCTGGATCATCCTGGAGGTCCTTTCCGTCCCAAACCACCTGGGATTCTGTGAAGATCAGAGGAGGAGGAGGAGGAACAGCCGAGCTCCCCGTGCAAGGCCGTAAAAACTGTGGGAGCACTGGGAGAGAAACAGGTGGGATGGGTCTGTGGGAGGTGGGAAAAGGGGGGAAAAGCAGGGGAAAAAAGCCAAATTGGCAGAAAAATCCAGGGTTTCCTGATGCACCCTTGTTTTTCCAGGCTGCAAATAATAATAATAATAATAATAATAATAATAATAATAATAAGAAAAACCATGGAATGGACTCAAACAAAAAATTTGGATCAATTGGATCCAAAAGGGATCAGCTTGATCCAAAAGGGATCAGCTTGATCCAAAGGGGATCAGCTTGATCCAAAAGGGATTATATTGACCCAAAAGGGAACAGATTGATCCAAAGGGGAACAGATTGATCCAAAGGGATCCAGATCTGAATTCTTGGTGGAAAAGCTGGTAGTATTCCCCCAAAAATCCTCAGTGAGGAGACTCCAGGGGGGAATTCCAGGCTCTGCCAGGGGGGATTTGGGATCTGATCCCAGGGAACAGGGACAGGACAAGGGGTAACAGCCTTGAGCTGTGCCAGGGGAGGCTCAGGGTGGGAAATTTGGGAAAATCCCTCCTGGAAGGGACTGCCCAGGGAGGTTTGGAGTGGCCACCCCTGGAGGTGTCTGAGGAATTGCTGGACATTGGTCTGGGATTGGGCACAGCCTGGACTCAACCTTGGAGATCTTTTCCAACCTCCACAACTCTGGGATGTTCCTTTAAGGAAAAAATAACCCCAAAAACCTAAAAAAGGAATCATTCCCATTCCTCCTCCTCCTCCTCCCAAGCCCCGCGTCGAACTGGAGATTGTCCAACCCCTGGAGCTGGATGGGGTGGAGCCGCTGGGGCCGATGAGACAGCGCCAAGGTCTTGGGGTCCGCCCTGCCCGTGACCTCATTGCCGGAGCTTTCCCAACCTTTTCCCCAAGAGCCAAACACGAAATGTGGGATCTGTGGGCTGCCCACGGGCCGATCCTCCCAGATATTGGGATCGTTACATCAGCGTCGGGATCAGGAACGGCAGCGGGACGGGGAAAGTGGGGCACACACAAATGGGGTAAACGCAGGGATTTATGGCAGCTCCTGAAGCGGGGATTCCTATAAATAAAGGGAAAATAAAGGGAAAATTTCATATTTTAAATGTGGATGGGCGGGGAATATTTGAGGGGATTGTTTCAGCAGGTTTGGGGGGAATTGGGAGCATGGAAAAAATTCCTGTTTTCCACCTGGATGCCCAGGTGAGGAGGGTGGGCACAGAGAAAGTGAAATCCAGCAAAAACATGGAAAAAGCCTCCTCAGAGGTTGGGATTCTTCCTTCTGCCTGTTTAGGAGCTGTTTTAATGTCCCTGATAAATTTTCCACAATCCCTTTTCCCTCTGAAGGGAATCCCCAGATTGGGGCTGGTCCCAGAAGGAGGAGCCCACCCTGAAGCTGGTGAGGAATTCCAAAATTCCAGTTGTTCAAGGGCAGCTCTCAAACCTCCCCAGTCCCAAAAAAAAACCTCGGGGGTTTGGAATTTATCCAGATTTCCCAATCAGGAGAATTTCCCTGGAAAAGAAAACCAGGAAACCACTGTGATAATGCAGAATAATTTTAATGGGAAGGGAAAGAACAATAATAAAATAAAAGATAACATAAAATAAAAAATAACATAAAATATAAAATAAAATAAAATAAAATAAAATAAAATAAAATAAAATAAAATAAAATAAAATAAAAATATGGGGTAAAGGACACAGGTCCAGGTGAAGATTCTTTACTTTTATCTTGGAATTTTGGAATGGTTTGGGTGGGATCATCCAGATCCATGGGCAAGGGACACTCCCACTATCCCAGGTTATTCCAAGCCAATCCAACCTGGCTTTGGACACTTCCATGGTGAAAAATCCACATTTTTGTGGCCAAACTTTCCTGCTGAGTTAATTTTTATATTAAAAAATTAATTTACACAAATATTTTTTTCCTTTTTATTAAAATTAAATATAAGGAGATTGGTTTATTCCCTTTCCCTACTTTCCTGCGGTGAAAGTGAAACCTGGGAAGTGGTGATGGGATCGTGCTCGTATTTATCCCAATAAAAAGGGAATTTCCTGGTGAGTCATTCCCATAAAAGCTAAGCCAGACTCAATTAGGCCTGGCAGGCAAAGGCTTTGTCAGATCTCACCACATTTGGGGTGTTCCCCAGTCTTGATTTTTCTGGAAAACCACAGAAGAACAACGAATCGCTCCCCCAGACCAGATTCCGAGTGTCAGGTTATCCCAAAATTTGAAATTGTTATTTAATGGCTTTATTCTACTGCTTGGGAATGCCTGAGGGGGAAAAAATAAAACCCAACCTCAAAAAAAAAACCCCAACTTAAGCTGAACTCAAATTCCCAAATCTGCTTTGGAGGAGCCTCCAGAGCCTTTGGATCGGGCTCGGATCCGTGTCACACCTCCAAGACCTCTTCCTCCTCCTTTGCTGCCTCCTCGTTTTCCGTTCCCAGCTTTTCCACATCTGGAATTTGCTCCTGGCTCCCGTTCCCAGCTGGCTCCCGGTTCCCAAAGCTGCTCCTCCGGCAGGGATGGATCCAGCGGGAAGTGAAAATGTAGGAGCAGCGCGACCCTCGCCGGGAGCCCGGCTTTGGGACAAAACCCCCGGAACGCGGGATTGGCGCTCCGTGGGAGCTCAGGGAGTTTCGGGACGTTCCTGCTCCCCCTTCCAGCATTCCCGAGGATCCCAGCAGGGTCTCATCCATGACGATGATGGGCCTGGAGGTGGATTTCGGGATGAGAGCTCCGGAACACGGGATTGGCGCTCCGTGGGAGCTCGGGGAGGTTCCTGAGGATCCCAACGCCATTCCCGAGGATCCCAGCGCCATTCCCGCGGATCCCTCCGGCATTCCCGAGGATCCCAGCACGGTCTCCTGTGGGCAGGTGCTGAGGATGGGCCCCGGGAATGTCACGAGCACGGGAGGAGGGAAGATGATGACGCGAGAAGCGCCGCAGGAAACCACGCAGGGCTGGCTGGAGCCGGAGGCCGCCGGGCCCGGACATGGCCCCTGGAATTCCGAGCACATCTGGGAGGAACCAGGGAGAACCTGCAGCCGGAACAGCGAAAATATCCAGGAATTAGAACGTTGATTCCTGTTTGTTTGTAAATCCCGGTGGGGAAAAAAAACCTTGCTCCACTTAATGTTTTAGTTTTATTTTATTCAGTTTAATACGATTTTTAATCATATTTTTAATTCAATATTTCTCTTTTTTAAATTATTTAATTCTTTAATTTTATTTTTCAAATTCTGAAAATATTCCGGAATTAGAACAGTGATTCCTCTTTATTTGAAAATCCCAGTGGGAAAAACCTTGCTCTACTTAATGTTTATTTCAGTTTTATTTTATTCAGTTTAATCCAATTTTTAATTGTATTTTAATTAAATGTTTATTTTCTTAATTATTATTTCATTCTTTAATTTTATTTTTCAAGTTCTAGTTCATTTCCATTGTATTTTTAAAATTTAGTTTCCATTGTTTAAAATTGTACTTAATTTTCATGGTAATTTTAAAATTTCACTCAGTTTTTAAATCTCAGTTTTTAAATTTATTTTTAATTTTTGCCGTATTTTTTAAATCCGGGTTTTTAATCGTAGTTTTCAAAAAATCACTGAACTTTGTAAATGTTACTTTGAAACTGAACTCCCAGCTCAGTTTCCCCTTTTCCCCACCCACCTCACCCTTCCCAAAAAACCCCACCCTGGCTTTTTCCAGGCCGTGATTCCAGGATTTTCCGTCCTTCCCAGGTGATTTGTTTATCTCAGCCTGCCCATCCCTCCCTGGGATAATTACCCACAGCAGATTCCAGAGCCTGGGATCGTTCCCGCATCCACGTCCGGAGCCCTGACAGCTCCAAAATCCCCGGAATTCTGGAGAAATCCTTCCTCCACACCAATTCCAGAGGGCCCATAACTCCAGGGGGAATTTTGGTGCCCAATTTTTTTTTTAATTTCTGCCCCTGGAGCCTGAATCCACATTCTCATGGAATTAATTCCAGAATTTCTTCCGGGATTTACCTGTCAGGGTTCAAAGCTCTGGGATGTGGAGGATTCCCAAAAAAAAAAAAAAAATCCTTGGAATTTTTGTCCCTGGAGGAATCCGGGCTCTTCCAGAGGCTCCTTCAGAGGTAGGTGATGGCTTAAACTCCTCAAATTCATCAAATTCCTGGTTTTCCTACAAAGATTCTTCTGGAAAAGTCCAGGGGATTCCCATTATTTATCTGATGGGGATTTCCATGGAGTTCAAATGGGGTTTTTTTTCAGAAAATTCCCAAAGTTTTTGGGTGGGAAAACAGAATTGGAGTTTCTTCTTCTCAGGAGTGCTACAAAATGGGGGTTTTGCACCAAAGAAATTCCGTGGCTGGTTGGAAATTGGGAGAAACAACTTTTTAGGGAGAATGGGCTCGGTTTGGATCATTCTGGTGGGAAAATAAGGAGGAAAAATGATTTTCCTCCCTTTTTACCCCATAGAAAATAAATTTGATTTATTAATAATAAAATTTTGGGGGATAAAAAAGAGAAAATCCCAGGTTTTCTCTGGTTTTTAATGGAAAAATACGGGTAAAATATTGCTGAGCATCCTGAGCCTTAAAATCCCTTTCCATCCCAAAACACTCCATGATTTTAAGACAAATCCCACCAGAATTAAAATTAAAGTGACTTTTATTGTTATTGACAGTTAATTGATAATAACAACGTTCCAGCAGAATTTTATTTTTTATTTTAACAAGAATTTCTAAGCGTTGACTCGCCCCAAATACCCAACAAAATAATTCCCAGCAGGGAATGTCCCTTTGGGATTGTCGGAGCCACAAAATCCACATGGAAACCCCCAATTATTTATTTCGTTTTCCAATCATTTATTTTGATTTCCCAATTACTAATTTCAATTCCCATTTTCCCCAAATTATGGGATGGAAGGGAGAGAGACACTTACCAATATTCCAGGAAGGAATTGCTGGGAGTGTCCGGGGGAGCCCCAAATCCCTGGAGTTTTATAAGAACTCCCGAACTTCCAGGAAGCTGAGGCAGCCTTTGGGCGCGAGGCTTTAATTGCCCTCCCCTCATGTGTAATAATCTTAATTACTGGTAATTATTTTGGGGCTGTTTACCCGCATGATTCCCTTTTTCCTTGGGGATTTTTGGAGTGGAACGGGAATGGGAATTTTTGTTGCATCCCCCATATTCCCATTGGGTTGGTTTTTTTTTTTTTGCAAAATAAAGTGAATTTTGGAGGGGATTTTAACATTTCTGCCTGGATTTTCAACCCTGGGATGGTTTGGGTGGGAAGGGGATTAAATCTCACCCTGTTCCAACACTTTTCCAGGGACAGGGATGCTCCCTCACTCGAAGCCCCATCCCAATTTTTCCTTGGGTTAAAAATGCCTCAAGGCATTAAATATTAAACCTTAAAAAACATTTTTAAATTTAAAAAAAAATTAAATTTTTTATTTAAAATTTTAATTTAAAAGTTTAAAAAGTTTATGATAAATAAAAACGTTCCATTAAGAAATTAAATGTTAAAGACTTAAATATGAGGGAAAAAATTTAATCCTGTGGGAGCTGGAAAAATTTGATGAATTTGGTGGAGTTTTGCTGATTTTCTGAGGATTTGGGTGAATCCCTGGAGCTGAGAGAATCCCAGAATTCCAGAACTGGTGTTTTATGGAACTATTTGGGAATTTTATGGAATTCCTTGGGTAATTTGGGAATTCTTCAGGCGGGAAGGGATCCTGCTCAAACCTGGCGCGGGATTTTCAGGTTATCTCTGGAATATCCCCACTGAGGGAGATCCCAAAATCCCCTGGACAACTCGTTCCAATAGAAATTCCTGGGAATCCATTCCTACCCCTGGAAATCCCCCCCAGCCTGAGCCGGAGCCAATTTTGAGGTGATTTTTTTGAGGAGAAATCGATTCTTTTCCTTCATGAATATGCAAAACACCCGGAGTTAGGCTGGAGAGCAACATCCTGTTTGTTTGTGGGATTTATTCCATGCAGGGGGGAATATCCCAGAGCTGCTCCGAGCCCCCAGGGCTTTTCCTGGGATCATTTGTTATTTATATCACAAGGAGAAAACACTTTGCATGCGCAAATCACTCGCGAACAATCCCGAGGTGTTTTGTTGTGTGGGAACCTCGCTGTCGGGATTATTTCCCTCATCCCGTCTCAAAGGACAATCCCACAGAGTCTCTCCTCTCTCTTTTCACAGAGTTTTCAAAAAAAAATTCAGGGTTTGAATCCCTCCTTCCAAATCGAGGCCGATCCCAGGGAGATTTCTTATCGGGATTATGATTTCAGATTGGAATAGGATTATTTATGATTATAATTTGCAGATTTTTGGGAATATATGATGCCAGTTTGCCTCCTGCAAACCGACATCAGGAACCTGGGGTGGGAGCTTGGATTCCCTTTGATTTCTGGAAGTGAGAACTCCTTTGGGAGTCAGGAATGGGATTTTCTGGAATTAGAGAATGGGATTTTTTGGGATGAGGATGGCATTTTATGGGACTCGGGATGGAGTTCCCGGCGCAGTTCGCCTCTGTGGCCACCAGGCGGCAGCACCGCCCCGCGGCGCTCTTGCGTCCCCGTCGCCTTTTCCCGGTCTCGTGACTTTTCCAAGGGCAAATCCCGCCCGGAAAACCTCGGGATGAGGGAGGGACAGGGGAGCGAGAGAGCCCGAGCACCATCCTCGTGTGGAAACGTCGGAATTACGGCAAAATTTCGCTGCTTTGAGACACCGGGGTTTATTTTGTCACCTCAACACGGCGCCGTTATCAGCAGCAAATCCACGGAATCAGGAGCTCAGATTTTTACAATTTCATTTTCCTGCTGATCCATCCCCTCTTCCCCATTTGTTTTCCCTCCTGCTGGGAGGAAAGACTGAGGGAATTGGGAATATTCAGCCTGGAGAAGCTTTGGGGTGACACCACTGCGGCCTTAAAGAGGCTGCAGGGAAATTGGGGAGAGATTTTATTTTTTTTTTTTTTTCCAAGGGTCTGGAGTGCCAGGAAAAGGGAATGGGTTCAGCTCGATGGGAGGAAGTTGAGGTTGGATACTGGGAAGGAATTCCTGAGGAACATCATCCCTCCACCCAGTAAATCCATGGTAGCGAACCCAGCCCTAAAATCGTGATTATTTCCCTTATTTTACACAAAGGGAGCAGGGTAACAACAGGGAAAGGGGTTTTTTCCCAGCAGTAGGAATTAGAAACTGTTTAAAAAGATGGAAAATAATTCAGGCAGAGAGCAGGAATCAGCTGTAACCTGAGTTTATTGTGAGTGGAATTGATCCCACAACATAAAAACAGGGTGCAGACGTTGTCACGAAGGTGTTGGGGTGAGGCTCCAAGTGGCTCAGAGCTTCTCAGCCTCTCCCCAGCACCTTCCTGCTGCTGGAAAATCCAAATCTGGGGTCGAATAAAATGGGGGATTCGCTCTGTGAGCTGAACACGGGGACAATATGGGGGACCACCAGGCTTGGGGGGCAGGACTGGGAATGGAGGGGGGATCACCCCAAACCTGGGCTCCCTGGAGAGGGGGGATCACCCCAAACCAAACCGGGGTCCATGGAGGGGGTTACCCCAAACCTGGGTTCCAAGGGCAGGGAGGAATCACCCCAAACCTGGGCGTCAAGGAGGGGAAATCACCCCATGGGCATCACTCCAAATTTGGGCTCCCAGGAGGGGAAATTACCCCAAATTTGGGCTCCAAGGAGGGGAAATCACCCCAAACCTGGGCTCCAAGGAGGGGGGATCACCCCATGGGCATCACTCCAAATTTGGGCTCCCAGGAGGGGAAATCACCCCAAATTTGGGCTCCAAGGAGGGGAAATCACCCCATGGGGAATCACCCAACCTTGCACCCCAAGGGGGGTATCACCCCATGGCCATCACCCAAAATTTGGGCTCCAAGGAGGGGAAATCACCCCAAACCTGGGCTCCAAGGAGGGGGGATCACCCCATGGGCATCACCTAAAATTTGGACTCCAGGGAGGGGAAATCACCCCAAATTTGGGCTCCAAGGAGGGGGCATCACCCCATGTCGATCCCCCCGCCCCTGGGCTCCATTCCCGGCTTTTCCGCACCCCTCCCTCACCAGAGCCACTTGGAAGCGCTGCGGCTTTTCTTGGAGTGCCCGGAGCGCTTGGCCCCGGCCGGGACCAGCCGGGAGGGTCTCGGGGTGCCCCGGGGGTGGTGGTGGTGGTGGTGGTGACCGCAGCGGGACTTGCTCAGGTGCTGCGCGGAGCAGCTCCTGCCCTTGCTCCCCTCAAGCTGCGGCGAGCCCTTGGCCACCGTCCGCAGCGGGGGACGCTCCTCGGTGACCTTGGTCACACTGAGCTGCTGCTCCGCATAGCAGCCCGTGCCGAATTCCTGCGTGGGGTACCCCTTGGAGCAGCGGTGCGGGGCCACCCCGGCCAGCTGCTCCCGCAGGAAGGAGCGGGGCACGCTCTGCTGCGGGGGACACTCGGTGCCACCGCGGAGGGGCAGCGAGTAGCAGCCGCTGAGCTCGGCGCAGCGCGGGGGACACGCGGCCGCCTTGCGCGGGCGGCACTCGGCGCGGCAGGAGGCGGAGGAGCCGCGGATGCCGCACGGGGGGAAGCGCAGCCGGCCGGGCTCGGGGCAGCGCGGCGCGCACGGGGGGAGGCTCCGCGCCGCGCGTTTCTGGTCGCTCCGCGGCGCCGCGGGGGTCTGGGGGACAGCGCAGCCCCTGGGGCTGGGCAGCAGCCGGGTGGTCTCGCAGGGCTCGGGGTAGAGCAGGAGGCATTTCTGCACCAGCGGCTGGCACGGCAGCAGCGACACGGCGGCGGCTTGGGGACAGCTCTGCCCCCAGCGCGGCGCGGGGCCCTTGGTGATGCTCAGGGGGTGGCAGGTGTTGGCGAAGGGCTCGGGGTGAGCCTGGCACGGAGGGAGGAATTCGGGGAGGAATTTGGGGCCCGGCAGGCAGCGCTCGCCGGGGTAGTGCATGGTGGAGCGGGGCTCAGAGCTGCGGGAGAGAAAAAACGGAGATTTTGGTTTAAATCTTTGGGCGACGAGACAGAGCTGAAATTCTCCAGAGCAGGAATTCTCCAGAGCAGGAATTCTCCAGAGTAAGAATTCTCCAGAGCAGAGATTCTCCAGAGTAAGAATTCTCTAGAGTAGAAATTCTCCAGAGTAAGAATTCTCCAGAGTAAGAATTCTCCAGAGTAAGAATTCTCCAGAGCAGGAATCCATTTCGATTTAGGTGAAATGTACATCTTTGAGTTGAGTCCGTGGTTAGAAACCAGAGCTATTTAGCCTGGCTGCGAAAGCCGGGGCTCAGAGAAGCTGCTTCAGTGAAGGACAGAGAAAAGGGGCAGGGGACACAGAGGGACACAGAGAGAGACAGAGACACTGCTGTGAGAGCAGCTCAGCCTGGCCTAGGAACCCTTTCTGACAAAGAAGAACCAGCAGCAAATGTCACGCGAAATTCGTAAAAATGAATATGTATGAACCTATCGTGAAATTGTGCGCATTTGTATCTGAGAGGGGCATAAAAAGGGACCCGAATTCCCAAAAGTGCCCACGTCATTTTAGTGGAACGATTCCCACACGCGTCCAGCGCTGCCATAAACACACCGGCTTTACAACTTTCACAGAGCTGCAGAGCTCTTGGTTATCTCCCCAAAACACTGATTCAGCACCAAAACTCGCCCCGCTCTCCCCGCTCGCGGCCCGTGACTCAAAGCGGGGCGTGTTTGGGAGGGGAGAGAAAAAAAGAAAAAAAAAATCCCGTCCTTGGTTCTGCTCTCTCAAAAGCCTGAAAAAAAATCCGGATTTTCAGCCAGGCCGGTTCGTGCCGCCCTCCAAACCGCGGCGCTTCCCCTCCCGAGCTTCTTGGGCGACTCCCGAGCACCTCGGGGCCCTCCCTGGGTTCGCCCTTTCAGGTTGAGCGGCCTTGAGATGAAAGAGGAGCCAAAATTCCGGGTGTGGCCGCTCGGTAATAGCCGGGTGCGGCCACAAAGCCACGCCGAGGCTCGGGAGAGGTTTGGGGCTCTCTGGAGCCCCGATCCCACGGGGATTTGGGGTCTGGAACGGGGCAGGGGCAGCTCTGGCTCCATCTCAGGGCAAATCCCATTTCTTTAGGGAATACGGCAAAATATGGGGTGGAGGAAAGGGAAACATCAAGGCAAAACCCCCAGGTGGATAAAAGGGTTAAATATCCCAGATTTGGGGTTGGAAGGGACACGGAGCAGGTGATGCAGGGCTGGGAATGGCTCCAGCTTCGCTGATTTTTGGGAGAATTACACCAAATAAATCAGCCCCCGCTGCTGCGCCAGTTTTCTCCTCTGAAAAGTTTCCCTTTTTCCTTGGAAATCGCAGGAAAAAAAACCCAAACATCCCGCTCCAGAAAAACTCCAGTTTTAGGGAGCTTTCCCGGGTTTAAACAGGATTATTTTGACCCAAAATGGTTTCATTCCAATATTTTTTGACAGTTAAACATTAAAAAAATCTACACTGTAAATTGTTAAAAAAAAAATTAAATTCGACATTTTCTTGGCACCCCAAATTCCCATCATTCCAGGATTTAAGGTTTCACCTTCCCGAATCCTAAACCAGGACGGAGTCACGTGCCCGGCTCATTCGTAAATCTCGTTATCATCACAATCAAAAACAATCATTGTCCAATAAAAACAACGCCGGGAAAACAAAGGCAGCAATTACCACAACACCAGAACAAAACGCCTCTTAATTAGGGGGAATTGTTCGCACCTCCCACTCGTTTTTAGGGGGTTTAGCCGGGAATTTTTAGGAACTGGGGGTTTTTCCCGTCTGGAATTCCGTCAGTTCCTTGCTCTGGTCGGGAAAAAAAATTAAAAAAAAAAAATAAATTCGTTTGTTTAAAATTCCGTAAAAGCAGCAGGGAATTCCTCTGGTTCTTTTGGAGGAGCTGCCTCGGCTCTTCCCATCCCACACCCGATTCCTGCTGGGATCCAGATTTACGGAGCCAAATCCTACGCGGGAAAAAAAGCAGGAAACACCCCCCAAAAAAATCCCATTCCCTCTGGAATTTCTTCCCCATTTTTCCTCAGCGCAGCTCCCGCCGGAAGAGCCACACATCCCCAAAAAGGTGGAGAAGGATTCGGGGATAAAAAGGAGAATTTTGGGAATTCCAGGACTTACCCAGCTCATGAGGGGAAAGAAGAGCCGGAGAGCAGCGCCCGGGAAAGGCCGGGGCCGGCCGGGTTTTTATGGAGCCCGGGAATGCCCCAGGGAATTTTTGGGAGGTTGGGTTTGGCTTTAATTGCACCCCAAACCCGGCCACGTGCGGCTCCGGCTCCCAGGGATGTCCTGGATCACCGGGAGCGGAGAGGATGGGCCAGGAAAAACAGGAAAAAAAAAAAAAAAAACAAACACCTGGAAAATCAGAGATCCTCACGGGTGCCAGATTTTCCCAAAATCCCAGCCATAACAGCCCTTTTCACCCCCCCCAAAAAAAACCCTAAAAAAACCCCAAAAAACAAACAAAAAATCTGAAGAATCAAGGATTCTCAGTGGTGCCAAGTTTTCCTGGAATTCCAGCCAAAACAGCCCTTTCCATCCCCCCAAAAAACCCAAAAACCCAAAAAAAACCCACAGTAAACCAAGGATTCTCAGGGGTGCCAAATTTTCCCGAAATTCCAGCCAAAACAGCCCTTTCTATTCCCCAAAAAAACATGGAAAACCAAGGATTCTCAAGGATGTCAAATCTTCCTTAAATCCCAGCTGAAACAGCCCTTTCTATTCCCCAAAAAAAACCCCCAAAACATTGGAAAACCTCGGATTCTCGGGGATGTCAAATCTTCCCAAAATTCCAGCCAAAACTGCCCATTCTACTCCCCCCCCCCCCCAAAAAAAAAAAAATTAAAAAAGTCCCAGTGGAGCCCAGCCAAGGGAAAAGAAGGAATTCCTCATTCCCAGGGGAGCTGCGGGCAGGAATCCCTTTGAAAATCCATCCAGGAAGGACTCGGGGCATCCCATAATTAGTGGGACACTCGGATTCCTTCCCAGGGATCCAGGAGGGATCATCGGGACGGCTCCCAAAAATTCCCGGTCACAAAGGGGGGGGAAGGGAGAGGCCTCATCCCAAAAAAACCCAAAAAATTCCCATTTCCTGCTCCTTTGTTCCCTGTTTGTCCCACAAAAAAAAAAAAAAAACAAAAAAAAAACAAACAGGGAAAATGAGCAGGATTGGGAATGCCAACTTTGGGAGTCACTTCTGCACTAGGGAAGGGCCTGGAATTTGGGGTTTTGGGGTTTTTTGAGGGGTTTTTTTGGTCCCTTTTATATGAATCCGACACTTTTGAATTGATTCAGGTGGGGTGCCTGAAAAAAAAGGGAATTATCATGGAAAGTCCTCCTTGGAAGGGATCAAATCCAACTCTGGGCCCTGCTCAGAATTCCCAAAGTTCCCAAAACTGGGAAAATGCTCCTGGAGCCCTGGGAATGTCACCATGACCGGAATATTGGAATATTTAAATATTGGAGTATTTGGAGTATTTGGAGCAATATATGGGTATTGCAATATTGGGATATTGGAATATTTGGATATTGGAATATTGGAATTTTGGAATATTGGCATTTTGGAATATTGGGATACTTGGATATTGGAATAGTTGAATACTGGAGTTTTGGAATATTGGGACATTTGGATATTGGAATATCGGATTATTTGAATATCGGAATAATTGAGTACGGGAGTTTCGGAATGTTGGAGTATTGGAATATTCGAATATTTAAACATTTGAATATTGGAGTATTTGAATATTAGATTGTTTGAATATTAGATTATTTGAATATTGGGGTACTTGAACAGCGGAATTTCAGAATTTCGGAACATTTGGAACATCAAGCTCCAAATGATGACCCACGACCTAAATCTCCCGTTTTATTTCCTGCTTTCCCAGGAGCCTGGAGGCAGCCCCGCGATTTCCCTTTAATTTCCCGGCCGCACAGGAAATCCCAGGGGCGCTGGCGCCGCTTTTCCAGGCGGATCCCAACATTCCGAGGGCTCAAGGGAGGAACCCGAAGGCAAATCCCGGCCCCAGCCCGGATTCCTCTCACTTTTATGGATTCTCCCTGCCCTGAACAACAACAACAACAACAGCAGCACTGAACTTTTTAGTGCTGGATTCCCTGACCTGGAATTTTGGGAATAAACAGGCGTCGGAGCATGGCTTAGTCCGGGTTTTATGGGAATTCCTCGGGAAGCTTGGGATCAAGGAGAGCTCCTAATTCCTGGTTGTGTGTGTGCCCAGCGCAGGGAGCGGGGCATTAACGTGGCGGCCTGGCATTAAAAATGTCCTTAATTAACACCCCAATGTCCTTAATTAACATTTGTGAGGCCCTTTCATCTCCCAGAGGCTCCTGGGAATTTGGGAATGGGGGGGGGTGTCATTATTCCCAATTAAACGCTGGGGAAACTGAGGCACGGCTGAGTCAGGGCCAACCCCGTCCAAAACATCCCCAATCCCGGCGGCCCCAAAAATCCGGGATCCACTCACCAGAGGAGGATTTTCTGGAAGGTTCCGTGGGAAAAGCCACAAGGCCACCCCGAGATGGGACAGCCCTTCCTTCCAAAGGTCATGGAGGAGCTGGGAATGTTGGGAATGTTGGGAATGTTGAGACCCCAGAGCCCCTCCAGGATCTGCAGGGACAGGACACAGGGAATGGGGTCAGGGGGGAATTTGGGGGGGATTTTGGGAAGGAAATTTTTTTTTTCCTGTGAGGGTCCCAGGTTATTCCATGGATTTCCCTCCCCTGGAACCACTTGGGACAGGGGAAGGTCCCTGCCCATGGAACCGGGGTGGGATTTTTTGGGATTTCAGGTTCTTTTCCATCCCAAATGGTTCCAGGATTCCCTGGGCCAGTTTGGATGGGATTTTAGGGATAAATCCTTCCCTGGCTCAGATGATTCCATGGATTCTCCATCCCTGAGAATGTCCAGGGCTGGATTAGAGCCATCTGGGATGGGGGATGTCCCTGCCCGTGAAATGGGACGATTTTGATGTCCCTGCAACCCAAACCATTCCAGGATTTTGTCCTGATTTTAATCAGATCCAACAGGTCCCTGAAACCAAAACCATTCCAGGATTTTGTCCCAATTTTAATCAGATCCAACAGGTCCCTGAAACCCAAACCATTCCAGGATTTTATCCCGATTTTAATCAGATCAAACAGCTCCCTGAAACCCAAACCATTCCAGGATTTTGTCCCAGTTTTAATCAGACCCAACAGGTCCCTGAAACCCAAACCACTCCAGGATTTTGCCCCTTAGTGTTTGGGGCATCCGGAGGGTTGGATTGTGGGACCAACCAGATTTCCCACATTCCCTGCTGGAAAAAAAAAAGCCCCAAACTCCAAGGAAAAGGCGGCAGCGGGAGCTCCCAACACTCCCGGGAGCTCTTGGACAACTCCAGGTGGCACCGGGAGGTCACCAAGGCAGGGAGGGGCAGGACAAGATGCGGGACAGCGTCCCCAGCCCGGCCACACCCTCCCGTCCCCTCCGGCCACCGCGTGAGCTCCTGCTCATTTTCCTGATGATGGGGCTCAGCCACGGCTTTACCCAGCCTGGATTTTTAATAAATAAATATCTTATATTTAATAAATACTTAATATTTAATTATTATTTGATATTGAACAAATATTTGTTATTAAATAAATATTTAATATTAAACAAATATTTAGTATTAAATGTTTCCATTAAATATTTTTTCTGTTAAATAAATATGTCTATGAAATATATATTTCACATTAAATAAAGATGTCATGTTAAATAAATATAATAATATTAAAAATTTATAATGTTAATTTAAAATAATAATAATATTATTATATAAATATTTCTTTAATTAAATTTAAAAAAACACCAAAAGGCAGAAACCCAAGATTTTAATCCGAGGTCAGGCAACAACGTTTATTTAAGTTTATATATATATATATATATGCAAAATATTCATATATTTCTGTAAATAAAGTTTGTTTTCCGTGCACATCTTCAGCATAAGGAATTTAATTACCTTTTTAATGAAGCATTTATAAAATAACCTTGCAATAAATTTAATTATTTCGAAGAGGTTTCATTTCAAGTTGTGGTTTTTATCTTAACCAAAGAATAAAAACTTCAGGAGGGACATTTTGTGGAATTGCTGTTGGGGGACTCAGCGGGAGTCATGGGGTTAAAAAAAAATGGGAATCGTGGCCACATTCCCAGGGATTGTCCTCGTCACACGCCCTGGGGGTCACCAGGGCCACTTGGGGGCCGAGCAGTATTTCTTGGAGTGGCTGGAGATCTTCACTCCACCGGACTGCTGGGGGACACACTTGGTGGCACTCTGCTGGGGGACACAAACTGTCCCATGTTGCTGGGGGACACATTTGGTGGCACTTTGCTGGGGGACACATTTGGTGGCACTTTGCTGAGGGACACATTTGGTCACACACTGCTGGGGGGCAACAATTGTCCCATATTGCTGGGGGACACACTTGGTGGCACTCTGTTGAGTGACACTCTTGCTCACACACTGCTGGGGGACACATTTGGTGGCACTTTGCTGGGGGACACACTTGGTCACACACTGCTGGGGGACACCAATTGTCCCGTATTGCTGGGGGACACACTTGGTGGCACTTTGCTGGGGGACACACTTGGTTACGCTCTGCTGAGGGACACAAACTGTGCCACACTGCTGAGGGACACACTTGACACTTTGCTGGGGGACACACTTGGTGGCACTTTGCCGGGGGACACAGACTGTCCCATACTTCTGGGTGACACCTTTGGTGGCGCTTTGCTGGGGGACACACTTGGCCATGCCTTGCTGGGGGACACATTTGGTCACGCTCTGCTGGGGGACACACTTGGTGGCGCTCTGTTGAGTGGCACTCTTGGTCACACATTGCTGGGGGACACCGATTGTCCCGTATTGCTGGGGGACACACTTGGTGGCACTTTGCTGGGGGACACACTTGGTGGCACTCTGCTGGGGGACACAGATTGTCCCATAGTGCTGGGGGACACACTTGGTGGCACTTTGCTGGGGGACACATTTAGTGGCACTTTGCTGGGGGACGCAGATTGTCCCATAGTGCTGGGGGACACATTTGGTGGCACTTTGCTGTGGGACACAAATTGTCCCACTCTGCTGCTGCTGCTGTGGGACACAAATGCTGGCCCCGCCGGTGTCACACTGCTGCGGGACACACTTGGTGACACACCGGCCGTGCCACTGCTGGGGGACACCGGCGGTGACACTCTGCCACTGCTGGGGGACGGGCGCTGTCACCCACCGGTAGGACACGCCCCGGGCCGCGCGCTGCTGGGGGACACAGGTGGTGACACACGTGGGGACGCCCTGCTGGGGACAGACGCTGGTCACACACTGCTGGGGGACGCACCTGGTGGCACTCTGCCGCGGCAGGACGCCCTTGGCGGCAAACGGCGGCCGCGGCACGCAGGTGGTGACACACCTGGGGACAATCTGCTGCTGCTGGGGGACGCACTGGGGCGGTGGCACCCGCAGCTGCTGCGGCACGCACTGGGTGACGCCGGTGCCGCCCGCGCCGCCCGCCAGGTGCTGCTGCGGCACGCAGGTGGTGACACACCTGGGGACAGTCTGCTGCTGCTGGGGGACGGGCAGGCAGTGCTGGGGCACCCGCAGCTGCTGTGGCACGCACTGGGTCACCCCCGCCTGGTGTGGCACGCACTGGGTCACCCCCGCCTGGTGTGGCACGCAGCGGGTGACACCCAGGCCGCCGGTCGCGCGCTGCTGAGGTGGCGCACACGCTGTCACCCGCCTGGGGACAATCTGCTGCTGCAGGAGGCGCTGGGGCACGCAGGGGGATGGCACGGCCTGGGTGACGCTCTGCTGGTGGCACACGCTGGAGGACGCGGCCCGCTGCAGGGGCACAGCCTGGCCCGGCACAGCCTGGGGGACGCAGGTGGTGGAGTGCCACCGCTGAGGCGGGAAGGGGACGCCAGGAGACAGCGCCACGGGGTCCTGGTGGAGCGGAGGGAGGTGCTGGTGCAGGTGGCAGGACATCCTGGGGACACGTGGCAGGACTGGAAGGACACGGATGGGGTTGGAGTCAGGTGAGGTTTGAGGTCCCTCCCACCCCAACCCACCTGAGGGAGCCTCTGGTCCCCAAACCTCGGGGACATGTCCCAGCTGTGTCACAGTCCCAGCTGCTGGAGGCCTCAGGGACATCTTGGGGACACTTGAGGGACACGGTGGCGTTGGAATGAGGTGAATTTTAGGGTCCCTCCCCACCCGTTTGGTGACACCCAAGGACACCTGGACAGGTGAGGTGCCCACACCTTGGGGACACGTCCCAGCTGTGCCACTGTCCCATCGTGGCCCCAGCAGCACCTGAGGGACCCAACCCCTCGTTTTTAACTCTGAACCACAACCTGAAACCAAGTTGGGGACATTTGTGGACACTCAGCACTGAATGTCATGCAAAAAAATCCCCCAGTTAATTCATTTAATTAATTCATTAATTAAAACCTCCCTTACTCCCAAACTCCCCTTTTTCAGGGGCAAATCTGGGATTCAGGCACTCAGCAGTGAACCCCAAGAATCGTCTCCCACTCCAGCACAGAAATTCCAACCAATCCATTTTAAAGTCCTCTCCCAGATTGCATTTTTCATATGGGAAAATCAGGAATAAATCTGAATTTTGTAATCCCAGAATTGCAGAGTGCTTTGGGTTGGAAAGGACAACAAAGATCAACTCAGCCCCTGCCATGGGACACCTTCCACTATCCCAGGTCACTCCAGCCTGGCCTGGGACACTTCCAGGGATGGGAAATCCATGGAACATCCTGTGCCGGGCTCTCCTCACTCTCACAGGGAACAATTCCTTCCCAAACACAACCTAAATTCCTTCACTTTCACTTTTACCCCATTCCCCCTTTTCCTGTCGCTCCAGCTCCTGATGGAAAGTCCCTCCCACCACCTTTTCATGAAGGGGATGCTCTCCCTGGAATCCCACCCCAAAACGAGATGGTATTTTTCCTAAAACCACCCCAGATCTGTCCCCGGAATCCACCAATCCCACCCCAAACTGAGGTGTTATTTTTTCTAAAACCACTCTGGATCTCTGCTTGGAATCGACTAATCCCACCCCAAAACAAGCTGGTATTTTCTTCAAAGCCACCCCTGATCACTCCTTGGAATCCACCAATCCCACCCCAAACTGAGGTGTTATTTTTCCTAAAACCACCCCAGATCTCTCCCAGGAATCTGGAAATCCCACCCCAAAATGAGCTGGTATTTTTTTCCAAAAGCCACCCCAGATCTCTGCTTGGAATCCACCAATCCCACCCCAAAATGAGATGGTATTTTTCCTAAAACCACCTCAGACCTTTCCCTGGAATCCACCAATTCCACCCCAAAACGAGCTGGAATTTTTCCTAAAACCACCTCAGACCTTTCCCTGGAATCCACCAATCCCACCCCAAACTGAGGTGTTATTTTTCCTAAAACCACTCCAGATCCCTCCCTGGAATCTGGAAGTCCCACCCCAAAACGAGCTGGCGTTTCCCAAACCCACCCCAGACCTCCCCAAACCCAATCCCCAACCCCGCCCAGCCCGGCTTTGGAAACCTCTTGTGATGGGGAATCCTCTCCGAGCCGGCCCACCCGGCCCACCCCGCTCTGGCAATCACCAAATTTCCCCCTCTGGAATTCCTCCAGAGGCTCGGGAACCGGACTCACCCGACAGCTCCCGGGGGCGGGAAGAGCTTCCAGAGGCGACCGGAGCGTCCCGGCTCCGCCGGAGCTTTTATGGGGCCGCCGGAGGAGCCGCCGGGTCCCGCCGGCCCCGTGGCCCTCGCGGAGTGAGTCGGAGCCGCCGACTCATCCCGGACAATGAGTGGTTCCATGTCAGCTTCCCAGAGCAATTACCTGGGGATAATTAATCCTCCCGTGGCATGCGGAGCAGCAGCCCCAGCCCCGGGGCTGTTTGTGGGGATGGAAGCGCTGGATGTGTAGGAATGGGTTTTCCAGGGGGGGGTTTCCCATCCCTGGGGGGCTCACGGGGGCGGCCATTAAAAACCTGGATTTGGGACAGGATTTCCATGGCATTTGGGACAGGTTTTCCATGGGATTCTCCAGCTCTGGGGTTTCATCTCATCCACCCCGCAGCGCCCGGATTTTTGGGGTTGTTTGGCCAAGGTTTGGGTGTGGATTTCGATCCGCTGAGAGAAAACAGGAAAACAAATTCCCCCTTGTGGTGGGTGCAGCTCATTATCCATCAGAACCTTCATTTTTTTTAATTAAAAGCTCCCAGTTCTCACCCCGCCCTGTGGTCCTGGCTCGGTGTTGGTGTCACCAGGGCTGGGCATGGCTTTGTCCTGGTCCCTCTCAGCTCTCCTTGGGATCACCAGGGAGGAATTGTCCCTCAGCTCCAAGCAGGAAGGGCCTGGATTCATTCCTGGATTCATTCCCGATGGAAAATTCCAGAATTAAAGGAGGATTTCGCCCTCTCTGCTTCCTCCCCCATGTGGGGCACAATTACCCAAGAGCTCCCAAACTTCCTGATTCATTTTCGTGTCCGAAACATTCGGGGCCCTTTCTCCTGACCACAAAAACCACCTGGGTGGGGCCGTTTCTCCGAGTTCACAAGAAACCCCGATTTTTAATAAAAAAAATTAAAATGTTCAGGCCCTGACGCCTCCCTGTGGGTTTGAGCTCCGTGTTGGTGTCACCAGGGCTGGGCTTTATTGTGTCCTGATCCCTCTGAGCTCTGCTGGAGCCAGCACGGCCAAATTGGCCTTTTTGGGGTTTTTTTTGTGTCACAATGAACCCCTAAAAACACTGAGCAGATTTTTAATGAGTTTAAAAAACCAATCTTCTGGTTTTTGGGGTTATTTTGTGTCACTATGAACCCCTAAAAGCACTGAGCAGATCTTTAATCACTTAAAAATATTCTGTGTGTTTTGGGGTTTTTTGTGTCACTATGAACCTATAAAAGCACTGAGCAGATTTTTAATGACTTAAAAAAATCCACCTTCTGTTTTTTGGGGTTATTTTGTGTCACTACGAACCCCTAAAAGCGCTGAGCAGATCTTTAATCGCTTAAAAAATATTCTTCTGGGTTTTGGGGTATTTTGTGTCACTATGAACCCCTAAAAGCGCTGAGCAGATCTTTAGTGACCTAAAAAAAAGGGAATTCCTGGCTTTAGGAGTTTTTTAGCCTCTGGGAGAGACAAGGAGGTGAATGCCTGGGGAGGGCGCACGGGGCTGCAGGAAGTTTATCAGCTCCTGGAGCTTTTGGTCACCTCTGGCTCCGGGTGTCCCCGCGCGGGTCCCGGGGCTGTCACCTGTCCCCAGAGCTGCGGGAATGTGGCCCTGGTGACTCTCAGGTGACCGGGGCAGGTGAGGCACAGCCCTTGCACAACCGGCCGGGCTGCCACCCGAAAAGAAAACTTCCTCCGAAAAATCACGCGCGACTTTCTCACTGGTTCGGCTCCTTACCTCACACAGACCGAAAAAAAAAAATCCTCGTAAAACCGGGAGATTAATTTTTTTAAAGTCATTAAAAATCTGCTCAGCACTTTCACGGATTCATAGTGACACACACAAAAAAAACCCAAAAAAACAAACAAACAAACAAAAATACAAAAAAAAAACAAAAAAAAAAAGAGAGAGACGATGGATTTTTTAAGTCTTTAAAAATCTGCTCAGTGCTTTTAGAGGTTCATTGTGGCACAAAAAAAAAAAAAAAAAAAAAAAACAAAAAACAGAAGATGGATTTTTAAAGTCATTAAAAATCTGCTTAATCGCTTTTAGGGGTTTATAGTGGCACAAAATAACCCCAAAAAAAAGAGAAGGTGGATTTTTAAACTCATTAAAATCTGCTCAGTACTTTTATGGGTTCATAATGACAAAAAAAAAACCCAAAAAGGCCAATTTGGCCGTGCTGGCTCCAGCAGAGCTCAGAGGGATCAGGACACAATAAAGCCCAGCCCTGGTGACACCAACACGGAGCTCAAACCCACAGGGAGGCGTCAGGGCCTGAACATTTTAATTTTTTTTATTAAAAATCGGGGTTTCTTGTGAACTCGGAGAAACGGCCCCACCCAGGTGGTTTTTGTGGTCAGGAGAAAGGGCCCCGAATGTTTTGGACACGAAAATGAATCAGGAAGTTTGGGAGCTCTTGGGTAATTGTGCCCCACATGGGGGAGGAAGCAGAGAGGGCAAAATCCTCCCTTTTTTTCCAGGAATTCTCCATCAGGAACGCATCCAGATTTTCCTGGTCAG
This sequence comes from Agelaius phoeniceus, assembly GCF_051311805.1. Taxonomy (NCBI): domain Eukaryota; kingdom Metazoa; phylum Chordata; class Aves; order Passeriformes; family Icteridae; genus Agelaius; species Agelaius phoeniceus. The sequence goes on from NC_135295.1 coordinate 2,147,947, forward strand.
CTCTGGGCGTCCGGCTCCACCTGGACCACGAGGACGTGGCTTTGTTGTGGTTTCTCTCCCGCAGGAATCCTTCCTTTGATCTGGAGCCACAATTCCCCCGCGGTTTTCAGCTCCCATTTTCGGAGTTTGGAACCTCCCTTTGACCAAAGCGAGCAGTTCACATCCACATAAATATAAACCATAAACAGATCCCGTTGATTTAAATTTCTATCGATTTCTCCAGGTCTGGACGGCGGCAGGTGGGGCACCAGCAGGAATTTCCACCTGGAAAAGGTGGCCCGGCATTGGAAGGCGCTTCCCAGGTGGGAATTCCTGGAGCGGGGCTGATTTTCCATCTCCTGAGGTCTCAACCCAACGCATCGAAAATTCACCTTTTTTTTTTTTTCTTTTTTTTTCCCTCTCCCTTCTCTCTCCTTTTGTTCTGCTGCCAGAGTTTCTATTTCTGGAGCAGGGAGGGAGCTCTGCATTCCTGGAGCCTCACCCTCCAAACCCGCGTTCCTGACTTATTAAAGGTGGGGTGGAGAATCCCCGAGGTCCCACCGGGCTCCTCCTCCCTCCTCCAAACCCCTCCCTGCTTTAACTCCTTTCCTCCACCTTCACCTGGTGGGCTGAAAAGGGCGGAATTCCAAAATCCCTGAAAAGAACTCCAAGATTGTGAAGTCCAAGCTCGATCCCCACCTGGACACCCAGAAAAACGTCCAGGAATTCCTCGGACACCTTCAGGGATGGCCACTCCGAACCTCCCTGAGCCCCTTCCAAAGCCTTTTCCATTTTCCAGGAGGAATTTTCCCAAATTTCCCACCCTGGCACAGCTCGAGGCCATTCCCTCTTGTCCTGCCCCGTTCCCTGGGATCAGATCCCAAATCCCCCCTGGCAGATCCCAAATTCCCCCCGGTTCCCCCCTTTTCTCCAGGCTGAGCCCACCCCGATCCCTCAGGATTTTCCAGAACCTTCTCCAGCTGCTCCAGCCCCGTTCCCATGTCCCTTTTCCACCAGGGGACAGAGGTCCGAGCGTCACCCGAGTGTCACCCGAGTGTCCCCAGCCACCAGAGCGCAGCATTGGCCCGCGCAGGCGGCTCCTGGAAAATCCCTTGGGATCCTCCCTCCCTCCCTCTGTGTCTCCAGGAAAAGTTTTAATTTCGGGTTTGGCTCAGCCCAGCCCCTCCTCGCCGCTGGATCTGGGAGGCCGCGAAGTGGATCCAGGCTGGGAATGCTGGGAATGTTGGGAATGTGGAGACCCCAGAGCCCCTCCAGGAACTGCAGGGACAGGACACAGGGAATGGGGTCAGGGGGAATTTGGGGGGGATTTTGGGGAGGAATTGTTGCCTGTGAGGGTCCCAGGTTATTCCATGGTTTTCCCATCCCTGGGAGTGTCCAAGGCCAGGCTGGACAGGGCTTGGAGCAGCTTGGGTCCCTGCCCCTGGGTTGGAACTGGATGAGATTTAAGGTCCCTTCCCACCCAAACCATTCCTCCACTCCAAGCCATTCCATCATTCCAAAACCATTCCATGATTCCAAACCATTCCAAACCATTCCACTACTCCAAGCAATTCCAAACCATTCCAAAACCATTTCACGATTTCAAACCATTCTACCATTCCAAAACCATTCCAAAACCATTCCAGGGTTCCAAACCATTCCACCATTCCAAACCATTCCACCATTCCAAACCATTCCAAAACCATTCCATGTTTCCAAACCATTCCATGATTCCAAACCATTCCAAACCATTCCAAACCATTCCAGGCACGGGGCAGAGAGGGAAGGGCAGGGAGCAAAGGAAACGTGAGGGGACGAGCAGCGATTGTGCTCAGAGTAATTTAATTAATTTGTAATTAAAGAGCTGCACAGGAGCTGCAGACAAGAAAACTTCTCTCATGATGAGTAAATTCCCAATTTGGGCGATTTAACAGCACTCAGGGCAAAATGAGAATGAAACTCCTCACCTGAGTCCCTCTTGCTTCACCCTAAAAGGGTTTTATTACTTAATTAACTCTTGGTTTCTCTAATTAGGAGTTCTTTGTTCTGGGCCAGGCTTCGGGGAGGTTAAGCCTGGCTTTAGGGTCAGAATAACCCCGGTGACTTCTGAAAGCTCAGCTTTTTTGGGGTTTCAGCACCAGTTTTTCTTCCCTCAGCGCCTCCATCCATCGGCTCCATCCCGTGCTGGGATTCCACGGGGAATAAAACCCTGGGATTTGGGATTTGCCTCGTGCTGGGATGGAGCAAATGGCGAGCCCAGGGTTGAAATTTCAATTATTTTAGTGATTAACTCAGCCCAGATCATGGAACCCATGGAAAGGACAAAATCCAAGATAAATCCTTTTGGGATTTTTGGCTCAAAAGCCAATAATTGCCTTTTCCAGTGGCACCAGGAGCACCACAGAGCTGATATTCCAGTAAAAAAAAAAAAAAAAGGGATTTTATTTTTTCCAAGAGGTCAGGGAGGCTGAAACCAGGCTCTGTATCCCAATTCCTCCTTGGCTGACCCCAAGGCTGCTCCACTTTCCAGCAGGTCCTGGAAAAAGCTGGGAAAGGCTGAACTCCAGCGAGTTCATCCCCAGCGAGCTCCGGAGGGGGAATGAAGCAATCGGGATTTGGGTTCTTTGATGGGACGGCTGCTGGAAGAGTTGTGGGGTTTCAGTGAGGCAATCAGAGCCCTGCAGGGGAAATTAGGGATAAATTTAGGCTGGGAATTAGCAGCAGGGTTTCAAGCAGAGAAGAAATTAGGGATTAATTTAGGCTGGGAATTAGCAGCAGGGTTTCAAGGAGAGAAGAAATTAGGGATTAATTTAGGCTGGGAATTAAGAGGAGGTTTTCAAGAAGAGAAGAAAATTAGGGATGAATTTAGTAGGCCGGGAATTAGCCGGAGGTTTTCAGGGAGCAGCCCAGGAGGACTCAGGAACAGGCTGGGAAATGCAAAAATGGGACTCAAAAGCTTTGGGTTGGGGCTTGGGGGATTTATGGGGAGGTTTTACAGGAGACTTGAGTCCCTGACTCAGCTGGGAAACTCGGTTTTATGGGAATTGCCTGGATCCTGGGAAGTTCAGGAATCATGGAATTGTGGAATGGTTTGTGTTGGAAGGGATCTTAAAAATCATCTCATTCCAGCCTCTGCCATGGGACACCTTCTGCTGTCCCTGGTGGCTCCAGGCTGGAATTGGGCACTTCCAGGGATGGGAAATCCATGAGATAACCTGGGACCCTCACAGGGAACAATTCCAACCCAAAATCCCACCCAAATCCCCCCTCTGTCCATCTGACCCCATTCCCTGTGTCCTGTCTCTGCAGTTCCTTAGGAAAAGTCCCTCTCCAGCTTCCCTGGAGCCCCTGCGGATCCTGGAGGTCTCCATGGGCTGAACATTCCCAACATTCCCAACCTGTCAGAAAAAAAACAGCCAGGAAAGGACCACGGACACTCCAGATCCAGTCCTTGGATCCTGCAGCACTTGGGGGTGTCCCGGTTTTTTGGGACCTTAAATCCCAGGGCAATTCCCACCCTCCCAGGTGGCTCCGAGCCCATCCAGCCTGGCCTTGGACACTTCCAGGGGAACCACAAAAGTCCCGGGAGTTTGGGACAGGAGCTGCTCCAGGCTCCAGACCGATACCGGGAGATGTTGCAGGTGTTAATTAAGCCATCCAGCAGGTGCTAATTAAGCCTTTGTTTGATGAGTTCACCGCCATGTCCAGCCCGGAGCTGGACACAACAACGAGATGGGAGGAGCCGAACCCTGCGGGAGCCCCGGGCCAGGCCGGGCCGGTTCGGCAGCTCCTGACTCACGGCTGAAATCCGGCGGGGCAAAAGTTCCCGAGGATCCTCCCCTCCGTGCACAAAGGTCCTGAATCCTCGGGAGAAAATCAGGGGCAATCCACGAAACCACGGGGGAAGGATCCTCGCTTCCCAAAAAAATCTGATCCCTGGATGAAAACCCCCAAATCCTGCAGGGGAAAAATCAGGGGGTGTCTGTGGAGTCTTGAGGGAGAGCTCCTCACTTCCCCCCAAAAAAATCTGATCCGTTCCCCAAATCCTGGGTGGAAAAAAGGTGAGGGAGCCTCCACAGAGTCCTGAGGGAGGGGTCCTCACTTCCCAAAAAGATTCCGATGCCTGCATAAAACCCCCAAAATCCCGGGTGGCAAAAAGGTCAGGGAGCATCCGTGAGGAGCCCAAGCCCAGATTCTCTGCAGGGCTCCCCACTTCCAATAAATCTGATCCCTGCACAAAAATCCCAAAATCCTGGGTGGCAAAAAGGTCAGGGTGCCTCCAAAGAGTCCTGAGGGAAGGGTCCTCACTTCCCAAATAAACCTGATCCTTTCCCCAAATCCTGGATGGAAAAAAAGGTCAAGGAGCACCCACAGAGTCCTGACTGAGGGGTTCTCACTTCCCAGAAACATCTGGGAATTGCATGAAAATCCCCAAATCTGAGGGAGCGAAAAAGGTCAAGGGAGCATCCGTGGGATCTTGGGTGAGGGGTCCTCACTCCCCAAAATTCAGATCCATTTTTTTGACCGAGTGAAACGAAGGAGCTCCAGGACCCTTGGGGACACTGAGGCGCCTCCGGGACATCCCAGACAGAGCCACCAGCTCCCGTTTGGATCTCCTGGAAAAACTCCTGGGAATTCCCTGCTCAGCACCTGGGAGGTCCCTGGCAAATTCTGGATTTGTGGGATCTGGAGGAGCAAATCCCACCCGGGAATGCCGGGCTGGGAATTCCCAACCCCGCGGTGTCACGATCCCTGGAATTTGTGGAATATTTGGGATGGACTGGGAGCTCCACGTTCCCTCCATTCCCTCACGTTTCTCCCGTCATTTTCCCAAAGGTTTGGCTAAAAATAGATTTTTGTGCAATTCCCGGGGCTGGGAAAAGCAATTCCACCTCTCCTCCAGGAAAAAACGTTCCCTCCCTTTCCAGGGGCTGACTCCGGAGCCTCTTTGGGCAATATCCACAATTTTTGTGCTGAGGTTGCTGCCCAGTGACCTCCAGAGCATTTCCAGACTGGATCCAAACCAGTTTAAGGTCAGGCCACATCTCCTGATCTCCAGACAGGGTTTAGGATTAGGTTTAAGATTAGGTTTGGGTTCAGGTCTCTCTCTCCCAGCCATGGGAAGTGTTTGACTTTAATCCCCGGGCGTTGCACGTTCTGAGTTTAAATTTGGCACTGAAATATTCCAGAAATTCTTTATTTATTGCTTAAATAAAAATGTCCCGAGCAGGTGGAGGTGCCCTGTCCCTCTCTGGGGCTCTGAGGGATGGACAGCACCGACCTGAGGAGGAGAATTCCCTCGGGAATATTGCACAAAAATTCGGGTGGAAGGTTGGAGGTGGTGAAATTCCCCGTCCACTCTCAAACTCAGCTGCTCCGGCCTCGGCGGGCCAAAAACCAGGATCAGGGAATGATGAAATCGCAGAATAACAGAATTGGGGAATCATGGAGTATCAGAGGATCATGAAACCATGGAGTTAGGGAATAATGGAATCAGAGAATAATGGAATAATAGAATCAGAGAATCATGGAATCATGAAACCATAAAATCATGGAATCAGAGGATCATGGAATCAAAAAATCACAAAATGGTGGAATTAGAGGATCACAGAATCACAAATTCATGGAATAATAGAGTCAGAGGATCAGAAAATCATGGAGTAAGAGAATCAGAGAATCACGGAATAACAGAAGCGTGAAATAATGGAAAAATAAAGTCAGAGAATCTGAGAAAATCAGAGGACCATGGAATGGTTTGGGTTGGGAAGGAACCTTCAGGATCATCCCGTTCCAAGCCCCTGCCATGGCCAGGGACAATTCCAACTGTCCCAGGTCTCTCCAAGCCCCATCCAACCTTTCCTCGGACACCTCCAGGAACGGGGCAGTGCCGAACCCCAAGGTTCTGAGGACTCTGATCTCCTTCCCTGCATCTCCCCATGGGAAGGGCACAATTCCAGGCGCTTATCTCGGTCCCGAGCCCTGCCAGCCGCCAGGCTGCCTCGAAAGCAGCCGGGCAGGTCTGGGAAGTGCCCTAATTCCAGCCTGGAATCGGCACCAGCACCAGCAAGGCCTGAGTCAGGCTTTGGGCTTGGGCTGGGGTATTCCCAAAGCTGGAGACTAAAACCGAGCCTATCCCAGAGGGAACAGCAAGGCAGGACCCAGGGGAAAGCGGGAATTTTATGGATGGGAGAAAATTCCAGGATTTTCTGGCCTTGTGCTGCCAAAGGGTTGTTGAGGGAGGAAGCTGCAGCCGCTTCCAGGTGTTGCCCAGGAATTCCAGGAGGTGAGGTGGGACCAGCTCAGCCTGTTGGAAGTGATCGTGTCGGGATCTCGATCCGATAAAAGCCCCGGAAAAGCCGCGGAGATGAGCCCGGGATGACCAAAGGTGACGAAATTCCCGTCTGGGTGGGACACGGCGTCTCCAGGAGCCGTATCCCGATGGATCCCGGAGATTTGGGGGATTGGGATTGCATTTCAGAGGGTTTTCCCACTCCATAAATGTCTGTTTTTCATTCCACCTGGACTAATCCTCAGGGAATGCGGAATTCCCTTTATTTCACACCTAGGCTGAAACACCGTTTTAAATTCCCCTCTGGAATTCCGTGGGGCCTCTTCCCCATATTCCATTCAGGTAGGGAAAATCTTGGATGTTGTTAAAAATCCGCGGAGGTGAACTCAGCTCCCTGCTCCATCACGTTTGGATGGATGAGAGCTGCATCTCCATGGAAAATGAGATTTATCCAGAGAATTCTGGGATTATTGAGGTTGGAAAAGCCCTCCAAGGCAATTGAGTCCATCTTTAGATGGATCAACTCCTTTCCAGGAATTCCCTGGACACTTCCAGGAGTGACAACTCCAAACCTCACTGGGCAGGCCCTGACCACCCTTTCCAGGAGGAAATTCCTGGAATTTCCAGGAAATCCCTCCTGGTGATGCCAGACTGAAATGAAAGTTGAGGGAAATCCATGAAGTTCTTCCCAAGGAAAATTCAGGGGAGGTTTAGCTGTGGAATGGCCCCTGGATGGGTTGAGGTGGGAATTCCCAATAAAATCCCAGGAATTTCAGATATTGGGGGTCCTTTAGCTGTGGAATGGCCCCTGGATGGGTTGAGGTGGGAATTCCCAATAAAATCCCAGGAATTTCAGATATTGGGTGTCCTTTAGCTGTGGAATTACCCCTGGGTGGGTTGAGGTGGGAATTCCCAATAAAATCCCAGGAATTTCAGATATTGGGGGTCTTTTAGCTGTGGAATGGCCCCTGGATGGGTTGAGGTGGGAATTCCCAGTAAATCCCAGGAATTTCAGATATTAGGGATCTTTTAGCTGTGGAATGACCCCTGGATGGGTTGAGGTGGCACCAAACCCCACCAAGCCCCCAAACCTCAACGGGGTCTCCCACAACTCCACCATCCCAAGGCTCTGACCTTTACCCAGGGAGAAATCCCACAGCTGAGTGGGATTAGTCAGGGGAACGAACTCAGAATCCTCTCTGGAAAGTGCCTACGTGTAAAACCCGGCCGGGCAAGGTTCTTGTGAAAGAATGAGCTCATCAGCCAGGAGGACTCATTCCCAGAAGGCAGGGCTTCCAAACCCTATAAAAGATCCCAAATCTCCCCTCTCCAGCATCCACTCCGCTCCCGCTGCTCCCTCGGCACCGGCTGGGTGAGTGCCGGAATCCCGAGGTTCCTCCTTGGGGAGGTTTGGGATTGGGGATCCCGAGGTTCCTCCTTGGGGAGGTTTGGGATTGGGGATCCCGAGGTTCCTCCTTGGGGAGGTTTGGGATTGGGGATCCCGAGGTTCTTCCAGGAGGTTTGGGATTCAGAATTCTGAGATTTTTGGGGAGCTTTGGGATGGAGAATATGGAGGTTTTGGGGGGGATATTTGGGATTGAGAATCCCAGGATTTTTGGGGAGGTTTGGGTTTTTAGAATTCTGAGGTTTTGGAGGGGATGTTTGGGATTCAGAATCCCAATATTTTAGGGGGATTTTTGGGATTGAGAATCTGAATATTTTGGGGTGATGTTTGGGATGGAGAGTCTCGATTTTGGGGGGGATATCTGGGTTTCTGACTTTCAGAAAAGGTTGGATTTTGTGCCTTGGGATATGCAGAGGGTTCCTGGAAAGGAGGGAGTTTGTGGGCGTTGGGGCAGCCTGGAAATGGCACTGGAAGGCAAATTAAGACCGAGCCTAAATCTGAGGGTAATTAAGCCCTAAATTAGACCCTTCCTGAGGCAGGGATCAGATGGAATTCCGTTGGTTCAAGGGCGAATCTCCTCCCTCCAAGGAAGGACACCAAACCCTCTCCGGCCAAACTGATTTTCCGATTTGATTTTATAACCAAAATGCTTTTAAAACTTCCATTTCACCCAGGAATTCCTTGGAAAGAGGCAAATTTGGGAGCATGAGGGCGCTGCAGGGCAAGGGGTGAAAATGTTCCCCAAGCGCCGCCTCATCCATGTCAGGAACAAGATCTTAATTAATTAATCAATTAATTAATCAAGGTCTTATCAGATGTTAAAAAAAAAAAAAGAAAGAAAAAAAAAAAAAAGAGAGAGAAGAGAGGAGGGAATTGGCTGTGAGAGGAGCTGGGAACACCCCGGGGAAGGGAGGAGGAATTTCCCCTCTCTCTGCCTTGGGGAGTTCAAATCCCTTTTGGAATTCTCACCTTCCTCTCCCCTGGATTTTACAAAGCGGCAGCACAGGAATTCCCGAGGTCCGGGCGAGCCTTCAGCGGCCACAAAATTGTCCCCAAATTGTCCCCAAATTGTCGGGGAGGAGAAATCCGCGCTGCGCGCTCTGACTCAGGAGGGGACAGCGGTGACAATCCCGGAGCTCGGGGACGCTTTATCCCAGAGAATTCCCTTCCCAGGGCCCTTCCAGGGTCACCCAAACCCTCGGCACTGTCACCGGCGCTGGGTGAGACCGGAACGGGAGGAGGAGCTGCCTCCTGGGAATTTAACCCTCAGCTCGCCGGAGCCTCGAGAAACCTCCAAATTCCAAGGAAAAGCTGAAAATCGAGGGCGGGGAAAAGCAGGAGTTATTTCGGGTTTACCAGTCCAAAACACCCCTTGGCCCCACATTTATATTCTTCTTTTTTTTTTTTTTTTTTTTTTTTTTTTTTTTTTTTCTGGCACGACAAACGTCCTGAAATGTTTGGGTTTAGCCTCGGGAGGACAAGGGCGGAGGAGGAAAATTCGGCTTTTTAAAATTCTAACACATTTTTCAGAACTGTGTCACCCTCGTCCCGGTAACGCAAGAAATTCCCGCGCTTTTTTTTCTCCCAGGTGATCCCGTTTTCCCGCAGAGATGTCTCTGAACCAGATGCAAATCAAGCAGGAGCTGCAGCTCCCCCCCGGTTTGGGTAAAACCACCCCAAAACAGAGCCCGGAGCATCCCCAGATCCCGGTGCCCGAGCCGCTCCCGGCAGCGGAGAAATTCCCGGAAAAGGCGATCCCAGAACCGGGAAAAGGAGAAACTGCCCTGCCCCAGGAGCAGCAAACCCAGATCCCGGAGGGATTCCCGAATCCCGGACCTGCTCCGCGCCTGGAAGAGAAATCCTGCCCGGAACCGACGCTGGAGAAGCAGGAGGTCAAGGAGATCCCGATTCCCGTTCCCGTTCCCTGCGCCCAGGAGAAGCAGCAGTGCCAGGAAATCCCGGTGTCCATCCCAGAAAAACAGGAGTGCAAGGAAATCCCGGTGTCCATCCCAGAAAAACAGGAGTGCAAGGAAATCCCGGTGTCCATCCCAGAAAAACAGGAGTGCAAAGAAATCCCGGTTTCCATCCCTGACCCTGTCCCGTGTGCCCAGGAAAAGCAGGAATGCAAGGAAATCCCGGTGTCCATCCCCGACCCTGTCCCGTGTGCCCAGGAAAAGCAGGAATGCAAGGAAATCCCGGTGTCCATCCCAGAAAATCAGGAAAAGCAGGAATGCAAGGAAATCCCGGTGTCCATCCCAGAAAAACAGGAATGCAAGGACACCCCTGTCCCCATCCCAGTTTCAATCCCTGAACCCACCCCGTGTGCCCAGGAAAAGCAGGAATGCAAGGAAATCCCGGTGTCAATCCCAGAAAAACAGGAATGCAAGGAAATCCCGGTGTCCATCCCAGAAAATCAGGAAAAGCAGGAATGCAAGGAAATCCCGGTGTCCATCCCAGAAAAGCAGGAATGCAAGGACACCCCTGTCCCCATCCCAGTCCCAGACCCCGCCCCGTCTTCCCAAGAAAAGCAGGGATTCCAGGAGATCTCAGACCCTACCCCCTCTTCCCAGGAAAAGCAGGAATTCCAGGAGATCCCGGTGCCCATCCCGGAGCAGCGCTCCCTTCCCGAGAAATTCCCTCCCCTGGAGCAGCAGCTGGAGCAGCCCGGCCCGTGGCAGAAATAGAGGGAAAACCCCGATCCCGGGGATTTTCTCCCCGAATCCAGAGGTTTTTCCAAGCCTTTTTTTGGTTGATTTTTTTGTTTTTTTGGTTTTTTTTAACCCCTGCAGAGCTTTTTGTCAGGAATTCCTTCCAGCCGCCCCTCCCGCTAACGCCTTGTCCTTTACTAACAGCAGGGAATTCCCGTCGGGAATGCTTTTCCAGCAGGATTGTAGCTCCCCTTCCCAAATTCCTGCCCTTTTTTTTCCCCAATCCCGCGGCTTTGGAATGCCCAAAAAGCCCCCCCGCCAAAAAAAAAAAAAATCATGGAGCAAGGGGGGGGTTTGTGAAGTTAAAAGCCCCAAATCCAGGGAAGAGCTCATCCCCTTTTCCTGCCTTTCCCCCCTGGGTTCCAGCTCCCACCTGGAATTTGGGAAGTTTTTCCCTAAAAATAATCAGATTTTGCGCGGGATCTGCTGCCAAAAGGCTCGAAACTTCCCAAACCGGGAATTAGCGCTGAATAAAAAATAATCCTTTGGGACTGAGGGAAGAAAAAAGGAGATTTTTAGGATAGATCCGACTTTGGTGGAATTAAAAACAATCCTTTGGGATTGAGGGGGGGAAAGGAAGAATTTTAGGATAAATCCGAGCTCGCTCTCCCCTTGAATTTCCTCGGAGGTGTCAAAGAACAGGTCAGGCCGTGAATATTCCCTAATTACCCAAATTTATGGATAATTAACTCCACTCCAGACATGTTTGGGAAGGGATTAACCCCGGGCGTGGCGCGGACCGGGATAAAGGAGGAATTCCAGCCGGGAATGTTTCGCCACCCGTCTGGTGTTTGGGACTTGGTCTCGCGATTGTTTTCGGCTGCTGTTGGATCCAGGATTTATTTCACTGTGAAAACTCCGCAATAAAAGCGACTTTCAGTACCGAGTTTTGGGAATTTTTGTTCCTGGTCGTAGAGGGGGGTTTATACCAGGTTGTGGGTTTTTTGGGGTGTTTTTTTTTTGTTTTTTGTTTTTTGGTATTTTTTTTTGTTTTGTTTTTTGTTTTTTGTTTTTGTTTTTTTTTTTTAATGAAATTGTGGGGATTTTCATACCAAATTTTGGGGATTTTTGTGCCAAGTTTTGGGGGTTTTTATACCAAGTTTTGGGGGTTTTTTAATCAAGCTTTGGGAAGTTTTATACTGAGTTTTGGGGGGGTTCATATCAAGTTTTGGGGATTTTTTAATCAAATTTTGGGAAGTTTTCTACCAAGTTTTGGGGGGCTTTATATCAAGTTCTGGGGATTTTTTAAATCAAATTGTGGGAATTCTTATGCCTAGTTTCGGGAATTTTTGTACCAAATTGCTGGAATTTTTTTAATCAAGTTTTAGGGAATTTTATTCCAAGTTTTGGGAATTTTCAATGGCTTCTCCTGAAAAAGATGGAGAGGAGGCTCAGCTTGCAAAAGCCTGGGTTTGTATGTGCCTAAAGTTGATATTTTAGGGGAAAATAAAAGAGAAGGACAAGGGAAAACGGGAGAAAAGCACCAACAAAAACACCGGGAAGCAACCGTGAGGTCATTCCATCATTTTATTGCACCACATCCCAAATTAAACTCGGAATTAAAACCATCCCCCGCCGTTCATTTATCATCTTTTCTAAACCTAATTAAGCGCATCTCGTTATGAGGTAATTTCTGGCAAGCGGAGAGCGGGTGGCTGCAGGTCTGGAGGCGTTCCCGGGAGCCAGGAGAGGTGGGAAACGCAGGATTTGGGATTTGGGATGGCTCCTACTTCTGCTTGGAGCACTGCTGCTGCTGCTGCTGCTGGGGCAGGCTCTTCACGGCCGCCTGGGCCTGGCCTTTGGAGGCCTGGCTTTGCTGGACCCCCTTGGGAAGGGCCCCGCATTTCTGCTGGCACTGGGCCGGGATCTGCTGCGGCTGCTTCTGCTGCTGGGACATCCTGGCCGGGCCTGCAATTCAAAACCGAGCAAATTTTAGGCTTAAATTTGCCTTTTTGGGTAATTTTAAAGGTGAATTTTTGGGTAATTTTAAAGGTGAATAAATTCGCCTTTTTGGGGTGTTGGGGTTCCGGGCGCTGCCTCAGCTTTGAGGTCGACCCCGCGGATTTAAACTCAATCCCAGTCCCGAACCAGGATTGAATCCCTGACGTCTGAATTTTGGGGAGTTGCTTCCCGCCCTTTGTTGGGGTTTTTTTTTGGATCCCGTCCCGTTCCCTGCAGGATCGGTCGCCCCGCTCAGGGATCAGGGAGTAGCTGTGCCTAAAACGAGGATCAGAGGCAAAGCCCAGCCTAACAAAGCCAGGGAAAGGCTGCAGAGCTGGAGAGGAGACAAATGGCGCCAGGGGTTTTCCTTCCTTCCCCCTGCTCATTTTTTTCTGGGAATCACGACTTTAAAAAGCTTGGGGGAAAAAAAGTGGATTTGGAGGAAAGCTGAACTCAAGGAGAAGCTCCAAGGAAAGCAGCAAAAGAGGAGATGAAAACTGGGGAAATCTCAGGATTGGGAGTTTTGGCAGGGAAAAAATCCTTTGGTAACAATCCCAGTATTGGATACCAATCCCAGTATTTGATAATATTCCCAGTATTTGATAATATTCCCAATATTTGTTAATATTCCCAGTATTTGATAACATTCCCAGTATTTGGTACCAATCCCAATATTTGATACCAATTTTTGGAACCACCACGTCTCTTCCCAGCCCCATGAAATTCAGGTGGATTGAGGATTTTATCCAAGAAAACAGAACCAGGATCCCCGGAAATCCGGGAAGCTGTTCCACCATCATGCCCATGGATGCCGGCCTTTGGTTATCCACGGGATTCTTATCAATCCCAGAAAAATCATCACAGAGATCCGACCCAAAGAGTCCCAAACCACTGGATGGAGCCTCAAAACACCCAAAATTCTATAACACGGTTTTCCACCCATTGCAGGCGGAATTTTTGGGGGGAGGCAACCCCAATTTGGGGCAGAAAACAGTGAAAAAAATCCCAATTTTTGGGGAGACACAACCCCAGTTTGGGGCAGAAAGCAGCAAAAAAAATCCCAATTTTTGGGGAGACACAACCCCAGTTTGGGGCAGAAAACAGCGAAAAATCCCAATTTTTGGGGAGACGCAACCCCAGTTTGGGGCAGAAAACAGCGAAAAAAATCCCAATTTTTGGGGAGACGCAACCCCAGTTTGGGGCAGAAAATAGCGAAAAATCCCAATTTTTGGGGAGACACAACCCCAGTTTGGGGCAGAAAGCAGCGAAAAAAATCCCAGTTTTTGGGGAGACACAACCCCAGTTTGGGGCAGAAAACAGCGAAAAATCCCAATTTTTGGGGAGACACAACCCCAGTTTGGGGCAGAAAACAGCGAAAAATCGCATTTTTCCCACCCTGGGGCACCAAACCCCCCGTGTGGGCAGCGAGAGGGGCAGGGAGGGACTCACCTGGCGCGTCCTGCTGGAGGAGGGAGCTCAGGAGGAGCCGCTGCGGGTGCGGAGCCTCCCCCGAGGAGCAGCTTTTATATCCCTCAGGATGGCTCCGGATTAAACTCGGTGACCAGAATCTTTCACAACCAGAACCGGCTCCGCTCCCACCTCCTGGACCTCGGTCAAAGCCCGGCAGGGATTCCCTCCTCTCCCAGCTGCTGCGGGGGACTGGGTGTTCTGCAGCCAGGGCACGCCCAGGGCTGCTCATCGCGGGGTGATTTGTTAATAATTCGTTAATGGTTTCTTAATAATTCACAACATCCCCGTCCCGAGCAAAGAACCGGCAGCCGGGACAACCCACGTCCACTTGGGAATGAGTTTTAGGGATAATTTTGGCTGGGGAGCACCTGGAGAAGTCTGAGTGGGGTTGGGAATCTGTGCTGTCTCCTAGGGAAGGCTCCAGATCCCAGTTTGCGACCTGGAAAAGCACCAGATCCCAGTTTGGAACCTGGAAAAGCACCAGATCCCAGTTTGTGACCTGGAAAAGCTCCAGATCCCAGTTTGGGACCTGGAAAAGCACCAGATCCCAGTTTGGTTCTGGATTTTGCTGTTTCCCTCCTCTATTTCCCATCCCAAAAACAAGAATGAAATTTTTTTTATTTTCCCCCCCCCTAATAAATCAGGAAGGTTTTGCAGGCTCCTGCACCTGATGAAATATCCCTAATTTATTGCAAATATCCCAGGAATTCCAGCAATTCCCGACACTGACCACAGCTGGTGCGTCAGGGCTTGGCCACAGGAAATGTGGGGAGCACAGCAGGTCCCTCCAGGATTTTCCAGGTGCTCCCTGTTCCCAGATAAAATGGAAAAAAAAATCCATTTTCAGGCACAGGTGATGGATCAGGATGGAGATGGTCCAAAATCAGGTGATTCACAGGGTTGGAACTCCACGTGATTCCTGATTTAAACCTTTTCCATGATTCATGGTTTAAACCTTTTCCAGGCCTCCAAGAGCTTGGATCCCCAAAAATTTGGAGGAATTTGAGGCACAAATTCCTCATTTCCCCATCAGTTTTCCTGGCAATGCCCAGTCCAGGTGTGTTCAGGTGCAGGGGTTGTTTTTTTTTTCCATGATTCCTGACTAAAACCTTTTCCATGCCCCAAAGATGTCACAGAAGTGGCACCTCCAGGGGCAGAGCTTGGATCCTCAAAGATTTGGGTTCCTCGGGAGGAATTTGAGGTGCAGATCCCTCATTCCCCCACCTGTTTTCCTGGGAATTTCTGGCCCAGGTGTGGGGTTGTTCGCCCCCATCCCTAAAACCTTTTCCATGTCCCTAGGGTGCCACAGAAGTGTCACCTCCAAGTTGCTCCTGAGGGCAGATCCTCAAATTCCACGGAGGAATTCCAGGTGCTGATTCCTCACTTCCCCACCCTTTTTTTTTTGTTTTTTTTTTTTTGGGAATTTCTGCTCCTGCTTTGCCCCTCAGGTGTGCTCAGGTGTTTGCCCTCCCCAGCGGTGGTTTTTTTTTGCCTGCCACCATCCCCACCTGCGGGTGTCACCTCCCGGTGTCACCTCCTGGTGTCACCTCCTGGTGTTGGCAGTGAGGGACGCAAAGAGGAACCTGCTCCTCGCCTCCCCACCCGCACATTAAAGAGGAGATTTGGAAACAGCGTCGGCACGCCCCCGGAATATTAATATCTCTCTTTTCTTCTCCAGATTAGATGTTCCCCACCCTTCCCGTAATGAGGGGGTAGGTGGGGAGCGATTTCAGCATTCCCAGACGGGGCCGGAGGTGAAGAAAGCCACAGGCACAACCCGGGACACAGTGGGAGCTTTATCTCCGAAATTTGGGGGGTTTTTTTATGGGTTTAACACCCTCCAGTTAACAACTTTTATGGGTTTAACACCCTCCAGGTGGTCACGGGGTCAAATTCAGCTTTGAACTTATCCAGAATAAAGGTGGAGGAGCCTTTATTAAAATTATTTAGTATTATTAAAATTATTTAGAATTTATTTATTTATTAAAATATTTATTTGTTCAATTGTTAAAATGCAATCATTTAAATTTATTTAAAACTGTGCCTTCCAGGTGTCCAATTCCTTTATTAATTTAAGGCTTTCTTCCACTTAAATTCGCCTTTTAACGGTTTCTAAGATTTACTTCCAAAATCCCAAGCTGTGAAGACCAAAACTCTGTCTGAAAATGAAATTTCTATCAATAATTTCAGGCATCTCTCAGAAAAGAATTGACCAGACGATGATTTCTTTGTCGAATTAGAAGTAATTTCTCCATATTAAACGTTTTTTTACTTCAGGCATAAAACCCTCCCCAACGACTTTTGAAAACTGAAATTGAAGATATTTTGGGGCCTGAAGTCATGGAAATGGGGAGAAAAAAGACAAAAGACAGCTGGTGCCATCGATGGTCATTTTTTATTGCTGCACAGAGAATTCACAAGACTGAGAAGAGACAAGAGGAGAAGGGAAGGGGAAAAGCGTCGACATCTTCCACCATCAGCTGCTGACAGCGTTTCCCGGGAATCCCAACGCTAAAATATTGGGAATATCCACGGAAAAACGCCAGCACGGCAGGAGCAGAAGTGAAAACACGGGGAACGCTCAGAGAGGAAACATTTTCCAAGACAAAGACAGCGTGGGACGATCAGAGCAGGACGTTGCGTTGCCGACGGGTCTGCGCCGTGTTTTCCATCCAGAGCCCGCGATTTTGGCTCCTCACCAGTGAGCGGAGCCTCCCCGCAGGGCCAGGCCCGCGTCAGGGTCAGCAGGGGCGGGAGCAGGGCTCCAGGCACACGGCCTCGCACGACTCCACGCACTTGGTGCTGCAAACCTCGGCCTGGCACTGCTCCACGCACTTGGTGACACAGGGCTCGGGGCACTGGGCAGGGCACGGGGTGGCACAAACATCCACGCACTGCGGGGCACAGCTGGTGGCACACTGGGTGGCGCAGACATCCACGCACTGCGGGGCACAGCTGGTGGCACACTGGGTGGCGCAGACATCCACGCACTGCGGGGCACAGCTGGTGGCACAAACATCCACGCACTGCGGGGCACAGCTGGTGGCGCACTGGGTGGCACAAACGTCCACGCACTGCGGGGCACAGCTGGTGGCGCACTGGGTGGCACAGACGTCCACGCACTGCGGGGCACAGCTGGTGGCACACTGGGTGGCGCAGGGCTCCACGCACTGGGTGACGCAGCTGGTGGCACAGGGGGCCTGGCAGACCTCGACGCACTGGGTGACGCAGGGCTCCGGGCACTTGGCGCACTTCTGCAGGCAGGGAGGGGGCAGGCAGGGCTGCTTGCACTGCTCGTAGTAGTAGGACATCCTGGGGAGGTGCTGGGAGAGCAGGAAAGAGCTGGGAAAAAGCTGGGAAAGAGACAAAAAGAAAAAAGGTCAGGATATCGGTGCGTGCTGATCGAGGCGCGATTGGCGGTGAGAGGTCGCGGTGGGTTCGTGTTGGGCTGAGGAAAGGAATGTTGGGAAAAGATCCTGCATCCAGGATTCCCGGGTTCTGGAGTTGGAAGAGACCCCTCAAGGATCTCATCAAGTCCAACTTTTCAGGGAATGGCCCCTGCAGGGATCAAATCCGTGAGCTTGGCGCTGGGATTAATAAAATCCCAGGGTTTTTATTAACGCTGCCAGAGAACCCCTTCCTTCACTGGGAACCTGCTAGGAAGCCTAGAGCCATAAATCCTGAATTTTATGGGATTGCAAACTCTGTAGAAGCCGTAACACAAAAATACTCCAGTTCCTCCTGTTCCCAGTTCCATCAGCAGACGTTCCAGGCCTCGTCTTCTCCTTATCAGATCCTCACGCCCACCTGGGCTGGGAATTCCCAACCACAAAGCCCAGAGGCCACAAATCCCCACCATTATCCCATGGAATCGCGGGATGGTTTGGGTTGGGAGGGATCTCAAAGATCATCTCGTTCCAGCCCAGACCAAGTTGCTGCAAGACCTGTCCAACCTGGCCTTGGACACTTCCAGGGATGAGGAATCCATGGGATAACCTGGGCCAGTGCCTCACGGTTTCTTCCCAATATCCAACCTAAATTTCTCATATTTCAGCGTAAACCCGTTCCCTGTGTCCTGTCCCCGCAGCTCCTGAGGAAAAGCCCCTCTCCAGCTTCCCTGGAGCCCCTGCAGATCCCGGACCTGAGCTCTCCAGAGGCTGAACATTCCCAGCTCTCCCATCCTGATGATCCTCCAGATCCTGAGACATCACTGGAGTTTTTTTGGTGGATTAATGGGGCTCATCCTTCCTTGAGGGAAGGGTTGGCCTGGAGGCTGCAGCTCCAATTTCCAGCTCATTTCCTCCTCTTGGCTTCTCCCAGAGGTCTCCCCCGGCTTTGCCTGCAGGAATTCTGCAGCTCCCTCCTTCCAGGTAGAGCCTCTTCCCACCCATCCCGTTTGAAGTCCCAGGAGCTGCTCCACAGCATCCATTAATTTATTTAATTCCCAGCCTTAACGAGGCAGGAACAAATTAACCAGGATGGAACAGGAGGGAGGAGGAGGAGAAACAGCCACAGTTCTACACGAGGTGACTTCTCCAAGCTCCTCCAGGCAGAGCAAACCCTCAATAAAATCCCCAATTCCCAGGACAAATCCCAGAAGAGAAGCACAGGAGCGAAGCTCTCCCGGAACCAGGAGTGAACTCTCTTTTTCCACGAGACATCCTGATAGAAATTCCCTGATAAAGCCAAGGAGGACTTACCGGGTCACCGGTCCTGGCGAGCGACGGAGAAGCCAAAGGAACTGGCGGGAGCCTCGGAACCCAAACCTTTTATACGGCCGGAGTGGCGTCAGCTCCGGAAACGCGGGAGCCCAGGGGGATGGACAGCTGACCACAAACTGCCCCGGCAGGCTCCTCCTCCACATGCTTTGCATGTTTGTTTGCATCCTAATTTTTGGTGGAAGGCCTCTTCCAGGAAAGCAGGTGATGCTGAGGCAGCCGCGCTCCCATCCCGGTCATGCGGTTCCCAACGGGAATGGCGGAGTCATTAAAAAAAAAAAAAACCAAAACAACGGGTGATGAATTAATTGGTTTTCAGAAAGGGATTTAATGCGCTGGGACATTTCCGTGGCCTTATTTCCATAAATGTTGGGGTTTGATACCTGGAGTTTTTCCAACGTGGGATGGCTGTTATTAGGGAAGATGGATAATTAATTGGATTTACTATGAGAAATAGCCTGTCCTAATTCTCATGGAAAGGCACAGCCAGTCCTCCAGCGCTCCCACAAAACCTTGAGGACCCCGTTTTCCTGATAAATTAAATTATTTCATTCATCCAACCCATTCTTTTCCATGGATTAACACCATGTGTGCTTGGAAATTCCAGTGGGGACACAACTCCAGGTTTTTTGAGGAACACTTCAAGACATTCAAGGCAGAATAATCCTCATTTTAAAAATTGATTTTCCCTCACAGAAAAGTACAAAAGGCTCCAGTTTAAATGGGATTTAGGCCCAGGGTGATACTACTAATAATAATAATTTTTATTAAAGTTTTGCCGGTAATGGAAAATCAACATTTCTCTCAGATATTCCAATCACAGAGATGGGAAGGCGACCATCACAAAAATGCTGGATAGGGGAGAAAAAACCACCCCAAAACGAACCAACCCAGCATGAGCAGCACGTCCTGTTTACTCCCCAAACCCGGAGTCCCCGGGAGAATTCCAGGCGTCAGCGCCGGTTCCTTCCCCGTGCTTGTACTGGAATTCCACCCGGAGCTGACGGATCTCCACGGGGTTTTTTGTCACCTCAGCTTTTCCACAGACTCAGCTCCCCACGTGCAGCTTCTCCCCTTCCCCGGAGGCTCCGGTGCCCCCAAGGCTTTTCTGGGGATAAACTGGGACTGGCAGAGTGTGGTTTGCTCATCCTAAACATCTCCTTTGCCACGGGAGGAGAAACTGCACCCAGCAGAGCTCGGATCTGGGAGCTGAATTTTTAGGCAGATGAATCCCTCCTCATTTTCTCCTCCTCGAGCTGCCGGGTGTGGAAATTTTCCCCCAGAGCAGCTTCCAAGTCTTATCTTCCCAAGGAATATCCCATATTCCGGTTGGAACAGCTCCTCAGGCACCAGGCTCACCTCAAAACCATCTCTGAGGACCGGTCCTGCACCTCCCTTTCTACCCCGAGTTGTTTCACACCCTGTAGTTAACCTTGATTAGCAAGAAACTGGGGCCTTCCAAAAGTGGATTGTTTCGGGAGACGTAAAGGGACCCGCATCCCAACACGCGGGAACGCGGGAACGTCACAGGGCCAGGTCGTTATCCCTAATTGGCACTCATTTGGGAATCTCCATTACGTTCATGGACAGCTGGAGTCATTGGGGTTGTCACGTTGGTGTCAGTGAGTCAGGACCCCGCAGCGACGTCCTTCGGTGGCTCCGGTGACTCCCCCGCGGCAGGCCGGGTGTTCCGGAGGGAATTCCACGAGGGAATTCCATGAGGGCAGCACCCCCAGCTCCAAGGGCCTTGTGCTGGAGGGCCAAAGATTTTCCAGGGATCCAAAATCCCTGAGATTGGGAAAGATCTCCCAGAACATCAAGTCCAAGATGTGTCCAAGCCCACCTTGGTCACCCCGAGGAATCTCCAGGAATTCCTCAGACACCTCCAGGGGTGGCCAATCCAAACCTCCCTTAGCCCCTTCCAAGGCCTCCCCACCCTTTCCAGGAGGGATTTGCACAAATTTCCCACCCTGAGCCTCCCCTGGCCCAGCTTGAGGTTGTTCCCTCTTGTCCTGTTCCCTTCCCTGAGATCAGATCCCAAATTCCCCCTGGATCCTCCTTTTCTCCCAGCTGAGCCCCCCCCCATCTCCCTCAGGATTTTCCAGACCCTTCCCCAGCCCCATTCCCACCCCTGGACAGGCTCCAGCCCCTCCATGTCCCTCTTTCCATGATTTTCCAGACCTGGACACGGAATCGAGGTCCAACCCCTCCACCCCAAAATTCCCATTTTCCCGAGCAAGAAAAGGAATTTTTTCTGTGTGTTTCGGTCACTTTTCATGGAAATCAGGGATTCTCCCCATTTTCCTGCCCAAACCCTCCACAACCGGTTGCAATTAACCCTCCTGGGCCTTCATCAGACCCAACTTTCCCCTCTCCTCATTCCCACAAGGGCCTGGGCAAGGTGGGAGGGTCTGACCCAGCTCCAGGGCAGTGTCCAGGCGGCTCTGGGAACCCTGGAATTTTTGGGATGCCAGGAGGATGAGAGGAGAGGACACTCAGCCTCACACGGGCGTGAGCGGCTCCTCCAGTCCATGCCCCAGGGACAGTTTGGATCCAGCCATGACAGGAACCCAAATCCCACCATTCCGGCCTCTTTTCCTGTTTACTGCGGAAGGTGAGCGTGCAGGGAAGAATGACAATTAGCACCTGAGTAATTGAACCTGGGAAGGAGGAACCGGCTGTGGTTACGAAAAAAAAAAAAAAGAAAAAAATTCCTCACCTCTTTTATCTCTTTGCCTTCTCTGCTTTGATTTGCTGCGTTTTTTCAGGAAAAATCTCTGGATTTCCCTCCAGACTTTTTTTTTTTACTTTGGTGGATAAAATTGCTTTGATCTCCATGGAAATTTTAGAGCTCACCTGGCGGAGGAACCAGGGGGATTCCTACAACATTTCCTTGTAGTGAGCAGCAATTTTCTGCCTGTTTTAATTTCACAGGTATGGAATAAACATCCAGGTGTTCATGCAGGAAGAATTCCCGTTTGTTTGGTTGGTTGGTTTTCTGGAAATGGGGGCTACGAGATGATTTCAATCTGAATTTTACGGACACGTGATTAAGTACCCTACCAGCACCACACCAGAAGGGAAAAATTAATCCAAAAGCCATTTTTTTCCCCCACCTACATTTTATTTCCCAGGAAACCGAAGGATTTGGGAGCAGGAGCGAAGGACATCATTGCCTGCGCAGAATTTTAAGGAATTTTAGAGGCGTTTTGGGGTCCAGTGAAACCCCACGGGGAGGATTTGTGCCCCAGCCCGCCGGGATCGGAGGAGCTCCGGGGGAGGAGCTCGCCGGTTGTCACCAACCCCGGGCCTTGGGGCATCTTTGGAGGAGCCGGTGGCGGCTCCCAGACGGTCGCGCCCCGTCTGCCGCCGCCCCCGCTCCTCCCGCCCGCATTCCGAGCGGGATTTGCTGCGCCAAACCCTCCCCAAACCCTCCCCGGGCCCGGCTCCCAGCCGAGCTCAACCTGGGGAGCCTCCCGGGATGGTCCCGGATCCCCGTTTGGGGGGTTTGGGATCGAGTGATGGAGGAGTGCTTGGAAAATTTCACCTTTTTTGGTGGGTTTTCAGGTGTTTTTCCAGGCTGGAAATCCCATCTGAGCTGGGATTTCAGATGTTGGTCTGGATTATCAGATGTTGATCTGGGTTATCAGATATTGATCTGGGTTATCAGATATTGATCTGGGATTTCACACACTGATCTGGGATTTCAGGCATTGATCTGGGATTTCAGACATTAATCTGGGATATCAGGCATTGATTTGGGATATCACGGATGTCAGGACTGAGGGAAGGGCTGGAGATGTGCTTTTGAGATTACCTGGGCCGGGCCAGCAGTTGGATTTGATGATCCCTGTGCGCCCCTTCCATCTCAGGGCATTCCACAGTCCCAGGGAGACCTTCCCAAGCATTTTTTATTGCAAAAATTTGGGATTTTAGGAAAGGAATTAAAAGGAGGCGAAGGAAATGCGTGAGGCCAATGCCAAGATCGTTTCTTTTATTGCTTCAAGGAAAAAGATCAAGAGGAAGGACAGAAGAAAGAGGGGAATTCCTCCATCACACTCCTGGTGCGAGGGGGAACTGCGGATTCTTTCTCCCAGGGAACCATCCCGGGGGCACAAAATCACTCGGTGACGTCCTGTGAGGAACGGCGCTTTCTTGGGGTGAAAAACAGCAGGAATGGGGCAGAACGTGAGGAAAATGAGGATTTACTCTTCCTCTGGAGATCCCGTGGGGATCCCACCCCGGAGCCCCTCAGCGAGCCCGGAATTTCGGGCAGCCCGAGACGGAGCAGCGCTGGCCGCACACGGGGCAGGTCTGGGTGACGCAGGTGGTGGGGCAGGAGTCGGCGCACCTGGTGACAACCTGGACACCTCCACGACTGGGGACACAGCACGGGGCTGGGCATGTGGTGGGCACTCCCTGGCAGCAGGCGTCCTGGCAGGTGGTGGTGCAGGTGGGCACTCCCTGGCTGCAAGAACTTCGGCAGGTGGGCACTCCCTGGCAGCAGGGGTCCTGGCAGGTGGTCATTCCCTGGCTGCAGGGGTCCTGGCAGGTCGTGGTGCAGGTGGTCACTCCCTGGCTGCAGGAATTTTGGCACGAGGTCACTCCCTGGCTGCAGGAGTCCTGGCAGGTGGTCACTCCCTGGCAGCAAGGGTCCTGGCAGGTCGTGGTGCAGGTGGTCACTCCCTGGCAGCAGGGATTTTGGCAGGTGGTCACTCCCTGGCAGCAGGGGTCCTGGCAGGTGGTCACTCCCTGGCAATAGGAACTTCGGCAGGTGGTCACTCCCTGGCAGCAGGGATTTTGGCACGAGGTCACTCCCTGGCAGCAGGGGTCCTGACAGGTGGTGGTGCAGGTGGTCACTCCCTGGCAGCAGGAACCTTGGCCAGTGGTCACTCCCTGGCAGCAGGGATTTTGGCACGAGGTCACTCCCTGGCAGCAGGGGTCCACACACCTGGTGGCACATCTGGTGACACAACAAGGATCTTGGCACCTGGCCACCCCCTGGCAGCACGGGTCCACGCACCTGGTGGCACATGTGGTCACTCCCTGGCAGCAGGAGTCCTGACAGGTGGTGGCACATGTGGTCACTCCCTGGCAGCAGGAGTCCTGACAGGTGGTGGTGCAGGTGGTCACTCCCTGGCAGCAGGGGTCCACGCACCTGGTGGCACATGTGGTGACACAGCAGGGATCCTGGCACGTGGTGACGCACTTGGTGACCTCCTTGCAACACGGATCCACACACCTGGAGACACATCTGGTGACCTCCTGGCAGCACGGGTCAACGCATCTGGTGGTTGTGCACTTGGTGACCTCCTTACAACAGGAATCTTGGCACGTGGTGACACACTTGGTGACCTCCTGGCAGCAGGGATTGACACACCTGGTGGCACATCTGGTCACACAACAGGGATCTTGGCACGTGGTGACACACTTGGTGACCTCTTTGCCGCAGGGGTCTTGGCACGTGGTGA
Source organism: Agelaius phoeniceus (assembly GCF_051311805.1). Lineage (NCBI taxonomy): Eukaryota > Metazoa > Chordata > Aves > Passeriformes > Icteridae > Agelaius > Agelaius phoeniceus. The sequence continues at coordinate 2,171,928 of NC_135295.1, forward strand.
CACACTTGGTGACCTCCTGGCAGCAGGGATCCACACACCTGGTTCTGCACTTGGTGACCTCCTGGCAGCAGGGATCCACACACCTGGGCTCACACCTGGTCACACAGCAGGGATCTTGGCACGGGGTGGAGCACTTGGGCACCTTCTTGTAGCACGGATCCACACATCTGGAGCTGGACTTGCTCCCCTTCTTGGAACAGGGATCTCCACATCTGGTGCTGGACTTGGCACCTTTCTTGCACCACGGAATCACCCACGGGCTGCTCCACTTGGTCACCTTCTTGCAGCAGGGCTCGTAACACGGCGTGAGGCCCCTGGGGGCCTTCTTGCCACACGGGTCCACATACGTGGTGACACACCTGGTGACCTCCTGGCAGCACGGGTCCACACACGTGGTGACACGCTTGGAGACCTCCTTATAACACGGATCCTGACATGTTGTGACACACTTGGTGACCTCCTTATAACACGGATCTTGACACGTGGTTTCACACTTGGTGACCTCCTGGCAGCATGGGTTCACACACGTGGTCACTTCCTTGCAACAGGGATCTTGGCACGTGGTGACACACTTGGTGACCTCCTGACAACACGGATCCACACATGTGGTGGTGCATGTGGTCACCTCCTTGCAGCAGGGATCCTGGCATGTGGTGACACACTTGGTGACCTCCTTACAACAGGGATCCTGGGACGTGGTGACACACTTGGTGACCTCCTTACAACAGGGATCCTGGCACGTGGTGACACACTTGGTGACCTCCTTACAACAGGGATCCTGGCACGTGGTGACACACTTGGTGACCTCCTGGCAGCAGGGGTCCACACATGTGGTGGTGCACTTGGTGACCTCCTTACATGTGGTGGTGCATGTGGTCACCTCCTTGCAGCAGGGATCCTGGCACGTGGTGACACGCTTGGTGACCTCCTTACAACAGGGATCCTGGCACGTGGTGACACACTTGGTGACCTCTTGACAACAGGGATCCACACACCTGGTGACGCACTTGGTGACCTCCTTACAACAGGGATCCTGGCACGTTGTGGTGCACGTGGTGACCTCCTTATAACAGGGATCTTGACATGTGGTGACACACTTGGTGACCTCCTGGCAGCACGGATCCTGACACGTGGTTGTGCACTTGGTGACCTCTTGACAGCACGGATCTTGACATGTGGTGGTGCATGTGATGACCTCCTTATAACACGGATCCTGACACGTTGTGACACACTTGGTGACCTCCTGACGGCACGGATCCTGGCACGTTGTGACACACTTGGTGACCTCCTTATAACACGGATCCTGACACGTTGTGACACACTTGGTGACCTCCTGACGGCACGGATCCTGGCACGTTGTGACACACTTGGTGACCTCCTTATAACACGGATCCTGACACGTTGTGACACACTTGGTGACCTCTTGACAACACGGATCTCGACATGTGGTTTCACACTTGGTGACCTCCTTATAACACGGATCCTGACACGTGGTTTCACACTTGGTGACCTCCTGGCAGCACAGGTCCTGGCACGTGCCCGTGGAGCACTTGGCCACCTCCTGGCAGCAGTCCTGGCTCCTGCTGCAGCTCTCGGTCACCCAGCAGCAGCAGCAGCAGGGGTTCCTGCACCTCGTGGAGCTCCTGGCCACGTCCTGGCAGCTCGGGGGCACGCACGTGGTGGCTACGAGGCTGCAGGGCTTGGCGGCCTGGGCCAGGCTGCCCAGGCTGCCCAGGCTGACGTAGGTGGTGGTGCCGGGGTAGCAGCAGGGGCTCCGGCGGGGAGGGAGGCACCGGGAGCCGCTGGCGGTGCCGCAGGGATCCAGGCTGGGTCTCACCGGGAAGCTCCGCACCAGCACGGCGGGAGGGGGGATGCAGATCTGGCTCAGCGGGCAGCCGGTGGCGCGACGCATTCTTGGGGGGAACGGGGGGAGGCTGGAAGCGGGAGAGGAATAAAATTTAAAATTTAAAAGGTGTGAAAACGTTCCAGGCTGTTCCATACACTGGATTAATTCTTCCTTTTCCCATTGAATCCCGAACTGGGAAAACAGCCGTGAGGCGAGGAAGTGACTCCACATGAAAGTGTTTTAGACAAATTTGGAGCTGTTTTCAGGCAGCTTCCTCTCAAAACAGGAAGTAAAAATTGTTTGGGCCCCTTTAGGTTTTCTGCAAGGTCTGAAGCCTCCACCTGCCCACGCCTCCCCTTGCTTTGGGATGAATCTTTCCCATTTCTTCCCCGATTTCACCCAAAAAGGCTTCAGAAGACCCTGCCCTCATCCAGAGGCCGCCAGTGGCAGCTGGAAAACCTCCCCAAGGAAAGGCTCTGCCGTGGCTGCTTTTCCCACAAAATCTGCCTGGCTCTTCCCACCCCGAGTTTTCCTCCCAGGCACCGCGGCCTCCCCTGGCAGCCTGAGAGTCTCCACTCCTTATCACCCCTCCCACTCCTCCCCTTTGAAGTCCCAGCCTGGCCTTTTGATCTCTCCCAGCACCAACAATTCCCTGGGTGAAACACGGCACAAAGTCGGTGAGGGCAGAGAGAGAATTTCGTCCTCCTTGATGGAAAAAGAGCAAAACCCACAGCAAATAAACCCCAGAGAAGACAGAATTAAAATCCGGGGGAATCCCAACCCCAATATGCCCAAGCAGAAACACTTTTAAGTCTTTTAATTTGTTTCTGCACGGCTCCAAAATGAAAACAAAAAAAACCCCAACCACGAGGTGACTTCCTAGGAAACCGAGCCGGACTTACCCAATTCTCCACCAGCGAGCACCAAATGAAACCAAAAATGGCTTGAGGAACAGGACAATAGGAATCCTTTTATAGGATTTTGGTGTCCGTGGCTCCGGAAGTGAGACACCTCAGGGGTATGGAAATCAAATATTTAATAATCCAGACCTGCTCTGCTCCAATCCTTCAATTACTTCGCTCGACGTTATAATTTTTAATGTCGCCGGGGTGGGATGTGAGGCTCTTGTGACTGCCAGGAATTCCCCATCCAAGTATTTCCTACAGACTGGGAAATGCAGATGAGACAGCCTGGAAACAATCCCCCTCAGGATTAAACTCTGGAAAAAAAGCTGTTTTGGAGCATTTGGGGAATGGAGGTGGGATGGGACTCTGGATGGGACCTGGTTCTCTTACAATATTCCTTCTGCTGGGAATTTTATTCCTGGTAATCTGCTCAGCTTTCCCTCGATCCCTCAGTTGGAAGAGCCTCTCCATGAATATTTTGGATGGCTCAAAGAGGCCCCAGGATCGTCCCCAAATCTTCAGTGTCTCCCAGCCCACCTTTTCCTCAAGGTCCCTGGAACATCTGGGTGGCCTTGGCTGGTCTCGAGCCGTGGGACCCAAATCGGACACAGCTCCAGATGTGGTCCAGGAATTCCTCAGACACCTCCAGGGGTGGCCACTCCAACACCCCCTGAGCTCCTTCCAAAGCCTTTTCCCTTTTCCAGGAGGGATTTCCCCAAATTTCCCATCCTGAGCCTCCCCTGGCACAGCTCGAGGCCATTCCCTCTTGTCCTGCCCCATTCCCTGGGATCAGACCCAAATTCCCCCTGGAAGAGCCCGAAATTCCCCCTGGATCCCCCTTTTCTCCAGGCTGAGCCCCCTCAGCTCCCTCAGGATTTTCCAGCTCCATTCCCATCCCTGTCCCTCTTTCCATGGTTTTCCAGAACTGGACACAACACTGGACATTCCCCTCCCCAGTGGACAATCCCTGCCCTGGTCATTTTTGCCACAATCCTTTGATTTTCTTTTTAACACAAATTCAATTTCTTTGATTTGCCGGGATTTTGGCCGTCGGCCTCCAGGGAAATCTTCACATTTCCAGGATCTCCGGGGCCGTCCAGGACCTCTCCCGCGTGTCCCAGCTCCACCAGGCGACACCCAGGGCCACGAGGGGTGAACTCCCTGATCTCAGTGGCCTTTGGGCTGATTTTTTGTGCCCATTTTTGGTGCCAGGAGGTCACACCCAGCCCGGGAAGGTGACAAACTTCACGCGGCAGTCGCAGCTCGGAGCCGCTGCTTTCTCCCCGCGGAAAAGCCGTCCCTGCCTGGAAAAGAAGGAAGAGAGACCCAACCAGTTCCCCTGAGACATCAAAGGCTCTGGGATTCTCCTCTGCTCGCTGCCACCCAGCCCGAAGTCACCCGGTGACACAGCCAGGGACAGGAGTGACTCGCACCAGAGGCGAAGCCGTTTTCCACCAGGACACCAAAGGGGGTTTTGCCTCTTCTCCCTCCAAATTTGGGTGTCCAGTGTGGTGGTTTTTGGTTATTTCCTGGAAAAAAAAATAAATTTGGGATTCGTGACCCCTTGGGTTGGGAGTTTGCTGCTGACTGCAGGAAAAATTTCCTCTTTTTTTTTGGTTTTTTTTTTTGTTCAAACTCTCCCTTTGAGATTTTCTTGCTCAAATCTGTTCTCAGCTGAACAATTCTGATGATTTCCCAAAGTTCTTTTGGGAGGGAAGGGAACAGATTTGATTCACACTTTCGGGTTTATGGATTTCCAGCTGGGTGGAATTTAGCAGGTTTGGGGTAAAATGAAGGGAAAAGGGTGGTGGTCACTCCTCTGGTCACCTGCCTGCTCATGCCACACAAGGACAACGCCACCATCACGACAACGGGGACGGGATTTGAGTCAGAACTTCGGGAGCGGACGGAAAACATCACGGGACGAGTGGTGAGCGAAGAGTTTCCAGCAGCTCCGTGGAAAAACAGGACAGAAAAAGGTCAGAAGACGTGGCTAAAAATAAAAGAATCCCCCAAATCCCACATCCCATCCTGTCCCTAATGGTCCTCACGAGGTGTTGGGCTGGAGGCTGTTGGAGCATCCCGAAAACCTGCCCCGTCACCAGGTGATTATTGGCCAGCCGGCCGGGAATCCACTCATTTCCCAAATTCCTCCCTGGCGTCTGCGGGGCCACGTGAATTCCCGAGCTCCAGGTCCGGCTCCAGCCACGGAAATAGGCGTTTTCCATTAAAAATAATTAGGCAAATCATCCCTGGCAGGGCAGAGGCGGAGCGAGGCCGTGGGGAGCTCCAGGTGCCTGGGGCTCAGCGGCTCCGGAGGCCGGGAACACACCAGGAACATCCCGGGATAACGTGGCCGTGTCTGCCCTGCCGATCCCGACCCAAGGTGAGTCTCCTTGGGATCCTGCAGATCCCAGGGGTCGTTTTCCAGGATAGATTCCCTGGAAAGCTGAGAAAAGGGGGATTTGTGGTGTTCAGTTTCCTCGGGGGTAAAGGTTTAGGAGGGTAAAATTCTTCCCTTGCGCTGGCTTGGCTGTAATTCTGGAATTCCCAGGGATGTTCTGGAAAATTCCTGTTGTTCCAGCACTGGATTTAATGGGATTAAACCCCCATCCTGCCAGGATGTCCAGGATCCATTCCAAACTACTGGAAAAGGGAAAAACCACTGGAGAAAGGAAAAACAACTGGAGAAGGGGAAAAAAAAAACTGAGGAAGGGAAGGAAGTCACTTAAAAATTATAAATCTGAAAATGTGAATAAAATCCATTGTTATCCCCCCCCCCCAAAAAAAAGCTGGCAAATCGTTGGAACTGTTTGGCTGAGAGCAGATTTTAATGAGAAAAGCTGATTTTGGGAGCTTGAAGAGAAAAAGCGAAAAAATGAGGGCTTTTGTCCCACATTTTTCATGGAATTGGGTGTGAAATTGTTCCTTTTTCTTGCAGCTCTCAGTCGCAGGGAGATGAGCTCCTGTTCCTGCCTGGAAGAGGCTGCCCAGAGCCATCCCTGCGCCACGGTGGCCCCGGAGCAGAATTCCCCCATGGATCCCTGCCCATGCCAGGACGTTTGTCCCTCCTGTCCCTGCGACCCCCCTCAGGTCCCCCTCGGGGTCACCTCCCCGTCCCTCCCCGCGGATTCCGAGCCCTGCGCGGATCCCGTGAAGATCCCGAGCTCTGGAGAGGAGCCCTTCACCTTCGAGACCCCCGGGATGTGCGTGATGAGGTTCCCGCTGCAGAAATCCATCCTGACCGTGGAGCTCTGTCCCCCTGACTCGGCCGAGATCTTCCCGCTGCCCCAGGAGGAGCTCGGGGTCTCCAAAGCCACCGGGACCTGCCTGGACAACCTGGAGAAGCTCCGGCAGGAGCTCCCGGCCGTGGATCCCTGCACCCTCGAGGTGGTGGAGCTGGGCACGGATGAGCCCTGCCAGGCCCAGGGCACGATCCTGGGGGATCCCTGCGTGTCCCAAACCGGGATTTCCACGGATCCCTGCGTGTCCCAAACTGGGATTTCCACGGATCCCTGCATGTCCCAAAGTGGGATTTCCACGGATCCCTGCGTGTCCCAAAGCGGGATTTCCACGGATCCCTGCGGGTCCCAATCCCAGGGACTTGGGGACGCTGGAGATGCTAAGGACAGCAAATCCCAAACGTCCCCACGGAGCCCGTTCCGCCTCAACTCCTGCACTTCCAGCATCGTGGAGCGCTGCCTTTCCCGCTGCCAGAGCTTGTTCCGGGGCAAGAAATAGGATTGGGATCAGTGGGATGAAGGAAAGGGGTCCCTGCCCGGCTCGGGTGAGTCTGAGCTTCCCACGAGTTACGAAAAGAGAGGAAAGAGAGGAAATTGCTTCACGCGAGATTAAAAAAAAAAAAAAAAAAAAAAAAAAAAGCTGCTTTTCAATCATCTCTTAATTACCACGTCAGTTTGATTGCCCAACGAAAAGTGCAATAAATAATGGGAAAATGATCCCAGTGGGAATTGCAGCCGGGGTCCTGTTTCGTCACCCGCCGCCTTTTCGCTTCCCACGGATGAACGAGGAGGTTCAGAGTCCGCCTTAATTCATCCATGGTTTTGCCTTTGCATTTTTAATCCTCCTCCTTAATGGTTTTCCCCATTAAAATTGTGTGAATATTGAGGAAAGCAAATTTTCCTCTGCAAAAAAACTCGAGGAGCTCCTTCTCCCACGGATGAGAATTATTTTTAGGGAATTCTGGGCTGGATCTGAGTTTGGGTACCACCAGCACCCCCCCCCAGGGCTGGGGCTGCTCCCAGATTTATTTTGAGGAGCTGGAACCCAGCCTGGAATCCACATTTTCCTGGGATGAGTCCCCACCCCCAGAGGCTCTTCCAGGCATGGAGAATTCCAGTTAAACCAGCAGCTCCCAGTTTGCCGGAGGCTCGGAACCCCTCAGGACCCCCAGGGGAGGTGGATTTTTGCCTGGAGGCTTCGTTTGGGAGCTCCAAAATCCAGAAGGGACGGAGAAGGAACTCCTGGGAATGCTTGGGAAGCGCCAGAGCCTGTCCCAGCTCCCACCCCGGTGTCGCCAGCCAGAAATGGCCCTGGGAACCCGGGCAGGCCACTGGGAGAACTGGTTGGGCTGGGATTCCAGCGGCCCCGGTGTCCAGCAGGGGGGAACCGCTCCCTCCTCCCTGCCCCGGCAGCTTCGTCCAGGCCCATCCCGATTTGCACGGAATTCGGAGAGGTTCCAGCTTTTTCCGAACCGCTGTGACGCATCCGCTTCCAAATTAAAAAATAATCATCAGGATTTAATAGCAAGAGAGTGGGGTTCTTAATATTTGGCAGATCCGGGCTAAAAAAGGAAGGAATTCCAGCTGGGGAATTGGGTGAAAACATCTTGAAAAATAGATTGAAACATCCCAAGGAATGGGATGAAAATATCCTGAAAAATGAGATTAAGACATGCCAAGGAATTGGGTGTAAACATCCCAAAAATGGAATTAAAATATCCCAAGGAATGGGATGAAAACATCCTGAAGAATGAGATTAAAACATCCTGAGGAGCTGGGTGAAAACATCCCAAAAATGGGATTAAAACATTCCAAGGAATGGGATGAAAATAACCCGAGGAATTGGGTGAAAACACCCCAAGGAATTGGATTAAAACATTCCAGGGAATTGGATGAAAACATCCCAAAAAAATGGGATTAAAATATCCTGAGGAATGGGAAAATGAGCAAAAGGGGGCATGGAAAAATTCCTCCCTCCCTCCCCAGGAGGATCAGGAAAGGGAACAGGAAAATCCGAAATGTTTGTGAGTTTGGGGCTCGGAAGGTACAGAAAGGGTTTAATTAATTCCTCCTTAATTATCATTAATGATGGTTGGATTTATTAAAAGCGTCTCAAAGCAAGGGAAGGATCCGGGATGTGAATCCCTGATTTGAATTGTGGGATTATTCAAATATGGAGAATTCGAGGGGGGCCCTGGAATATTGAAATATTGAAATATCCTCATTAACATGGGAAAAAAAATGGGATTAGGGAATTTTCTGACACCTCTGAACGTCAGAGGGGATTAGGGACAGTGGGAAGAGCTCGGGAAAAAAAGGAAGGATTTGATTCCAATTATTTAATCACGGAGATGTGGGGGTGGAAAGCCCTGTGGAATGGGGAGGTTTAAGAATCTGCTCGGGGACGAGGCAAAAACAGAAAAAAAGGCCAAAATTTGGGGCGAATTCCCGCAGCTCTCAGTAGGGGAGGAGGGAGAAACGGCAAAGGAATGATGGGAAGGGGATAACATGGAAAAAAGATGGAAAAAGATGGATAAAGCCAGTAATAATATGGATAAAACCTTCAAAAAGAGGGGTAAAAGCTGCAGTAATAAATGAAATATGAAATAAAATAGAATAAAATAAAATAAAATAAAACATATATTTTAATATAAAATACATAAAATATAAAGATACATATAATATATCAATATATTATATATTTATATTATATAAAAATATTCTATATAAAATATATTATATATATATATAATATAAATATATAATTTTTATATATATATAAAATGTAAAAATCTATAAAGTCGACCTTCCTGAGCCATTTAAGGGGTTCCCAGTTCTCCCAGTGGCTCCCAGTCCGGCACTGGGAGCAGCGCGAGCAGTTCCAGCCCTTTCCCTCCGCGTGCCTCAGTTTCCCCGCGTGTCCCCGTCCCAGGTCCGCGCGCGGGACATTCCAGGGGATCCCAGCCCCGCTCCCGGAGCCACTTGGTGGCACTGTGGGAGAAGAATTCGCCGCTCGCTGCCGGCTCCAGGAGAATTCCAGGATCGTCCAGGAACATCCAGGGAAAGAGCTCCAGGATCACTGAGTCCAAGCTGGGATCGATCCCCCCCTTGGTCATCCCGAGGAATCTCCAGGAATTCCCTGGACACTTCCAGGGGTGGCCACTCCAACCCTCCCTGGGCCGCTTCCAAGGAAAATAAAAATAAAAATAAAAATTAAAATAAAAATAATAAAAAATTAATAATAAAATAAAATAAAATAAAATAATTAAAATAAAATAAAATATATAAAAGAAAAGAAAAGAAAATAGAATAGTAAGAAAAGAAAAGAAAAGAAAAGAAAATTTAAAAATAAAATAAAATAAAATAAAATAAAATAAAATAAAAAATAAAATAAAATAAAATAAAATAAAATAAAATAAATAAAAATAAAATAATTTTCCATTAATTTTCCCAAATTTCCCACCCTGAGCCTCCCCTGGCACAGATCGAGGCTGTTCCCTCTTGTCCTGGCCCCATTCCCTGGGATCAGATCCCAAATCCCCCCTGGCAGATCCCAAATCCCCCTGGATCTCCCTTTTCTCTGGGATCAGATCCCAGATCCCCCCCTGGATCCCCCTTTTCTCTGGGATCGCCCCCTCAGCTCCCTCAGGATTCTCCGTTCCCGTTCCCAGCCCCGTTCCCAGCCCTGGCCCCGCTCCAGCCCCCGGCCCAGCCCCGGTTCCCATCCCAACATCCTCATTCCTCTCCCTTTGTTTCCCCTCCCTCCCCACCCCTCTCACCAAACCCGTTCTGAGCCCCGGGCGCGGCTCTGGCACCACCTGAACCCCAACCCTGGCGGGGTAAAAATAACCAAAATCCCCAAATTAACCAAAATAACCTTTCCTGCCCAGTTCCTGCCCAATTCCTGCCCAATTCCTTCCCAATTCCTTCCCAATTCCTGCCCAGTTCCTGCCCAATTCCTTCCCAGTTCCTGCCCAATTCCTGCCCAATTCCTGGCCAGTTCCTGCCCAATTCCTTCCCAATTCCTGCCCAGTTCCTGCCCAATTCCTTCCCAATTCCTGCCCAATTCCTGCCCAATTCCTTCCCAATTCCTGCCCAGTTCCTGCCCAATTCCTTCCCAGTTCCTGCCCAGTTCCTGCCCAGTTCCTTCCCAATTCCTTCCCAGTTCCTGCTGGGGGTGCCCGTGGGAGGGGCCAGCAATTAATTCTGGAGAAAATCCTCATTAATGAGAAAAAAGCAAATAAAGGTGGGGGAATTGGGTGAGGGGCATTTCAGGGGTGTCTCCCCTGGAATTCCCAGGCTGCAATCCCAATCCTATAAAAGCTGGATTTGGGTGGGATATCCCAAATTCCCAACCCTGCCCTGTGCTGCTCTGGGTGGGATATTTGGAATTCCCGACCCTCCCTCGGAGAGTCCACAGCTAACCCCCCCCCACCACCAAGGATTCATCCCAAAATTCCACAAATCCGTGCCCGATCCAGGGAATTCCGAGGGAATCTTGGGATTCCACATCCCCGTGGGCAGGGGGGCGGTTTCTGGTCTGGGATTTCTGATTCAGAGCTGAGGCCGCTGTGGGATTCGGGGCCGTCTCGGGGGTGACGTCGGAGGTGGCACCCGGGGCTCCGTGTCCTGCGTGTCACCGACCTCAGACGAGGCGTGGGGACCTCGGCCGGGCCCCGATGGCGCAGATTGGGGGCAGGTGACAGCCGGGGACAAACAGGATGAGTGGGGTGAGGAGTCCTGGTGCCCCAGCCCGGAATGAGCCCCGCTGACCTCATCCCACTGCTCGTCCACATCCCGGCTGGAAAAGCATCCCAGCACCTGGGTGGGACAAATTCCACCGTCCCAGGTGGGTCCAGCCTGGCCTTGGGCGCTTCCAGAGATGGGGAATCCATGGAATAACCTGGGCCAGGGAAGGATTGATCCCTAAAATCCCATCTAAACCGGCCCAGGGGATCCTGGAATGGTTTGGGATGGAAAGGAACCTGAAATCCCAAACAATCCCACCCCAGTTCCATGGGCAGGGACCTTCCCCTATCCCAGGTGGGTCCAGCCTGGCCTTGGGCACTCCCAGAGATGGGGAATCCATGGAATAACCTGGGGCAGGAAAGGATTGATCCCTAAAATCCCATCTAAACCGACCCAGGGAATGCTGGAAGGGTTTGGGATGGAAAGGAACCTTAAGTCCCAAAAAATCCCACCCCAGTTCCATAAGCACCACCAGGACGTGCCTGGAGCCTTGGGAGAAGCATTTTTGGGGCACACCCAGCAGGAAAAGGGGTTCAGCACCACCAGGACGTGCCTGGAGCCTCGTTGCCTCATCCTGGGAATGTCACCGAATCCCAGGGAAGCGCTCCCGAGGCCAGGGACCTTTTCCAAGGCGGATTTCTGAGGCCCCAGCCCCTGGGGTGGGGATTCCAGACAGTTACAGGCCACCAAACCCCCCCTCATTTGCATAATCACCCAAAAATTCCACCCCAAAATTACAGTGTCCCAAGGGTGTCATTATGGCCCAGGCGGGGCCTAATTTGCACCAGGGTAATTTAATCCAGGTTCAAAAAAAAAAAAAAAGCCCAAAAATGAACGTTGGGGACAAATCCCTGGGCTGAGTGTCCCCGAGGTTATTAATTAGCCAGCGTTAATTAATTGGGCTCCTACACCCAGGGTGAGCCACGGGCGAGGCTGCGGGACGAGTTCCTGCTCTGAGGTGGCCCCCGTGATGTCCCCGTCACCCTGTCCCCCCTCCAAACCCCAAATCCAGGCTCTGGAATTTTCCAGATTTCCTCTAAGAGTTCCTGGGGAATAAAGGAAGAGTTAATTAATTTGCCATTCGAAGATTAACTTAAAAAATAGGGAGATTGCGAGGTAATTACGGTCCGAGGGCAGCCGGAGGAAATTCAGCATTAATTGACCTCTCAGCAGAGGTTTCTGCTTTTATTTTTAATTAAAATCCAGCCAAGTTGAAATTAAGATGGTCCAATTAATATTAGAAGTTTTATTGTGATTTTTCTCAATGAAAAGTCATCAATTGATTACAATTTCCTTGTTCAAAAATCCATTTAAAAATTCATTTAATCGTTTAAAAATGGTTGGCGTTGGTTTATTTTTTATATTGGATAATGTGGCCAAATACTCATTAATGAGAAGTAAAAATAAGAATAAAACTCTATAGGGGTGTCCCATGAGCCAAAATCAGGAGGATTTGGGGAATCTCACCCAGATTTTAGGGCTGAAATCTTCTTCCCTTTGCCTGATCCAAAGCTCAGTGACCTCGGGCTTGAAATTCCAAAGGAAATGCACAAAAAGAGACAAAAAAATCCCCTTTGGAATTGTGGGACGAATTACGTGGGTCATAAAGATCTTGATTGTCCCTGATCTGCTCATCCTGAGCCCTGCTGCCATCAGCACTTAAATTTTCTTTTTAATTAATTTAATTAATTTAATTAATTTAATTTAAATATTAATCCCTATTTTCATGTGGTTTTGCAGGTGTTAAAGACATAAACCCCCACCCATAACACAAATATTTACACTGAAATCCACCCTCCTCCATTTACGCTCTGGAGTCCTTCCAGATTCCCCCCAAAAACATCCGAAACTCGACCATAAAAGGATTTTACAGCCAGGATTTTCCAGGATTAGGCGGAACCGGCCTGAAGAGCCGCTGCTATTTCGGGGCGAAAATGATAGGGAAGGGTTGATAAAGCCAAATAACCCGTTTGGGACTGGGCTTGGCCCAGGATGAATCAGGACAACGTCCACGAAGGGTGGCTCCTCTCCAACCCCAACGGGGACCCTATAAAAGCAGCCCCGTCCTCGCCTGGCTCCGCACGGCTTCCCAGGAATCCCACTCGCTCCTGACGGTGACTTGGGTGAGTGGCTCCCTTGGGAATGTTCCCTCTGCCGGGAATTTTCCCCTTGGTTGGGAATTCTGGTGTTTCCCCGGGATTCACGGTGGACGGGAGAGTCGTTCCCAGCGTTTTTTGGGAATATCCAAGGATTTCTCCCTGTTGGGGTTGTTGGGTTGGGTTGTCGCTGAGGGAAGGGAATAGGGGAGAGGTCTGGGGGCTTCCTTGGGTGTGGGGTCAGCTCCCGGCTGGAGCAGTGGCCCCTTCTCCGTGGAAATTCCAGCGTTCCCATGGGGCAGGGAGTGCTCGTGTGCCCGGGCACGTTCCGGAGGCGGGAATCGGGCACGGCGCAGCTCCCCGGGATCAGATCGGGCACGGAGGTTCCCCATGGGCGGCTTGGGGATGCCACAAGGGAGGAAGGAGGGAAGGAGGAGGCTTTGGAGGTTTCCAGACGCAGCTCTTGAGGTCTCTGCCCCAGATCTTGTCTTGGGTTGGGTTAAAGCTGCTCTCACCAGGATCACAGGGATGGATCTTGGAAACACCAGGAAGTCCTGGAATGAGGCCATGGAGATGCTCCAAGGGCTGGGGGAAGGTTGGGAGAGCTGGAGGTGTTCACCTGGAGAGGAGAAGTTCTGTGGAGACCTCCCTGGACAGCAGAGGGGTTGGACTGGTTCCATTTAGTGCCCATTCCAAGGAAATATTCCACAGGATAACCCCACGGGGCAGGATCTGGGGGCATCTCCTGAGTCAGCCCCGCCTGGTCCCTCCCCGTCACCGCATCCCCATCACCATTCCCGCTCCGACGTCACCCAAACGTGTCCGTGGCGAGGCCAGAGGCCACTCCCCATCCCACTGAAACCCCGGAATGTGTTCCCAGGGGGGAACACGGAGCCGGGAATTCTCCTCCCTCTTCCCAAGGGGATCCCCCAGCCCCTGGTCCGCTCCTGTCCCTCGCAGGCTCGCTCAGATCTGCAGGATGTCCCCGTTCTTGGACAGCATCGCCACCATCGTCGGCGTCTTCCAGCAGCACGCCCGGGGAGATGGGGACGGCTCCGGGCTCAGCCGCAGGAGGATGAGGGAGCTGATCCAGAGGGAGTTCGCAGATTCCCTGGTGGTGAGCGCTGCGGGAAGGGCCGGGATGTGGGAACGGCAAAATCCTCCCTGGAAAGGGAACGGGGAGGGTTCCACCAAAGGCTGGGTTCCACCAAAGGCTGGGTTCCTTTGTGCCGGGAAGGGAATGGAGAATTCCTGAGGGAGCTGGGGGGGCTCAGCCTGGAGAAAAGGGGGATCCAGGGGGGATTTTGGGGAATGAATTCCCACAGCTGGTGCTGAGCCCTAAAAGTGAAATTATGAGAGATGGAAGGAGAATTCCTGTGACTCTTCCCATTGTTGCAATCGATGTCCCCCAAGGAGCAGGAAGACAAAAATTCCCCTTTTTCCCCTCCCATTGTTGCATTTCTCCCCCAAGGAGCAGGAAGACAAAAATTCCCCTTTTTCCCCTCCCATTGTTGCATTTCTCCCCCAAGGAGAGGGAAGACAAAAATTCCCCTTTTTCCCCCCACCCCGTGTTTTTTCCCTGCAGAAGCCTCACGACCCTCAGACCATCGAGAAGATCCTGCAGTTCCTGGAGTGGGATGGGGACGGGGACATCGATTTCAACGAGTTCCTCCTCCTGGTGTTCCGGGTGGCCAAGTGCTGCTTCTGGTTCCAGCCGAGGGCCCCGTTCCTGGTGCAGAGGACAAAGCTCCCGACTGGAGGAAAATCCCTGCGGGAGCCGGAATTCAGGAGCAGAGGGAGCCGCCGGCAGCTCCAGGAGGAGGAGGAGGAGGAGGAACAACAAACCTGGGAGAGGAATCGTGAGGCTGAGCTGCAAGGAGACCTCAGGGTCAGGGAGGTGGAAATCTCAGAGGAAACGAGGAGGGATCAGCAGAAACGTTGCACGTGGAGTGGGAAGGAACCACGTGGGGAGCTGATCCCTCAGGATTACCGGGAACGGAGCCAGGAGCCGAGCGAGCAGCGGGAGAGCCGGAGAAGGCGGCAGCCCCCGGAGCAGGACAGACGAGAGGGAGTCAGGAGAGACCAGGAGGAAGAAGTGGCAGACGTGAGGACGGGCAAGCAACGCCGAGAACCCCAACCACGGCCGGACCGGTGGAGCCGCCAGGAGCCAGGGCGTGATGAAAGAGCCCAGCGGCCACGAGGAGCAGATGGAGAAGGTGACAATCGGCCACAGGAACCCGAATTGCTCCAGGAAGAGAGGAGCCGCCACCGCTGGAGCGAGCTGGGACAAAGAGAGCTGGAAGGGAGAAGCTGCCGGGCGGCTGAGCTGGAATGTCCGGAGTCCAGGCGGCCGCACCAGTCGTACCTGGAGGAACCGTTAGAGATCGACCTCAGGGAATGTGGGAGAGCAGAGCCAGAGGAATGGGGCTACGGACAGAGAACAAAGTGGGAACGGGAACTGGAATCTGCAGAAAGGGAAAGGGAGATCCGGGAGGAGCAGGAGAGGGAAGAAAGAGACGATCCCAGAAGAAAAGGGAGAAGGAGAGAGAGAAGGGTGGATGAGGAACAGGAGATGGAGGTGGAGGTGTCTGAGCGCAGAACATGGGAAAGGGAGGAAGAAGTGGCTGCCAGAAACCTGAGAGAAAAACGGGAGAGACGAGAGCGAGACATCCCTGAGATTGAAGCTGATGGGAGGAGACAGAGAGAATCAGTGAGGTACGAAAGGGACAGAGAGATCTCAGTGGCAGCAGCTGAAGTTGACGTCAAAGTGCGCCGTGAGATCCGGGAACGAGATGAGGAGCTGAGAAGGAGGGATTGTCCCCGTGAGTGTGGAGAAGACAGAAGAATTTTCCCCAGAAGAGAAAGAGAGGAGACCCTGAGGGAGAGGAGAATCGACCAGGAACAGGAGCTGGAGCTGGAGGGCTCTGAGCAGCGGGCAAGGGAAAGGGAGGAAGAAGTGACCAGAGTTGGCCGGAGAGAGACACGGGACAGACGAGAGCAAGACATCCGTGAGATTGAAGCTGATGGAAGGAGACAGAGAGAACCCCTGAGGTACGAGAGGGACAGAGAGATCTCAGTGGCAGCAGCTGAAGCCGATGTCAAAGTGCGCTGTGAGATCCGGGAACGAGGTGAGGGGCTGAGGAGGAGAGAGCGTCCCTGTGAGGGTGGAGAAGACAGAAGAATTTGCCCCAGAAGAGAAAGAGAGGAGACCCTGAGGGAGAGGAGAATCGACCAGGAACGGGAGCTGGAGGTGAAGGGCTCTGAGCGCCGGGCAAGGGAAAGGGAGGAAGAAGTGACCAGAGTTGGCCGGAGAGAGACACGGGACAGACGAGAGCGAGACATCCGTGAGATTGAAGATGATGGGAGGAGACAGAGAGAATCAGTGAGGTACGAAAGGGACAGAGAGATCTCTGTGGCAACAGCTGAAGCCGATGTCAAAGTGCGCCGTGAGATCCGGGAAGGGGAACCACGAGAGGAACTGAGGAGGAGAGAGCATCCCTGTGAGCGTGAGGAGGAAGCAGAGCCAGAGAGGAGAATCTCCCGGGTCAGGGAGAGGGAAGAGGCCCTGAGGGAGAGGAGAATCGACCAGGAACGGGAGCTGGAGGTGTCTGAGCGCTGGGCACGGGAAAGGGAAGAAGTGGCTGCCATTGGCCAGAGAGAGACACGGGACAGACAAGGGCGAGAAATTCATGAGATTGAAGCTGATGGGAGGAGACAGAGAGAAACCCTGAGGTACGAGAGGGACAGAGAGATCTCAGTGGCAGCAGCTGAAGTTGATGTCAAAGTGCGCCGTGAGATCCAGGAACCACAAGAGGAGCAGAGAAGGAGGGATTGTCCCCGTGAGTGTAGAGAAGACAGAAGAATTTTCCCCAGAAGAGAAAGAGAGGAGACCCTGAGGGAGAGGAGAATCGACCAGGAATGGGAGCTGGAGCTGAAGGGCTCTGAGCAGCAGGCAAGGGAAAGGAGGGAAGAAGTGACCAGAGTTGGCCAGAGAGAATCACGGGACAGACGAGAGCGAGACATCCGTGAGATTGAAGATGATGGAAGGAGACAGAGAGAAACCCTGAGGTACGAGAGGGACAGAGAGATCTCAGTGGCAGCAGCAGAAGCCGATGTCAAAGTGCGCCGTGAGATCCGGGAACGAGGTGAGGAGCTGAGAAGGAGAGAGCGTCCTTGTGAGCGTGAGGAGGAAGCAGAGCCAGAGAGGAGAATCTCCCGGGTCAGAGAGAGGGAAGAGGCCCTGAGGGAGAGGAGAATCGACCAGGAACGGGAGCTGGAGGTGTCTGAGCGCCGGGCACGAGAAAGGGAAGAAGTGGCTGCCATTGGCCAGAGAGAGACACGGGACAGACGTGAGCGTGAAATTCGTGAGATTGAAGCTGATGGGAGGAGACAGAGAGAAACCTTGAGGTACGAGAGGGACAGAGAGATCTCAGTGGCAGCAGCTGAAGCCGATGTCAAAGTGCGCCGTGAGATCCAGGAACGAGGTGAGGAGCTGAGAAGGAGGGATTGTCCCCGTGAGGGTGGAGAAGACAGAAGAATTTGCCCCAGAAGAGAAAGAGAGGAGACCCTGAGGGAGAGGAGAATCGACCAGGAACGGGAGCTGGAGCTGGAGGGCTCTGAGCGCCGGGCACGAGAAAGGGAGGAAGAAGTGACCAGAGTTGGCCGGAGAGAGACACGGGACAGACGAGAGCGAGACATCCGTGAGATTGAAGCTGATGGAAGGAGACAGAGAGAATCAGTGAGGTACGAGAGGGACAGAGAGATCTCAGTGGCAGCAGCAGAAGCCGATGTCAAAGTGCGCCGTGAGATCCGGGAAGGGCTACCACAGGAGGAGCTGAGGAGGAGAGAGCGTCCCTGTGAGCGTGAGGAGGAAGCAGAGACAGAGAGGAGAATCTCCCTGGTCAGAGAGAGGGGAGAGGCCCTGAGGGAGAGGAGAATCGACCAGGAGCTGGACGTGGAGGTGGAGGTGTCTGAGCGCCGGACACGGGAAAGGAGTGAAGAAGTGGCCAGAGGCAGCCGGAGAGAGACACGGGACAGACGTGAAATTCATGAGATCCGTGAACTTGAGGCTGATGAAAGAAGACAGAGAGAATCAGTGAGGTGCGAGAGGGACAGAGAGATCTCAGTGGCAGCAGCTGAAGCCGATGTCAAAGTGCGCTGTGAGATCCGGGAAGGGGAACCACGAGAGGAACTGAGGAGGAGAGAGCGTCCTTGTGAGCGTGAGGAGGAAGCAGAGCCAGAGAGGAGAATCGCCCGGGTCAGAGAGAGGGAAGAGGCCCTGAGGGAGAGGAGAATCGACCAGGAACGGGAGCTGGAGGTGTCTGAGCGCCGGGCACGAGAAAGGGAAGAAGTGGCTGCCATTGGCCAGAGAGAGACACGGGACAGACATGAGCGTGAAATTCGTGAGATTGAAGCTGATGGGAGGAGACAGAGAGAAACCTTGAGGTACGAGAGGGACAGAGAGATCTCAGTGGCAGCAGCTGAAGTTGATGTCAAAGTGCGCCGTGAGATCCAGGAACGAGGTGAGGAGCTGAGAAGGAGGGATTGTCCCTGTGAGGGTGGAGAAGACAGAAGAATTTGCCCCAGAAGAGAAAGAGAGGAGACCCTGAGGGAGAGGAGAATCGACCAGGAACGGGAGCTGGAGGTGAAGGGCTCTGAGCGCCGGGCAAGGGAAAGGGAGGAAGAAGTGACCAGAGTTGGCCGGAGAGAGACACGGGACAGACAAGAGCGAGACATCCGTGAGATTGAAGCTGATGGAAGGAGACAGAGAGAATCAGCGAGGTTTGAAAGGGACAGAGAGATCTCAGTGGCAGCAGCAGAAGCTGATGTCAAAGTGCGCCGTGAGATCCGAGAACGAGGTGAGGGGCTGAGGAGGAGAGAGCGTCCCTGTGAGCGTGAGGAGGAAGCAGAGCCAGAGAGGAGAATCTCCCAGGTCAGGGAGAGGGAAGAGGCCCTGAGGGAGAGGAGAATCGACCAGGAACGG
The DNA here is from genome assembly GCF_051311805.1 of Agelaius phoeniceus. Classification (NCBI taxonomy): domain Eukaryota; kingdom Metazoa; phylum Chordata; class Aves; order Passeriformes; family Icteridae; genus Agelaius; species Agelaius phoeniceus. The sequence goes on from NC_135295.1 coordinate 2,190,749, forward strand.
GAGCTGGAGGTGAAGGGCTCTGAGTGGCGGGCAAGGGAAAGGGAGGAAGAAGTGACCAGAGTTGGCCGGAGAGAGACACGGGACAGAAGAGAGCGAGACATCTGTGAGATTGAAGCTGATGGGAGGAGACAGAGAGAATCAGCGAGGTTTGAAAGGGACAGAGAGATCTCAGTGGCAGCAGCTGAAGCCGATGTCAAAGTGCGCCGTGAGATCCAGGAACGGGAACCACGAGAGGAACTGAGGAGGAGAGAGCATCCCTGTGAGCCTGAGGAGGAAGCAGAGCCAGAGAGGAGAATCTCCCGGGTCAGGGAGAGGGAAGAGGCCCTGAGGGAGAGGAGAATCGACCAGGAACGGGAGCTGGAGGTGTCTGAGCGCTGGGCACGGGAAAGGGAAGAAGTGGCTGCCATTGGCCAGAGAGAGACACGGGACAGACCTGAGCGTGAAATTCGTGAGATTGAAGCTGATGGGAGGAGACAGAGAGAAACCTTGAGGTACGAGAGGGACAGAGAGATCTCAGTGGCAGCAGCTGAAGTTGATGTCAAAGTGCGCCGTGAGATCCAGGAACGAGGTGAGGAGCTGAGAAGGAGGGATTGTCCCCGTGAGTGTAGAGAAGACAGAAGAATTTGCCCCAGAAGAGAAAGAGAGGAGACCCTGAGGGAGAGGAGAATCGACCAGGAACGGGAGCTGGAGGTGAAGGGCTCTGAGCGCCGGGCACGAGAAAGGGAGGAAGAAGTGACCAGAGTTGGCCGGAGAGAGACACAGGACAGACGAGAGCGAGACATCCGTGAGATTGAAGCTGATGGAAGGAGACAGAGAGAAACCCTGAGGTACGAGAGGGACAGAGAGATCTCAGTGGCAGCAGCTGAAGCCGATGTCAAAGTGCGCCGTGAGATCCGGGAAGGGCTACCACAGGAGGAGCTGAGGAGGAGAGAGCATCCCTGTGAGCGTGAGGAGGAAGCAGAGCCAGAGAGGAGAATCTCCCGGGTCAGGGAGAGGGGAGAGGCCCTGAGGGAGAGGAGAATCGACCAGGAGCTGGACGTGGAGGTGGAGGTGTCTGAGCGCCGGACACGGGAAAGGAGTGAAGAAGTGGCCAGAGGCAGCCGGAGAGAGACACGGGACAGACGTGAAATTCATGAGATCCGTGAACTTGAGGCTGATGAAAGAAGACAGAGAGAATCAGTGAGGTACGAGAGGGACAGAGAGATCTCAGTGGCAGCAGCTGAAGCCGATGTCAAAGTGCGCCGTGAGATCCGGGAACGAGGTGAGGGGCTGAGGAGGAGAGAGCGTCCCTGTGAGGGTGGAGAAGACAGAAGAATTTGCCCCAGAAGAGAAAGAGAGGAGACCCTGAGGGAGAGGAGAATCGACCAGGAACGGGAGCTGGAGGTGAAGGGCTCTGAGCGCCGGGCACGAGAAAGGGAGGAAGAAGTGACCAGAGTTGGCCGGAGAGAGACACAGGACAGACGAGAGCGAGACATCCGTGAGATTGAAGCTGATGGAAGGAGACAGAGAGAAACCCTGAGGTACGAGAGGGACAGAGAGATCTCAGTGGCAGCAGCTGAAGCCGATGTCAAAGTGCGCCGTGAGATCCGGGAAGGGCTACCACAGGAGGAGCTGAGGAGGAGAGAGCATCCCTGTGAGCGTGAGGAGGAAGCAGAGCCAGAGAGGAGAATCTCCCGGGTCAGGGAGAGGGGAGAGGCCCTGAGGGAGAGGAGAATCGACCAGGAGCTGGACGTGGAGGTGGAGGTGTCTGAGCGCCGGACACGGGAAAGGAGTGAAGAAGTGGCCAGAGGCAGCCGGAGAGAGACACGGGACAGACGTGAAATTCATGAGATCCGTGAACTTGAGGCTGATGAAAGAAGACAGAGAGAATCAGTGAGGTACGAGAGGGACAGAGAGATCTCAGTGGCAGCAGCTGAAGCCGATGTCAAAGTGCGCCGTGAGATCCGGGAACGAGGTGAGGGGCTGAGGAGGAGAGAGCGTCCCTGTGAGGGTGGAGAAGACAGAAGAATTTGCCCCAGAAGAGAAAGAGAGGAGACCCTGAGGGAGAGGAGAATCGACCAGGAACGGGAGCTGGAGGTGAAGGGCTCTGAGCGCCGGGCACAAGAAAGGGAGGAAGAAGTGACCAGAGTTGGCCGGAGAGAGACACAGGACAGACGAGAGCGAGACATCCGTGAGATTGAAGCTGATGGAAGGAGACAGAGAGAAACCCTGAGGTACGAGAGGGACAGAGAGATCTCAGTGGCAGCAGCTGAAGCCGATGTCAAAGTGCGCCGTGAGATCCGGGAAGGGCTACCACAGGAGGAGCTGAGGAGGAGAGAGCATCCCTGTGAGCGTGAGGAGGAAGCAGAGCCAGAGAGGAGAATCTCCCGGGTCAGGGAGAGGGGAGAGGCCCTGAGGGAGAGGAGAATCGACCAGGAGCTGGACGTGGAGGTGGAGGTGTCTGAGCGCCGGACACGGGAAAGGAGTGAAGAAGTGGCCAGAGGCAGCCGGAGAGAGACACGGGACAGACGTGAAATTCATGAGATCCGTGAACTTGAGGCTGATGAAAGAAGACAGAGAGAATCAGTGAGGTACGAGAGGGACAGAGAGATCTCAGTGGCAGCAGCTGAAGCCGATGTCAAAGTGCGCCGTGAGATCCGGGAACGAGGTGAGGGGCTGAGGAGGAGAGAGCGTCCCTGTGAGGGTGGAGAAGACAGAAGAATTTGCCCCAGAAGAGAAAGAGAGGAGACCCTGAGGGAGAGGAGAATCGACCAGGAACGGGAGCTGGAGGTGAAGGGCTCTGAGCGCCGGGCACGAGAAAGGGAGGAAGAAGTGACCAGAGTTGGCCAGAGAGAGACACAGGAGAGACGAGAGCGAGACATCCGTGAGATTGAAGCTGATGGAAGGAGACAGAGAGAATCAGTGAGGTACGAAAGGGACAGAGAGATCTCTGTGGCAGCAGCTGAAGCCGATGTCAAAGTGCGCCGTGAGATCCGAGAACGAGGTGAGGGGCTGAGGAGGAGAGAGCGTCCCTGTGAGCGTGAGGAGGAAGCAGAGCCAGAGAGGAGAATCTCCCGGGTCAGGGAGAGGGAAGAGGCCCTGAGGGAGAGGAGAATCGACCAGGAACGGGAGCTGGAGGTGTCTGAGCGCCGCAGCCGCCGAGCACGGGACAGGGAGGCAGAAGTGACCATCACTGACCAGAGGGAGGAGATCAGGCTGGAGGTCGTGGAGGAAGAAGATGAGGAGGAGGAGCTGGAGCCAGGCCGGTGCCGGTACCAGACCCTGGACGTGGACACCGTTGATCTCTGCCCCCCGGGACAGGAGGCGCCCGTCAGTGACCTCAGGGTCCGGTACCGCCCCGCTGACCCCGATGTCCAGCCCGAGGTGCGGCTGCTCCCCGAGCCCCTGGAGCCCCAGACCGTGGCCTACTTGGTGCACGTCATCCAGAACCTGCAGGACCCCGAGGCCGCCACCTACGAGATCGTGTGCCACCAGCCCGGCCAGCGGGGCCGGCCCGTGCGCGTCCGGACCTGCCCCGTGTCCCCGCGGCCACCGAGTGACCCCCTCAGGGGCCACCCCGAGGTGCCACCATCCAAATGCCCCCAGGAAAAGCCCGACGAGGGTCTGGATGAGCCCCGGGAAAGATCCGGAAAAGAGGCGAAGGATGGAGCCCCGCGGGATTCCGGCGAGCCGGAGGCTGTGAAGGGCGAGCCGGTGAAATCCAAGGAGCTCCGGAGGCGCCCCGAGGTCCCTGAGGTGGAGCAGGGCCAGCCCCAGGGCGAGGGGCCCCAGAAGGCCCCGCGGGAGCCCGGATCCGGCTGCCCCCGGAGAGAGCGTGAGGACGGCGAGGCCAAGAGCTGCATCCCCCCGGAACGCCGGGATCCGGAGAGGAGAGAGCCCGGAGAGACCCTCAGGGAGGGAACCCAGGAGGGGGAGGAGGCTCCTGAGGAGGAACCCAGCAAGAGGAGCCCCCGGGAACCCGAAAATTCCCGGGTTTCTCGGGACGGTGGCACCAAGCAGGGCCAGGAGCCCCCGCAGGAGGCCCCGAGCCGCCCCAGGGATGAATCCAAGACGTCCTGAGGGGGATCTGCCTCTCCCCGGAGCCTCTCCAGGTCCTTTTGAGGATCACTTCTGCCCCTCAGGATGTGGTGGCCCAGCAGTGATGGACTCAAAAGGATCCTGGGGTGTCCAGTGGGGTCTGGGGGCTTTTCCCTGGAATGAATCCTCAGCAGGAAGTGAGATCCCCCCGGATCTGGAGTTTCTGCTTCCCTGCTGGGTGTGTCCCTCGATATTTAATCACTTTTTCTGCCCTAATTGGAGTCCTTGGGTGCCTCTGTCCTCTTTTGCACCCTGGGGTGTCACTTCAGGTTCCCCTCAGCCCTGGGGCTGGGGCTACTCTTGGCTTCTGCCGTTAAACTCCAAAAAAATTCCTGATTTTGGGGCCTGGAAATCCTAAAGGCTGGGGGGGGGGGAAAAAATCACCTTTTTAGCCTCGATTCCAGCAGAATTCCAGCTCCAGGCCCAGGGGTTTGGAGCCACAGGGTGCTGGTGGTGGGTGGGGGATTCTCCTTCTCCTCCTTTTCCTTTTCCTTCCTTTTTATCGCATGGAAAATGGGAATAAACGGCTGATTCCTGCAGAGGCTCTGAGCGTCACCTTCCAGAGGGCTGGGAGGGCTGGGAGGGCTGGGATCAGGCATTCCCAGTTGGGATCAGGCATTCCCAGTTTGGGTCAGACATTCCCACTTCAGTCCCCAAACTCCTCCTGACCCCAAATCCCACCCAATCCCCAATTCCCATTCCCAATTCCCACTCCAGGCTGGAGCCAGGGGCTCTCCCAAGGCTCCATCCCTGCACTGACCCTGAGTGATGGGGACAGGGACAGGACAGGGACAGGAACAGGAACAGTGACACTGGCAGGGCTTGGTGACAATGCCAGGGGCAGGGACACAGCTTGGTGACAATGCCAGGGACAGGAACAGTGACAGGAACAGGAACAGTGACACTGGCAGCACTTGGTGGCAATGCCAGGAACAGGAACAGGAAGAGGAACACAGCACTGTGACACTGGCAGGGCTCAGTGATGGGGACAGGGACAGGGACACAGCTCGGTGGCAATGGCAGTGACAGTGACACAGCTGTCAGCCCTTGGTGGCAGTGCCAGGGACAGTGACAGTGGCAGGACTGGGTGACAATACCAGGGACAGTGACACAGCTTGGTGGCAGTGCCAGGGACAGTGCCACAGCTGTCAACCCTTGGTGGCAGTGCCAGGGACAGTGCCACAGCTCGGTGACAATGCCAGGGACAGTGCCACAGCTGTCAGCCCTTGGTGGCAGTGCCAGGGACAGTGCCACAGCTCGGTGACAATGCCAGGGACAGTGCCACAGCTGTCAGCCCTTGGTGGCAGTGCCAGGGACAGTGACACAGCTTGGTGGCAATGCCAGGGACAGTGCCACAGCTGTCAGCCCTTGGTGACAATGCCAGGGACGGTGCCACAGCTCGGTGACAATGCCAGGGACAGTGCCACAGCTGTCAGCCCTTGGTGGCAGTGCCAGGGACAGTGCCACAGCTCGGTGGCAATGCCAGGGACAGTGCCACAGCTGTCAGCCCTTGGTGACAATGCCAGGGACAGTGGCAGGGCCATGTGGCCGCACAGATGGCGGCGTCTCCCTCCCGCAGCCTCCGGGACCGGAATGTGCCAGATGCCCGGGATTGGCCCTGGCACAGGGAAATGTCACCTCCCCTTCACCCCGCGATGTCACCGGGGGGTTCTGAGCGGGAGGGAAACCCCAAAGGGAAATCCCAGCTCGGGAAAATTCCCTTTGGGAGAGGCGGATTGGGGGAAAATCCCAAAATTCGGGAAAAAAATGGGAGTTCGGGGGCAGGAAATTGAGGGGAAAGGGAAAATCTCCCGAGTCCCAGATCAGAATTCCCGGGATCCCAAAACTCATCCTGATCCCTGGTTTTTAACCCCTCTCTGCTCCAGGCTCTCCCAGAAGATTTTTGGGAATTTTTCCCTTTTTCCTTTTCCAGCCTCCCCCTGAATATTTTGGGATTTTCCCTTTTCCAGTCTCTCCCAGAAGATTTTTAAGGAAATTTCCCCCCGTTTCCCCCAACCTCCCCGTTAAGATCTTTAGGATTTTCTCCCCGCTCCCATGCCCGAGGACGACTCCAGGGATATCCCAAGGAGCAAACGGGGATGGAGCCGGATTCGGGAATGCCCGCAAAGCCCCGGACCGGGCCGGGCACATTCCAGGGGCGCGGGAGGAGCCGCGGTTGCGCTGGAAACGGGAATTGCCCAACGCGTCCGGGGCTGACTCAGCCCGGGCGGGGCTCCCGAACTTTCCCCGAGCTTTTTCTCCCGATCCTACAACTCCAAAAACCGGAGCGGAGCCGCCGCCTGTCCCAGCCATGGTGAGGAATTCCCGGGAATTTGGGGGGCAGATGGATCCCGAGCGGCGGAAAATGGAGATTTTCCGGCAAAACGCCCCAAAATCGGAGTGGGAGGGGATAGGGCGTGGTCCCAAGGGGAGGAAGGAATAGGGGGAAGAAACGGAAAAATGGGGGGGGAAATAGGGGGAAAACGGGGGAAAAGGGGAAAAACAGGGTGGGAGAAACAGGTAAAAAACGGGTGGAAAATGGGGGGAAAACCAGGGCAGAAACCGGAAGGAAAATGAGAAAAAGTAGAGTAAAACAGGAAAAAACTGGGGGAAAACAGGGAAAAAACAGAGAAAAACAGAAAAAGGGGTAAAAACCGGGGGAAATGGGTAAAAACCGGGGGAAATGGGTGAAAAACAAGGAAAACTCGGGGTGGGGTAGGGAGAAATGGGGGGGAATCGGGGAAAGAGTGGATCCAGCCCGGCCCTTGGCACGGATCCGCCACCTCCCCAGGGCATTTTCCAGGAGCCGCTCCCGCTCCGGGCCCGTCCCGCTGCGCCAGGGAGCGAAATCCAGGGAAAAATGCGGCGGGACGGGTCCGGCTGAGCCCTTCCCGCAGCCCGAAAAAGCCGGGATTGCTCTTGGAAAAGCTGGAGCGGGCACAGGAGGGGCTTCCCTGCTCCCCAAAAAACTCGGGATTGCTCCTTGGCACGCCTGGAATGGGCAGAGGAGGCTCCTCCAGCCCTTCCCTCATCCCAAAAAAGTCGCGATTGCTCCTGGAATGGGCAGAGGGGGCCTCTCCCTGCTCCCAAAAATCCTGGAATCGCTCCTGGAATGGGCACAGGAGGCTCCTCCAGCCTTTCCCTGCTCCCCAAAAAAAACTGGGATTTCTCCCTGGAAAACCTGAAATAGGCACGGGAGGCTCCTCCAGGCCCTCCCTCATCCCCAAAAAACCACGACTGCTCCTGGAATGGGCAGAGGGGGCCTCTCCCTGCTCCCAAAAACCCCAGGATTGCCCCCGGCACACCCGGGACGGGCAGAGGGGGCTCCCCTGCCCTGCCCTGACCCCAAATCCCGGGATTTTGGCCGCCCAGCCCACAGAGACGGAGCGCTGCATCGAGTCGCTGCTGGCCGTGTTCCAGCGCTACGCCGGCCGCGAGGGCGACTCCTGCACCCTCTCCAAGCGGGAATTCCGCGCCTTCATGGACACCGAGCTGGCCGCCTTCACCAAGGTGCGGGAATGGGGGGGCCTGGGATCCACGGGATGGGATCCATGGGGTGGGATCCATGGGATTGGGATGGGATCCATGGGATGGGATGGGATCAGTGCGATCCATGGGATTGGGATGGGATTGATGGGGTGGGATTCATGGGATCAATGTGATCCATGGGATCCGTGGGGTAGGAGGGGATTGATGGGATAGGATCAATGCAATCCATGGGATTGGGATGGGATTGATGGGATGGGATCGATGGGATCCATGGGATGGGGTGGAGTGGGATCAATGGGATCCATGGAGTGGGGTGGGGATAGGATCAATGGAATGGAATCAATGGAATGGGATGGGATCCATGGGATTGGGATGGGATCAGCGGGTTGGGATGGGACCAATGAGATGGGATCCATGGGAAGAATGGGATCAATGGAATGGGACAGGGATTGATGGGATGGGATCAATGGGATGATCCAGGGGGTCCCAGCCCTGGGGCGGTGCCAGGATGGGATTGGAAGCAGGATGGGATTGTGGGAATGTCCCTGAACGTGGCTGTTCAAGGTGGATTCTCCATCCCAAACCACTCCAGGATTCCCTGAGCTCCCCTCCCTTCCTGGGCAGGGAATTCCCCCCCTCATTCCAGGCACAAATTCCCATTTTTTTGGGGTTTTTTTCCCCAGAACCAGAAGGACCCGGGCGTGGTGGACAGGATGATGAAGAAGCTGGACATGAACAGCGACGGGCAGTTGGACTTCCAGGAGTTCCTGAACCTCATCGGGGGCATCGCCGTGGCCTGCCACGACTCCCTGATCCTCAAATCCCCCAAACCCTGAACCCAGAGGCTCCGGCTCCAGCCCAGATCCCCCCCGGAATTCCCCATGGAATGCTGGAAGTGAGGGAATGCGAGCATTCCCTTTTTCACCCCCCTCCCCCTGCTTTTTTATGGATAAATAAAAGGTTGAAAACGTTCAAGACCCCGAGGGGTTCTGGGATCTGTGAAGGGGGGGGGGAAGAATCCCAAAGTGATCCTCACCTGCTCAAAATTCCAGGGATTCCCTGCAGGGATGGGGATCCAAGCTGGGACCTCCCTGAGCCCCTTCCGGTGCTTCCCAACCCTTTTTCCATGGAAAAACCATCCCAAATTTCCAGTCCTGGCACAGCTCAAGGCTGTTCCCTCTTGTCCTGCCCAGTTCCCTGGGATCAGATCCCAAATCCCCCTGGATCCCCCTTTTCTCCAGGCTGAGCCGCCTCAGGATTCTCCATTCCCTTTTCCAGCCCCATTCCCTGGACACTTCCAGCCCCTCCTTCCACACCCTGGACATTCCCAGCAGGACAATCCCTGGAATCGCATCCCTGGATTGTCATTCCCATCCCTCTCTCCCCTGCAAGGATCGGAATCCACCCAAATTTGGGAATCCCGGAGCCTTTTCCGTGCCCTGGGGCCAAAACCAGGAGTGCCAAAGGAGAGAACTCCACCTGGAAATGAAGGAAGGGCCCTCAGGGTTAATTGGGGTGGTAATTGCACCCCACTAATTAACACACAGAGCTCCGAATCTTCCCAGGAGAGCCGATCCCGTCCTCTGGAAAATTCCCAGCTCTCCAAGCAGAGGTGGGAAAAGGGATTAAATTCCAATTTTTTTTTTTTTTTTTGGTGTGTCCTGAGCTGCAGATCAGGAAAATCCAGGTCATTAATGAACTTTATTAACAATGGGAAGCTCACTGAGTTGCCATGGCGACAACAGGAGGAATCAACAAACACAGAGACACTTCCAGAGGGAGCAGGATTTCCCTGGATTTGGGATTTACAGAGCCAATCCCAGTTTTTTTTGAGCAATTTTTTAGGATTTTAAGGGGAGCAGAGGTGGTTGTGTCACAACCAGGATTTGGGAAGAGGCCCCCCCTTCCCCCTCTGGAAAAAAACTGGGATAAAAGCACAGGAAAACCGCTCTGGGAACAAGGAAAAAAAAATCCTGCTAAATGTGGGGGGGAAAAACCCCAATCTGGCATTCCAGAGTGGGGAAAAACCGGGAAGAGAGGATGGGAATGGCCAAGGGGAGGGAGTGGGGGGAAAGCTGGGGTGGGGGACTGGGAATTTCCTTCTCCAGGAGAATTCCTAGCAGAACTGGAGGGGGCTGATGCGCAGCCCCAGCACGTCCTTCCCGATCTCCGTCACCTGCAGGGACAAAGAGAGGATTTAGGGGTGAAAATTCGGGATTTAGGGGTGAAAACTCGGGATTTAGGGGTGAAAAGTCGGGATTTAGGGGTTGGTCTTGTGGCTGTCAGTCCTGAGCCTATGCTGGGAGCTCTGGGAAGGGTTTGGGTTCCCCCTCAGGAATTCCAACATTTTCCCCCTTAGGAATTCCCTCATTTCCCCCTCAGGAATTCCAACATTTTCCCCCTTAGGAATTCCCACATTTCCCCCTCAGGAATTCCAACATTTTTCCCCTTAGGAATTCCCACATTTCCCCCTCAGGAATTCCCACATTTTGCCCCTCAGGAATCCTGCACTTCCCCCCTCAGGAATTCCATGTTTTCTCCTCGGGAATTCCTTGTTTTTCCCCTCAGGTCTGTCATATTCCAGCCTCCCCCTCCTCGTTGCCCGGTTTGTGTGCACGGATGCGTCTGTGCGGACGAATCGTGACACAAAGTAGTCCCACTCGGTGCTAGGAGAGCGGAAGGCGAAAACGCGGAGGGATATCAGGTGTCGGTTGTGCAGGGTCGCGCGCTGCGGGGGGGGGGGGGGGGGGGGGGGGGGGGGGGGGGAATCTCTCGGCGATGCGGCCAAGAGAGGTCCGGCAGAGCGAGAGACGCGGAAGGATACACGCACGGCGCTGCAGTTTTCGCCTGCTCTGGTGCCCTGTACGGACCCGGTGGCGGTGGAAGCCCCGTTCCAGCGCACAGGGATGCCGGCTGTGTCCGGACAGCGGCACGCAGCGGCTCGGAACCGGGACCACGCTGTACCAAAGCGGCGGCCAAAGCAGTGGGGGGTGGCGGCGGCGCGCCGTGCAAATAGAACTGCGCATGCGTGCGGCTGATCCCGGAAGCGGCGCTGTGGTTGGATGAGTCGGCGCGGAGTGATATCGCTGGTACGGGGGTTGTAGCAACTGCGCATGCGTGGATTACGTTACTAGGGCAGCGGGGGGACAGCCCTGATGGCGCTGGCGGCGGCGGCGGGCGGGCCGGGGTGTGCGGGAGGCGGCGGCGCTGCGGAAACGGGAGCCGGGGCTGCGACTGCGGCCGCGGCCGTGGCAAGGAACGCCGGGACGTCCGTGGTTGCAGGAGGCGGCGGAGCCGCGCTATCCAGCAACTCTGAAGCGGGAGGCTGCGCTGGGGAAGGCGCGGCTCGGCCCGCCATGGAGCGGCGGCGGCAGGAGCGAGAAAGCGACCACGGGCGGCGGCGGGGCGGCCTCGTCAGCGGGAGATGATCCCGGGTGGCGGCGGGAGGAGCGGCGTGGAGGCGGCGGGGGGGCCGCGGCGTGCAGCCGCTGGGGGCTGGGGTGGCTGCTGGTCCGGCGGGCAGGGGCGGCGCGGACGGGAGGCTGGGCTGGAGCGGCGGCAGGCACGGCAGAGGCGGGGCTGGAGCGGCGGCAGGCACGGCAGAGGCAGCGCTGGAGCGGCGGCAGGCACGGCAGAGGCAGCGCTGGAGCGGCGGCAGGCACGGGCGGGCTGCAGCCACCGGTGCGGACGCCGCGGCGCCGGCACGGGGGGGCTGGGCGGGCCGGGGCGCTCCGGTCCCAGCGCAAGCGGTGCCGTGCCGGGGCCGGGGGATTGCGCCGGAACGCTGGCAGGGACGGGGTCAGCCGGGGGCGTTTGCACTGCCGCGGGGCCCGTGGGCAGCTCGGGGTGTGCGGCGTGCACTGGAACGCGAGGGTGGGGGGGGCAGAGCTTCCCGCGGCAACGTCCGCAGGGGGCGCAGCGCGGCCGCGCCAGGAGCGCTCGGCACCGCAGATCCGGGAGCCGCAGGGAACTGCAGAGACGCAGCAGCAGCGACGGGACCTGGGCCAGCACCGGCCCCGCTGTGTCGGCAAAGGGGGCGAGGGGGACGTGGGGGGGGCGGGAGCGGCCGCACTCGCGGGGAACGGGGGGGGGGGGGGGGAGCGGCGGCGGCAGGAGGGGGCGGGGCCGGTGACGCCGGTGGGCGGGATTGAGGGGCGGGGCCCGAGACAGCCGGGACCGACGGGATGGCAAAGGCGGGGATGGCGGCAGCGGTGGGAGGGGCCGGGGGTTGGCCAGGGCCGGGGGGCGGGTGTCGGGACCGCGAGGGCGGGGGGCGGGGCGGCAGGGGCGAGCAGGACCGCGGGTACCGGAGCGGCGGCGTCCGGCGGGGAAATGGGGGGCGTGTCCGGCTGGAGACTCGCGGCGGCGAGGGGCGGAGTCGCAGGAGGGGCGGAGCTCGGCGTGGCAGCTGCGGGGGGCATCCCCCGTGCGGCAAACACAGCTCAAGCAGCGCCCTGCAAGCTGGGAGCAGCTCCCCGGGCAGCCAAATCCCAGCGGGAGATACTATTAAAGTGCTTTATACAAACTGTGTCCAAAAGTCTCTGGTACACACAGCTGAACTGTCAGCATTGGAAAAATTCAATAAAGTTCATTCTAAGAGGATTTTTGGCTCCTGTTTCGGTAACTGACTTGGCATGGAACTTTACAAAGGCTTTAGTTGCTTATAGAGGTCTCTGTCGTGGGCAGAGTGAGTTTGTCCCATCATTACACGGGTGTGTCACCAGCCTCGATGCTGCAGAAGCAGCGTCCTCGACCAGAGCCTTACAGCACTGCCGTTTACCACGGTCGTGCTTTACAGCCCCTTTTGTGGCAGTCGCGCTTTACGGCACCCTTTACGACAGTCGTGCTTTACGGCCCCTTTTGCGACAGTCGCGCTTTACGGCCCCTTTTGCGACAGTCGCGCTTTACGGCCCCTTTTACGACAGCCGCGCTTTACGGCCCCTTTTACGACAGTGGCGCTTTACGGCCCCTTTTGCGACAGTCGCGCTTTACGGCCCCTTTTGCGACAGTCGCGCTTTACGGCACCCTTTACGACAGCAGCGCTTTACGGCCCCTTTTGCGACAGCCACGCTTTACGGCCCCTTTTACGACAGCCGCGCTTTACGGCCCCGTTTGCGACAGTCGCGCTTTACGGCCCCTTTTACGACAGTGGCGCTTTACGGCCCCTTTTACGGCAGTCGTGCATTTCGGCAGTACCTTTTATGGAACTGTTACAGTACTTCACAGCACTTACGGTGTTTATTTTGCTTTTCATTAATTATTTTTTAATTTTTTAATTTTATTTTTTATTTTTATTTCTTATTTTTCTATTTTTACAGCCTTTTTAAAAATTTTTTCAATTTAATTTTTAAATTTTTTTTTAAAGCTTTTATTTAATTTTTTTAATTTTATTTTTTAATTAATTTTTATTTTTAATTTTTCTAGTTTTCAAGCTTTTCATTTTATTTTTTAATTTTATTTTTTATTTAGCTTTTATTTTTAATTTTTCTAGTTTTAAAGCTTTTATTTTTTTAATTTTATTTTTTAATGAATTTTTATTTTTAATTTTTCTATTTTTAAAGCATTTATTTTATTTTTTAAATTTTATTTTTTATTTAATTTTGTTTTTTATTTTTCTATTTTTAGAGCATTTATTTTATTTTTGTAATTTTATTTTTTATTTATTTTTATTTTTAATTTTTCTATTTTTAACGCTTTTAGGTTTTTTAATTTTATTTTTCAATGAATTTTTATTTTTGATTTTTCTATTTTTAAAGCATTTATTTTCTTTTTTTAATTTTATTTTTTATTTAATTTTGTTTTTTATTTTTCTTTTTTTAAAGCATTTATTTTATTTTTTAAATTTTTTAATTTTTATTTTTAATTTTTCTATTTTTAAAGCTTTTTTTTAATATTTTTTCCAGTTAATTTTTATTTTTTATTTTTCTTTTTTTAAAACATTTATTTTATTTTTTAAATTTTTTAATTTTTATTTTTATTTTTAATTTTTCTATTTTTAAAGCTTTTTATTTTCTTTCATTTGGTGCTGCCCAGACCAACTCAAGCTGGTGATTGTGGTGGTGTTTGAGGGTCTTGCATTACAGCACTACCTTTTATGGAACTTTTACGGCACTTTACAGTTTTTATTTTGTCTTTCATTTATTTTAAATAAATTTTGTTATTTTATATTTTATTTAATTTTTATTTTTAATTTTTCTATTTTTAAAGCTTTTTATTTTATTTTTAAATTTTATTTTTGAATTTTTCTATTCTTAAAGCTTTTGGGTTTTTTTAATTTTATTTTTTAATTAATTTTGGTTTTTATTTTTCTATTTTTAAAGCTTTTAATTTTATTTTTTCATTTTTTAAATTTAATTTTTGTTTTTCATTTTTCTATTTTAAAAGCATTTATTTTATTTCTTAAATTTTTTTTAATTTTTGTTTTTCATTTTTCTATTTTTAAAGCATTTATTTTATTTCCTAATTTTTTTTAATTTTTGTGTTTCATTTTTCTATTTTTAAAGCATTTATTTTATTTCTTAAATTTTATTTTTTATTTAATTTTTTATTTAATTTTTCTATTTTTAAAGCTTTTAATTTTATTGCATTTGGTGCTGCCCAGACCCGCTCAAGCCAGTGATTCTGGTGGTGTTTGAGGGTCCCCAGGACGAGGGAAGAGACGGGAATCTTGACTCCACCTTTCAGAAGGCTGAAATATTATTTTATGATCTCTATTATATTGAAAGAAAATTAGATAGTAGAACTGTCACCCTGGGTTTTTAAGATTTTCTAAGCCTTCTGATGTTGACATTCTTGTAGTGAATTTTCTCACACACTTTCTGTAAATAACTCATTGTTTTGCATTCCTTTATGGAGGAGGAGAGAGTTGATGGATTGTTGGTTTAACCAGTGGCATTGGAGAGGTGCCACTGTCACCCTCCAATTCACTGGCACTTTTGGAAAACTATAAATGTTGGAGTCAGAAAATAAACAGCCTTTTTTTTCTCTTTCACCTTGAGAACGGTGTGAGCGTGTGTTCTTTTGTGTCCTATAACGACAGTAGAAACTATACTAAAAGAGCAAGGAGACATCAGAAAGCTGGAAAGGAATGAATAATAAAAACCTGGGACTGCTCACAGCCCCGACACCACTGGACCATGATTGGTCATCAAGTAGAAACAATGCACAGGAGACCAATCCAAGATGCCCCTGTTGCCTTAACCACCTCCAGCCCACACTCCACAGCCAGCAGATCCTTATTGGTTCCATTTCTGTTCTGAGGCTTCTCAGGAGAAAAATCCCAGCCAAAGGATTTTCATCAAACACGTCAGTGCCAGGTGATGGCACAGGCAGCATGGGCTGGCCGAGGTCACTGTGTCATCCCTGCCAGCCCAGGTGTCACAGCAAGGAGGAGAGAGTTCACCTTTAATGGGTGTGTGGTGTTGTATTGCTCTGTATTGCTCTGTATTGCTCAGCCTGTGCTCACCCTGCAATACAGAGCAATACAACACAACACACACATTAACACAAGGCGATAACCTTGTTCTATTTTCATTACATGTTGGTTTATTGTTACAGGAAACCCAAAACAACAAAAGCACACAGAAAACAACACTCATCTGTGGGGAAATATCGCGAGGTCTTAAGCTATCGTGAGATCACGCAGAACCCCTCCCCTTTTACTGTTACTGACCGTTACCCCCTGTTGTAAAAGACCCTGACCAACCATTAATAAGGGCCAGTTACTGTCCACCACATTGGTGTATGCATGTGCTTGGCCCGTGTGGCAGAGGCGCCGCCACAGAACCGTCCTCGACCCGGGACGCCACGCCCCAAGTGGCAGCAACAAGTGGTGCCAAAACCCGGGAACAATCCAGGAAGCGGGAATCGCCTGGGCGAGTGGACGGCGGCCGGAACAGCAGGACTGTCTCCAGCGGGGAAGACGCTCCCAGAGGACCGTCAAGAGGGAAGGGTCTCCGGCTGGCATTCGGCGAAGGAGGAGGGCTCGCACCAGGACCGACGAAGGAGGAAGTCTCGCACCAGAAAATTGGCAAAGAAGGAGGGCTCGCGTCGCAGCTGGCGGAAGAGGAGGTCTCGCGTCGCGATTCGGCGAAGGAGGAAGTCTCGTGCCAGGACCTGGTGAAGGAGGAAGTCTCGTGTCGGTAGCCAGCAGTGGAGAGGATGGAGCCCCTTGTTAAGGCCACTTTTAAAATTCACAGAGACTGGGGCATAGATTGTGAGCCAGGTGATTTTGTCCTCGCAGTGTCGAGGCTCCTGCACGCTGGGGCAATCAGGCATCCGGAGGATATCTTCCGCCCGGAAGTATGGGATAATTGTACTGGGGCCCTAGCGGAGGAGGCTATGTCCTCAGGCTCAGGGCAGAGTCTAAAATCATGGGGCAGGGTCATGCAGGCACTGAAAAAAGCTCGGCCAGTCCAGCGGGAGCAGGGAAAGTGGAAGGCCACCCAGGACTGCTTGTGGGAGGGGCCCCGGCAGGGTGCGGATGATCGTGGGTCCGCTGAGTGTGGGGATTCGCAGCCGTGGGAGCGCTCTTCGCAGCTCCCGAGCCCAGGCACCCCATCTATGGGGAAAAAGCTGTCATTTTGGGACGGGCTGCTAAAGGAAGCACGGAACGCGGCCGTTGGTTCAGAGGCGCAGAGCGCGGCCGTTGGTTCAGAGACGCAGAGCGCGGCCGTTGGTTCAGAGGTGCAGAGCTTGGCCGTTGGTTCAGAGGCGCAGGGTGCGGCCGTTGGTTCAGAGGCGCAGAGCGCGGCCGTTGGTTCAGAGGCGCAGAGCATGGCCGTTGGTTCAGAGGCGCGGAGCCCCGCCGTTATCTCGGGGCCGCAGGGCCCCACCGTTAGCTGGGAGTCGGGGGGTGCTGCCATTGATTCAGACTCCAAGGGAGCCTGGACGGGGCCTTCGCCTCATGTGCCACAGGGTGATGAGCCCCAGAGGGAGGGGGTCACCATGGCAGCCCGTGGCCGGTGGGGCTGGCGGGGCGGCACGCCGGGGGTTGAGCTGCCGGGCTCCCAACTGGCCGCGGCCAAGAGCCGCCGCCTCCAGCGGCCGCGCTTACACAGGGCTGGCGGGCAGCCTGGGCGGTGCGGGGCGGCCGGACCCTTCCGTGGGCTGGTGGCGAGCGGAGCCGGGCAGTGCGGTACCGACATCGGGGCAATGCATCGCACCGGAGAGAAGAGCCGTGCGGGGCGGCAGGAGTCCTGCCCCGCCGCCCTCTGCAGCAGCGGCGGCTGGGCCATGCTGGGGGTGCTGAGAGAGAACGGGCAGCAGCAGCAGTGGCCCGGCAGCCAGGGTGCTGCTGTTATCAAGCGCTTCTCTGGCTTTGAAAACACCATCACTTCATGTAGAAAAGATGAAGTGCCCAACTGCATCATCAGTGCTGCATCCAAGCAAGGTTTTGCTGTCTACATAGATGATTCAGAAGATAAAGAAAACTACAGCTGCCAAGTGTCTGAAGAGCTGGAATTAAGCCACTGTGAACTGGATAAACTTCGGACAGAGACTTTGTACTTGGCAGTGAACTTCCTGGAGAGGTTTCTTTCCTGCATGTCTGCTCTCAGAGGGAAGTTACAGCTTGTGGCAACAGCAGCAATTCTTCTGGCTGCAAAGTATGAAGAAATCTACCCACCAGATGTGGATGAATTTGTCTATATAACAGATGATACCTACACAAAGAAGCAGCTGCTAAGAACGGAACACTTGCTTCTCAAAGTGCTGGGTTTTGACCTAACAGCCCCAACCGTCAGCCAGTTCCTCCTTCAGTATATTCAGAGACGCGGAATCTGTATGAGGACAGAGAACTTTGCAAGGTATCTTGCAGAGCTGAGTCTCCTTCAAGTTGATCCTCTTCTGGAGTACTTTCCTTCATAAATTGCTGCAGCAGCCTACTGTTTAGCAAACTATACAGTGAACAGATCTTTCTGGCCAGAAGGACACCTTAACATCGTGACACTGGGCCACCCGAGCACTTGAGGAAGGCTCACAGGTCATAATTAAAAATGAACTAGGGGAATGGGAACAGGGTTGGAGACTGGTACTCACAGGGCGAGGGTACGCAGCCGTTAAGAAAAATAATAAGATCAAATGGTGCCCACTTAAGTCGATAAAACCAGACCTTCAGGGTAAAAACTAATGAAATTTATGAAGTTTGTTTTGCAGGACTGAATCCTCAGACACCCCCGCGACCTGTATGCCCCGCTTCCTAAAGGCTGCAACGAATCATCAAGCAGCCCGATGGCAGACCATACCAGGGTTGTGAAAGAACTCAATGACCAAACTAAAGGAGCAGCTGGCACAGAGAAGGACAGGGGGGGAAAAAACAGCTCAGCAAAAATGTAAAGAGGTATCCAGCAAGTAGAGTTCAAGCTCTGGCCAGGTTCTAGCTCTACTTAGATGGAATGCCAGGTAACCCAGAGTTCTTCCCTGTGTCAAAGGATCAAGGGGCGATTTGGAGGGAACATAAGTCCGGACATGGACTCTCCAAATCCTCTCTAATTTAAGATCAAACAGGTCGCAGACTCTGGGAAAAATAATTCGGTCCTAGGAGGTCAACTAAAACAAACAAACAAAAAAAAAACCAACAAAACAAACTGAGGAGGTCCTACAAAGATATTCAAAGTATTCAAAGATAGGGTTCAGTCAGCACCCAGCACCATGACTTGTCACCTTACATTTTAAACAAGTTTGTGTCGGTATTTAAAAAAAAACAACAAAAAACAAAACAAACAAACAAACAAAAAAAAACACCAAAAAACAAACCAAACAAACCAGTTAGAGATAGTTAGCTTTCCGTTTGTTACAAGTTTATTGCAGTTGTGTTATATTGTTCAAGTTAGTTGCATCTTGCCAGTTACACGTTTCCTACTTGTCAGTTTTGCTTTATGTTTTTAACTGGTCATAAAAGGGGGGGAAATGTGGGGAAATATCGCGAGATCACGCAGAACCCCTCCCTTTTTACTGTTACTGACCGTCACCCCCCGGTTGTAAAAGACCCTGACCAACCATTAATAAGGGCCAGTTACTGTCCCCCACATTGGTGTATGCATGTGCTTGGCCCGTGTGGCAGAGGCGCCGCCACAGAACCGTCCTCGACCCGGGACGCCACGCCCCAAGTGGCGGCAACACCCGGTGTCCCGCTCCCCGCTGTGTCCCGCTGTCCCGCTGTCCCGCTGTCCCGCTGTCCCCCTGTCCCTCTGTCCCGGTGTTCCGCTGTCCCTCTGTCCCCCTGTCCCTCTGTTCCGGTGTTCCGCTGTACCGGTGTTCCGCTGTCCCCCTGTTCCGGTGTTCCTCTGTCCCGCTGTCCCCCTGTCCCGCTGTCCCTCTGTTCCGGTGTTCCGCTGTCCCGGTGTCCCGGTGCTCCGCTGTCCCCCTGTTCCGCTGTCCCCCTGTCCCGGTGTTCCGCTGTCCCCTTGTTCCGCTGTCCCGCCCGGCAGCCCCCGCGCGGAATCACGTGGGCGGCGGGAGATTCAAACCTCGGGCGGAGCCACCGGAGCCGCCGCGGCCATGGAGGGAGCGGGGCCGGGGCGCTGTGAGTGACCAGCACCGGCACCGGGGGGCACAAGGATGAAGGGAGCAGGAATGTCCGGGGTGCAGGGGACGGGAGGGGGACAAGTCTGGGGTGCAGCGAGCTGGGGGAGGACAGGTAAGGCTGGGGGGGGCAAGGGAATGTGGGGACAGGTAAGGCTGGGGAGGCAGAGGATGGGGGAACAGACGGGTTTGGGGTGCAGGGGAATGTGAGGGGACAGGTAAGGCTGGGGGCCAGGGGATGGGTGAACAGACAGGTTTGGGGTGCAGGGGAATGTGGGGGGACAGGTAAGGCTGGGGCCCAGGGGAGTGTGGGGACAGGTGTGGGGTGCACATGGGGACAGGGACTCCAGCTGTGCAGAGGGATGGGGGCAGCAGTCGGATTTAGGGGTGCAGGGGGAACAGGCAGGTCTGCATGTGGGTAGAGGGATGGTAGTGGCAAGGTGCCAGGCCCTTGGGGACAAACTGGGGGGGACATATTTTGAGGGATGGTTTGTTGGGAGGCAGCTGGGTGTCCCCTAGAAGTCATGGGTGCCTCCAGCACCAGCAGCAGTGTAAAAGGACCCCAAACCTGTAGCTGTGTTCCCCTGAATGCTTGCTCTGTGCCCTCCCCCACTCCAGTGCCAGCTCTGATGGCCGTTATTTGGGAAAAAGGGAAATTGGAAACTTTCCTTCCACTGCCACAAGGGCTGCGAACTGTGACGTTGGTGCCACTCCCACGACGGCTGTGGGAGGCTACTGCACCCGAAACCTGGCTGCCTTTCTCAAATCTTAGTTTCAGTGGCCTTGGGGGCTTCAAAAAGCCTCCCTGAGCAGGGGGCTCTGATGGGAGACCTCCTTTGTGCCCAGGTGAGCGCCTGACTGCCGATGAGATGGACGAACAGAGGAGGCAGAACGTTGCCTACCAGTACCTGTGTCACCTGGAGGAAGCCAAGCGGTGGGGCTGCACTTGGGGAGATCCTCGAGCTCACATCTTGGGGGGAAAGGGGGTGGTAAGGGGAAGGACAGAGGGAAGGGGTGGGGAGTGGCTTAGCTTTTGAAAAGCAGAGATTTCTTAGGGGAGTTTTTAGGGAGCAGCTGAGGGAAGTTGTTCCTTTTCAAGGCAGGATTTAGGGTTATGTTGAATTTTAGGGCTGTTCTGAGATCCTGAGCGAGCCCAGTGGGTTTTGGGTGATGAACCTCAGTGAGGTGTGATGGGATTTTCAGGGAAATGAATCCGGGAATCCTGTCCTGGGGCTTATCCTGCAGAATGCTGCTTGGATCCTGTGACTTTATGGCTCCTCAAAGCTGGCTGGGAGGGTTGTGTGTTTTGGTGGGGGGATACTCAACCCTCCACCCAAACTAAAAACCACCCAGCAGCAAGGGCCTGAAGGCTGAGCTCCCCTGCCAGGGAGGATTTATTGGAATGTGGCTGGAGGGGGGACGTCCTTTGGGGTTTGTGATGTGCCCTGTCCCTGCCCTGCCAGCTGGATGGAAGCCTGTCTGGGTGAGGGGCTGCCCCCACCCACGGAGCTGGAGGAGACCCTGCGCAACGGGGTCCTCCTGGCCAAGCTGGGCCACTGCTTTGCCCCTGCTGTTGTCCCACTGAAGAAGATCTACGACCCTGAACAGACACGGTACAAGGTAAGGCTGTGGCACCAGAGGAAGGTGTAGTACCCCTTAGGGTGTAGCCCCAGCCCTTTCCTTTGCTGGTGAGTGCAGAGTGAGGAAGGACTCATTGACAGCTGTGACAGAGTTCACAGGGGTCTCAGGATGAGGGAAGAGATGAGGATCTGACTCCATGTTTCAGAAGGCTTGATTTATTATTTTATAATATATATTACATTAAAACTATACTAAAAGAATAGAAGAAAGGAATGATAACAAAGGTTTGTGGCTCGGGCTCTCTGTCTGAGCCAGCTGGGCTGTGATTGGCCATTAATTAGAAACAACCACATGAGGCCAATCCCAGATGCACCTGTTGCATTCCACAGCAGCAGATAATCAATGTTTACATGTTGTTCCTGAGGCCTCTCAGTTTCTCAGGAGGAAAAAATCCTAAGGAAAGGATTTTTCATAAAAGATGTCTGTGACAGACAGCAGTCACTGAGGGACTGCTCTGTAAGGGGGGCTGCAATGGGTTCCCTGAGCTGGAGATCACAGGCATTGCCTCTGTCTTTGGCCTCCTGCTTTGGCTGGGTTGCCCTGTGGGAAAGGGGGACCCCAGGCCTGGAGAAGTTGGTGTTCAGCCTGACCTCAGCTCCTCTCTTCCAGACAGCTGGGCTTCACTTTCGGCACACGGATAACATCAACTACTGGCGTGATGCCATGAGCCACGTGGGGCTTCCCTCGGTAACACCTCCCCTCTTCCCTCCCCAGCCACTGGCACACTGCCCTTTGCCTTGTGGCACTGCTGGGGAGTGCTGGTATGGCAGGGGGGCTTTGTCTTTGCCCCTGATGTGTTTGTGTCTTGGTGGCAGATCTTCCACCCAGAGACCACTGACATCTATGACAAGAAGAACATGCCCCGGGTGGTCTACTGCATCCATGCCCTCAGGTGGGTGCCCTGGCCTGGCTGTCATGGGATGTGTTCACCCTCATCAGCCCTTTGGTGGTGTCACCTGTCAGCCTCAGGTGACACAGAAGTGTCAGGAGGGGTGTCACCCATGTGGGTTTGTATTTCAGCTTCTACCTCTTCAAGCTGGGGCTGGCTCCTCCGATCCAGGACTTGTATGGGAAAGTGAACTTCACAGGTATGTGCAGGGAGACCTGGGCTGGGACCTGCCAAGGGGGGTTTGCCACCAGTGCTCTGGGGTCCTGTGGCAAGAGGGGATGTGTGGAGTGAAAGTTTTGGATGTGTTTTGCCAAAATGGCCTCGGTTTTGGCAAAACCCCCAGTGTGGGGGTTTTCTGCACCCCTCTTGGTCTGGCAGGGGAGTGGGGGCTCTGCTGGCTGCCCCTGCTCCAGTACTGGGCTATGAGGCTGGTGCTGAGCAGTGCTGCCTCTGCTCTGCTCCAGAGGAGGAGATCAACAACATGAAGCGGGAGCTGGAGAAGTATGGGCTGCAGCTGCCTGCCTTCAGCAAGATTGGAGGCATTTTGGCCAACGAGCTCTCAGTGGATGAAGCAGCAGGTGATGGGTGCCTGGTGGGGAGCAGGGCTGGGTGTCAGCCTGTAGCAGGATTTTGGCTCAGCTACCAAGTCTTGTATTTGGGGGGTTCCCAGATGATGGAAGGAATGATGAGTCTGGCTCTGTGTTCTTAGAAGGCTAATTTAGTATTTTATGGTACTATATTGTATTAAAGAATACTATACTAAACTATACTAAAGAATACAGAAAGGATGCTTACAGAAGGCTAAAAAGATAATAATGAAAACTCGTGACTCCTTCCAGAGCCTCAACACAGCTTGACAGTAATTGGTCATTAATTCAAAACAATTCACATGAAACCAATAAAACAACCACTTGTTGGATAAACAATCTCCAATCCCATTCCAAAGCAGCAAAACACAGGAGAAGCAAATTAGATAATATTTTCCTTTTTCTCTGAGGCTTCTCAGCTTCCCAGGAGAAGAATCCTGGGCAAGGGGATTTTTCCAGAAAATATAACAGTGACAGCCGAATGCCAAATTTGGGGCCAGCAAACTGGGAGGGGGTGCCCTGGGAGGTGATGGTGGTCTGGGATGCAGTGGGAGGCACCTGGTTGTTCTCTTTGATCCCAGCACAAGGCTGCAGGGGCTGGCACAGCCATTGCTAGGCAGCAGCAGCAGCAGCAGCAGCTGGGGTTCTGGATTCCCTGGCTTGCTGTGAGACTTCCCAGGTGCTGGGAACTGCAGCAAGGCCTGAACAGGGCAGGTTCCCACCATTGCCCGTGGAATGTCTCGTCCCACTGCATGCAGGGATAAAGCAGATGGTCCATCCTGCCCCTCTGTGTCCCACCTCACCCCCTCTGTGTCCCTCCCTGCCTCCCCTGCAGTCCACGCCGCCGTGCTGGCCATCAACGAGGCGGTGGAGCGAGGAGTGGTGGCCCAGACCATGGAGACCCTGCAGAACCCCCACGCCATGCTGCTGGGACTGCGCCACGAGCTGGCAGGTGCCTACCAGGAGGTGCTGCACCAGGCCAAGCTGGAGAAGGGCAGCAGTGCTAGAAACAGGGTGAGGAGGGCACGGGGTGCTCTGGGGTGGATGGGAGAGGAGCAGCTCCTTTGCTGATGGGGAGGTGGAGGGGTCCCTTGGCCAGAGACCATATGGGAGCCCTTGTGCTGAGCAGAATCATCTCAGCAGGAGATGATTCCTCTTTGGGGGCTCACCCAGGGGTTGGAGCTGGGAAATGAGCCCAGGCATCTGCAGGGGACCCTGCTGTCCATAGTGGGGTGTGCTTGGGCAGAAAGCTCAAGCTGGGGAGTCCCTGTCCAGTGCCCACAGGTGATCCCTGAAGGAGAGGACGTCTACGACTGGTGTCTGACCCAGGCTGAAATCCAAGGGAACATCAACAAAGTGAATGGTGAGCAAAGCTGGGGGTTCTCCAGGGCTTATGGTGAGACCATGGTAGCCCTGGACATGGGGAGAGTGGTGGGCATAGCAGAAAGAAGTCTGCTCAGGCCAGCCTCAGACCTAGTGGGAAGAAGGGCTGGGTGTGCATTTCCAAGGAGAAATTAAAGTGATGGGTGTGCAGGCTTTAGCCATAGCTACCTTTGATTTACCTGCTCACCTCTGGGGTGAACTGGCCTCTTGTAGTGCGTGGAGCCCTGGAAGAGGTGGACAATGCCCTGGAGAGACAGGATGTGCTGGCACTGCACTGTGCACTGCAGGACCCCAGCCTGGCCCTGCGCTGTGTCCAGCGTGACAACCTCGAGCTCTACTTGGAGCAGCTCAGCACGGACCGGGAGGAGAAGGCGCTGGTAGGGGCTGGCAGGAGCCTGGGGTGCAGCCCATGGTCCCCAGGAAGAGGGGGTTCCATAGGCTGGGGAGTCCCCAGCTTTCTGCCAGGCAGCCCATGGTCCCCAGGAAAAGGGGGTTCCACAGGCTGGGGAGTCCCCAGTTTTCTGCCAGGGCTCTGTCTGAGCACAGCTGCTCTGTCAGCACAAGCATGGTGAGCTGTGAGACCTGACAGCCCTCTGTGCCTGTGGCAGGAACTGGGCTACCTGGAGCTGCTGGAGCAGGAGGAGGTGCAGGCAGGGATCCTCACAGCAAACCAGAGGGACGAGAAGGAGCAAGCCAGTGAGTGCCTGGGTGAACTCTTATTGCAGCTTCTGCTGCCCAGGAGCTGCTGGGCATGCTGGCAGCCTGGCCCTGAGCCAGGGCACAGCCCCCCTGTGCCAGCCCCTGTCTGTCCCTCAGTGCTGCAGGCTGTCGGCCGGATCAACGCCGCTGTCCGCCAAGGGGTGCCAGCCAAAACCTTGGAAGCTCTGATGGACCCTGCAGCCCAACTGCCTGATGTGCATGCCCCTGCTGCCCCCCTGTACCAGCAGCAGCTGGCCCTGCTGCAGAGCCAGCACCCACGGGTGAGACACCCCAGGTGTCACAGGGGTCTCAGGTTGAGGGAAGAGATGAGGATCTGACTCCATGTTTCAGAAGGCTTGATTTATTATTTTATGATATATATTATATTAAAACTATACTAAAAGAATAGGAGAAAGGAGGCTGGCTAAGAATAGAAAAAGAAAGAATGATAACAAAGGCTTGTGGCTCAGACTCTCTGTCTGAACTAGCTCACTGTGATTGGCCATTAATTAGAAACAACCACATGAGCCCAATCCCAGATGCACCTGTTGCATTCCACAGCAGCAGATAACCATTGGTTACATTTTGTTCCTGAGGCCTCTCAGTTTCTCAGGAGGAAAAAATCCTAAGGAAAGGATTTTCCATAAAAGATGTCTGTGACCCCCAGGGATGGGCCATGGGTGCCCTGGACAGTGGGTGGGGTGGTCCCTTGCTGGGTCTGGGGTGCTTCCTTTGCTGCTGCTCCCCTGGGGAAGCTGGGCCTGGAGGAGGAGGAGGAGGTTATGGGGGTTCTGTGTCTCTGCCTGCTCCGTGCAGGGCGAGTTGGCACAGGAGGAGTTGTTTGTGGCTGTGGAGATGCTCTCGGCTGTGGCACTGGTTAACCAAGCCCTGGATGCCAGGAACCCCAGCAGGCTCTGGAGCAGCCTGGTCAGCCCTGCCCTGGGCCTCTCAGGAGCTGAAGATGCAAATGCACAGCGGTGAGTTGGGCTCTGTGTTAGGGGTTGGGGTGAAGAAATCTTGTGGAAAGGGCTGGTCACAGGGCCTGGGCTTTTTGTGGGCTTGTTCCAGCAGCCTCCCTGTCCTGTGCCTTGCCTCTCCCCTCTGAAGGATCTGCTCAGAATGCACCAAGCCCTCCTTGGAATGCACTGAGCTCTGCTTGGAATGCTTCAGGTCATTGCCTTGTTTCTCTCCTGCAGGTACTTTGATGACTTGCTGCAGCTGAAAGTCCAATCGAGGAAAGCAGGAGCTGAGTTCCTGAGCTGGAATGACATTCAGGACAGCATCAACAACACCAACTCATCCGTGCAGGATGAAAACGACCGTGAGTCCTGCCCACACGAGTCTGGGCATGCAGGGGGGTCGCAGATACCCTGGGAGGGAGGGATTCCAGCCCCGATGAGACACCGGGAGAATCTCACACCGCCCTGGGCTGTGACTCCCTTGGTGCCTGGAGATCGGAGGGGTGGAGATCGGAGGGGTGGAGATCGGAGGGGTTGAAGAGCGGAGGTCGGAGGGGTTGAAGAGCGGAGGTCGGAGGGGTTGAAGGGCGGAGATCGGAGGGGCTGAAGGGCGGAGATCGGAGGGGCTGAAGGGCGGAGATCGGAGGGGCTGAAGGGCGGAGATCGGAGGGGCTGGAGGGCGGAGGTCGGAGGGGTTGAAAGCGGAGGTCGGAGGGGTTGAAAGCGGAGGTCGGAGGGGTTGAAAGCGGAGGTCGGAGGGGTTGAAAGCGGAGGTCGGAGGGGTTGAAGAGCGGAGGTCGGAGGGGTTGAAGAGCGGAGGTCGGAGGGGTTGAAAGCGGAGGTCGGAGGGGTTGAAAGCGGAGATCAGAAGGGTTGAAAGCGGAGGTCGGAGGGGTTGCAGGGCGCGTTCTCCCTTCCCTCCCCGCAGGAGCCCGTGCGCTCCGGCTGCTGAACGAGGCGCTGCTGCAGGAGGACCCTGAGGTGACGCTGTCGGCGCTGCTGCTGCTGGCACCTGCCCTGCCCGACATCGCCCTTCCCACGGCCCCGCGCTACCACAGCGTCCTGGCCCGGGCACGGAGGCGGAAAGCCCAGGTGGGGTGGGGGGCATCAGCTGTGGAGACCCTCCCTGGCAGCGTGGCATCCCCCCTGGTACCCTGCCTTGCTCACAAGACTGTGAAATAACCCTCCCTGGGGTTATTGTTGTTGTTATTATTGTTATATTATTGTTATATATATATAAAAAATATATATTTACTTTCATTATTATATATTTATTATTATATTTATATATTACAATATATTGTATATTATTTCTTATTATATGTATATATTAGTTATTATTATAGTTATATTATTATATTACATAATTTTATTTTATTATTATATTTTATTTTATTATTATAGTTATATTATTGTTATATTTACTTTCATTATTATATATTATTCGATTTCTATATCATAATATATTTATATATTATTAATGAATATATTTATATATTAGTTATTATAGTTATATTATTATATTGCATTATTATTTTTATTTTATTATTATTATATTTACTTTCATTAATATATCTTCATTATTATATTTCTATATCATAATATATTTATATAATATTTTATTATATTTATATACTAGTTATTATAGTTATCATATTACATTATTATATTTTATTTTATTATTATTGTTATATTATTATTTTTATTATTATTGTCGTTGTTATTATTATTATTAGCAAAGCAGGAGGTGCCCAGCTCACTAGAGCCCATCTCCCCCATCTCCCAGGCCACACAGGACAATGGAGCTGTTCTCTGCTGGGAAGAAATCCAGGAAGGGGTCTGCCAGGCCAACCAGGACACAGTGGCAGCCAGGAGGAGTGAGTGCTGTCCCCATGTGGGTGCTGCTGGAGGCTGGGGGACAAGAAGGGGCTGATGTGAGCCCCTCTGCTCCCGCAGTGGCTCTGGGCATAGCTGCCATCAACCAGGCTATCAAGGAAGGGAAGGCATCACAGACACTGAGGGTGCTATGCAACCCTGATGTGGCCCTGCATGGGGTGGTGAATGCCTGTGCTGACACCTACCAGGAGCAGCTGGCGGCTCTGATGGCCACCAAGAGACCAGCAGGTAAAACCTTGGGGGCTGCAAAACCTCCCCTGCCCTGGGAGCCTGTGGTGCCCCCCTGGCCAGGGTGTTCATGGGGAGCAGCACCCTGCAGCAGCTCCCATCCATCCTGGCATGCAGGGAGCACAAAGCCATGCTGGGTCAGGCACAGGCTGCTGGATGGGGCCGAGTTCTACCTGAACCTGCAGACCTTGGAGGGCAGCTGGCAGTGCCCACGCCACGCCAGCTTCAACAGCACACACCTGAGCCAGGAGGAGATGCAGGTATGGGCTGGGTGGGCTGGGTGGGTGTGATGGTGTTTGCAGGGGTCTTAGGATGAGGGAAGAGACGAGAATGTTGACTCTATGTTTCAGAAGGCTTGATTTATTATTTTATGATATATATTATACTAAAAGAATAGAAGAAAGGGTTTCATCAGAAGGCTGGCTAAGAATAGAAAAAGAATGATAACAAAGGCTTGTGACTGACTGAGACAGTCCAGACAGCTGGGCTGTGATTGGCCATTAATTAGGAACAACCACATGAGCCCAATCCCAGATGCACCTGTTGCATTCCACAGCAGCAGATAACCATTGCTTACATGTTGTTCCTGAGGCCTCTCAGCTTCTCAGGACGAAAAATCCTCAGGAAAGGACTTTTCAGAAAATATCCTGGCTACAGGTGGGCACGGCTGGCACTGAGCTGGTGCTGCCTGGTGTCCTTGCAGTCTGTCATCACCCGAGTGACGCTGGCCCACGAGCGGGAGCGCCTGTGGGCATCCAGGGTGGCCCTGGTGGTGAAGCTGCAGGCGCGGCTCCGCGGGTTCCTCGTCCGCCGGCAGCTCGCGGCACGGCGCCACGTCCTGCAGGAGCAGAGGCCAGCTGCCATCAGGATCCAGGTGACACAGCCAGGGCCTGTCCCTGCTCTGAGCAAAGCCACACAAACCATGGGCAGCTCCTTCCTTGCTGCTCTCTGGTTTTACTGCCAGGACCCCTGAGATGCTGCAGAGAGCAGTGAGGGGCTTGTTCCTCTCACAGTGACTGCTTTGGGTGCTGGTTTCCTCTTTCCCCATGCTCTGTTATTCTCTTTCTTCATGTGCACCCTGAAAAACCAATGGAGTCACAGTGACCTCACTCAGGTCTCTCTACGTGGTGTAGAGAGGGGCCAGCGCTTGCTGCTCTCTGTTTTTACTGCCAGGATCCCTGAGATGCTGCAGAGAGCAGTGAGGGGCTTGTTCCTCTCACAGTGGCTGCTTTGGGTGCTGGTTTCCCCTTTCCCCATGCTCTGTTATTCTCTTTCTTCATGTGCACCCTGAAAAACCAATGGAGTCACAGTGGCCTCACTCAGGTCTCTCTACCTGGTGTCTTCTTGTGCCCAGGCTTGCTGGAGGGGGTACAGGCAGCGCAGAGCTTACCTGGACAGGCTGCACTACCTGAAATCCAACACAGAGGCTGCAATCAAGGTTTGGAGGATTCTTTCTTCAGCCTTTGTTCTCATGTTGGGCACTGTCACCTGCTTGTTCAGCTTGTGAGGGTGGCATCTACTCCTGCCCAGTGCAGAGGAGCCGGGGGGATTGTGGCAGCTGGGCCAGGGCAGTGTGTGAGTGGACAGGGGAGAAAAAAATCATAGAATAGAATTGTTACCATGGGCTCAATGAGGCTGGAAAAGCCCTTGAAGATCACCGAGTCCATCTCAGCACTGCCAAGGCCACCACTAACCATGTCCCCAAGTGCCACATCCCTATGGGTGTTAAATCCCTCCCAGGATGGTGACCCCACCACATTGCTGGGCAGCCTGTGCCAATGCCTGACGACCCTTTCCGCGCAGAAATTTTCCTTAATATCCAACCTAAACCTCCCCTGGAAGCCCTCATGATTTTTCCCCTCCACCCATTCCTTTTGGCCAAGCAAGTCCTTCCAGAATCCAAATGTTTGAACATCTCTCCCAGATCCAGGCAGCTGTGAGGATGTGGCAGGCACAGAGGAAGTACCAGGAGAGGCTGCGCTACTTCAGGCAGAATGTAAGGGATGGGATGGGATGGGAGTCAAACAGCTCCTGGGAATGTGTTGGTGGGGATGTAGAGGGGGTGATCTGGAGCAGTTGGATCCCTGTCCCTGAGTGCTCACAGTGCAGCTGGAAGAATTGATTCATCCTGGCATGGGGACAGATGGGAAGGAATAGGTACCTGGTGGGTCTGGAAGCCAAACTCTCAGGTTTTGTGAAGTGTGAGGAGAGCAAAACCACTCCTGTTCCATCAAAAAACAACAATGACTTCAAGATGTCCATTAAAAGGGAAGGGATTTTTGGGGGAGAAAAGGGGAGGGTGTCAGCTGTGGGAAGTGAAGTTGCACCCCCGGAGTTGCTGCAGCTTCTGATATACAGTGAGTGGAGGGGAATGACCACTGAGAAGGGCAGAATCCCAAAATCTCTCCTGTTTTGTAGAGATCCTCATCCCAGGCCTTAATACATTCCTGGCAGTGGGACCAGGCAGTGATGTGCTTGTCCAGCACTCCTTCACTCCCCACGTGTGTTAGGGACACCATGGAAAAGCATCTCCCACCCCCTTGTTTGTCTTGGCAGGTTAAAGCTGTAATTAAAATCCAGGCTTTTGTGCGAGCCAACAAGGCCCGTGGGGATTACAGGATGCTGGGTAAGTAAGTGCCTGCTCACTGCTGCTCTGAAGTGAGATGGCTAATTAGCAAGGGGACTCTGCCTCTCCCCTTGCTGGCCCTGCACAGTGGGGAGCAGTGATGAGCAGGCTGCTGGTGGCCCCTTGGCAAGGACAGGAGTGACAGAGCCTTGGTGGTCCTTGGTCATCAGCCTTGGTGCTGCCCCTGTGCCCCCAAAAGCTTCCTGGAGGTTTTTGCACAGTGTGGCTGTGTGCTGTCCCATGCCCTGGTGCTGCAAGAAGATCAAGAAGATGCTTTTTGGAGAGGAGGAAGGGGTGCCTGAGGGTCTGCAGTGGGGGAAATGATTCATGGCCTTACTGTGCATTGCTGCAGTCCACACCAAGAGTCCGCCCCTGGGCATCGTCCGGCGCTTCATCCACCTGCTGGAGCAGAGCCAGCACGACTTCTGGGAGGAGTCAGAGGTGCTGAGGCTGCAGGAGGAGGTGGTGAAGAGGATCCGTGCCAGCCGGCAGCTGGAGAGCGACCTGGACCTCATGGACATCAAGATTGGGCTGCTGGTCAAGAACAGGATCACTCTGCAGGTAGAGAGAGAGGGGGAGGACTTGGCTGCCTCATGCCATCCTGCTCTCCATGCTATCACAGCTTGGACTTGTCTCTGCTTAATTTTTTAAGCAGTTGGAGGGGTTGGGGAGCACTAGGGTGTTGTCATCTTATTGCTAAAGTTCCACATCTTCCTGGTGATTTCTCATGGGCATCTCCTTGCAGCACTGACTCCTTCTTCCTCACATCACAACCAACAAACACCAACTCCCTTCTCAACCAGCTACTCCACTCTTTTGTAGCACTTTTCTTCTTATTGGACACAGTTGTGGCCTATTAAGGGCAGACCTGTTCCTAATCTTTGGTGATTAGTACAGCTGCAACTCCTCAGGTCTCAGAATCTCTGCTGGCCACAGTAACTCTGAGATGTGTACAAGTCTCTTTTCCCAGCCCAGCTGTTGAAGAAGGAGTCAGGATTCTTTTGTTCTTGTTCTCAAAGTTGTTTATTGGTTCTTGTCTATAAAATTCTTTCTCTGGCCTGCCGAGGTCTGTTCAGCAGGTCACACAGAGGCACACTGGTGTTATCTTTTTATACTAAAACCTACATGTACATTATTTACAATAACTTCCCAATACCTATCACCCATGTTAGACAGTGAGTTTCTACATCAAACCAATCTAAAAGTGCCAACATCACAGCAGAAGATGGAGGCCAAGAAGAAAAAAGACTGGACATGCCCAGATTCCTCCATCTTGCTCCCTGAGCCCCCATTCTAAAAACCCCAAAAATCTATTTTTCACCCTGTGATAAACTAACTATTATTCTATTTAAACTCTCTTGACTTGTAATCCTTCACATAAGGTTGGTAATTTTTTCCATGGGTCAAGATCAAAGGCACAGGGGTCTTGGGCTCTGTGCCAAGGTCTCTGAGCCCCCTGGCAGGGGTTTGAGCCATCCAGGGCAGCCAGAGGAATCTCCTGTGTTCTCACTCAGGGGTGAGATTGCCTTCTGCACTATTCTTTTACATTCTATCCCTCCACACTAGGGTGCCTCTGGCTCTCCCAGAAATTGGTCAGAATTGCAGAGCCTTAGGCAGACCCCAGTGCTTCTCTCCCACCACAGGAGGTGGTGTCCCACTGCAAGAAGCTGACCAAGAAGAACAAGGAGCAGCTCTCAGAGATGATGTCCATGGACAAGCAGAAGGGGCTCAAGACACTCAGCAAGGAGAAGAGGCAGAAGCTGGAGGCCTATCAGCACCTCTTCTACCTGCTGCAGGTGGGGATGGGGTGTGGTGGTGTTCACAGGGGTCTTAGGATGAGGGAGGAGGATCTGACTCCATGTTTCAGAAGGCTTGATTTATTATTTTATGATATATATTATACTAAAACTATACTAAGAGAATAGAAGAAAAGGATTTCATCAGAAGGCTGGCTAAGAATAGAAAAAAAAATAATGAAAGAATGATAACAAAGGTTTGTGGCTCGGACTCTCTGAGCCAGCTGACTGTGATTGGCCATTAATTAGAAACAACCACATGAGACCAGTCACAGATCCACCTGTTGCATTCCACAGCAGCAAATAACCATTGGTTCCATGTTGTTCCTGAGGCCTCTCAGCTTCTCAGGAAAAAAATCCTAAGGAAAGGATTTTCCATAAAATACCCTGGCTACACTGGGGGGCTCTGCTGTGTCCCCCACAGCTGGAGGGGCAGTGCAGGGACCTGGCCCCTGGCTACCCCACCTGGGCTACCTTGGTGTCCCTCCTCCCTGCAGACACAGCCAGTGTACTTGGCCAGGCTGATCTTCCAGATGCCCCAGAACAAATCCACCAAATTCATGGAGTCGGTGATCTTTACTCTTTACAACTACGCTTCCAGCCCACGGGAGGCTTATCTGCTGCTGCAGCTCTTCAAAGTGGCACTGCAGGAGGAGATCAGGTGGGTGTCATGTCCAAGGAACAGGGAAAGGCAGGAGGAGATCAGGTGTGTGTGTCCTGTCCAGGGAAAGGCAGGAGGAGATCAGGTGTGTGTCCTGCTGTGGGAACAGGGAAAGGCAGGAGAAGATCAGGTGGGTGTCCTGCCCAGGGAAAGGCAGGAGGAGATCAGGTGGGTGTCCTGTCCAAGGAACAGGGAAAGGCAGGAGGAGATCAGGTGGGTGTCCTGCCCAGGGAAAGGCAGGAGGAGATCAGGTGTGTGTCCTGTCCAGGGAAAGGCAGGAGGAGATCAGGTGGGTGTCCTGTCCAGGGAAAGGCAGGAGGAGATCAGGTGTGTGTCCTGCCCAAGGAACAGGGAAAGGTAGGAAGAGATCAGGTGGGTGTCCTGTCCAAGGAACAGGGAAAGGCAGGAGGAGATCAGGTGTGTGTGTCCTGGCCAGGGAAAGGCAGGAGGAGATCAGGTGCGTGTCATGTCCAAGGAGCAGGGAAAGGCAGGAGGAGATCAGGTGTGTGTCCTGCTGTGGGAGCAGGGAAAGGCAGGAGGAGATCAGGTGGGTGTCCTGCTGTGGGAACAGGGAAAGGCAGGAGGAGATCAGGTGTGTGTCCTGCCCAGGGAAAGGCAGGAGGAGATCAGGTGTGTGTCCTGCCCAGGGAAAGGCAGGAGGAGATCAGGTGTGTGTCCTGCCCAGGGAAAGGCAGGAGGAGATCAGGTGTGTGTCCTGCCCAGGGAAAGGCTGAACTGCATCAGCTTGGACGCTGTCCTCTCTGCTGCCTCCTGCTTGGAGCACACACAAACACTGCTCCATGCCCTGATCCCATCTGCCCCATCTCTGTCCCCAGGTCCAAGGTGGACCACGTTCATGACATCCTGACGGGCAATGCCACGGTGATCCGGCTCCTGGTCGGCTTCTACCGCAACATGCCTGGCCAGAGCGCCCTGAGGCACATCCTGGCTGGCCCCGTGCAGGAGGTGCTGCAGGACAGGACCCTCAGCATCAACACAGACCCCGTGGACATCTACAAGGCCTGGATCAACCAGACTGAGTCACAGAGTGGGCACAGAAGGTCAGAGCCTGGGGAAGGAGGCTTGGCTCGGCCACAGGGTGCTGGGCATTGAGATGGTGATGGGGTCCTGTGCTCCCTTCACAGCAAGCTGCCCTATGAGGTGAGCCCTGAGCAGGCTCTCAGCCACCCCGAGGTCCAAAGGAGGCTGGACATTTCCATCCGCAACCTCCTGGCAGTAACAGACAAGTTTGTCTCT
This sequence comes from Agelaius phoeniceus, assembly GCF_051311805.1. Lineage (NCBI taxonomy): Eukaryota > Metazoa > Chordata > Aves > Passeriformes > Icteridae > Agelaius > Agelaius phoeniceus. The sequence continues at coordinate 2,224,460 of NC_135295.1, forward strand.
GCCATCACCTCTTCTGTGGACAAGATCCCGTGAGTGTCCCCATGGTTTCTGTGCACACCCCAGGAATGCTCTGGGCTCTCAGGTGTCTCCAGCAAGGCCTTAGAAAGGAGGTTGGATTATGGGGGGGCTTCCTGGCCCCTTTGCTGCTGCAGGACTGAGTTACTGCACTGTCAGCAAGGGGAACCCCAAATATCAGCAGCACCTCATGGGTTGGCTGGTTTTTCTGCTCTGTTTCTGGGCAGTTTACTGCTGACATTGAGATGCATGCCAGCTTTGTGGTCATCTCAGAGGATGAAGGCCTCCTCCAGAGATGCCTGGGTTGGCAGCAGGGAGGGGGGAAGGAGCTGAGGGATGCTGTAGCTGCCAATCCTGCCTGTGGGTTTCTCCATCGCCCCAGGGCTGAGGGTTTGCTGCTCCTTGGATGATGGGTTGTAGGACTGGGTCATCAGGGTGGACTCACATGCTGATGGTCCTCTCCCCACCTCTCCTCAGCTATGGGATGCGCTACATGGCCAAAATCCTGAGGATGTCCTTGGTTGAGAAATTCCCCAAGGCCCCAGCAGAGGAGGTTGATAAGGTACTGTGGGGCTGGGGCACCTGCATGGTTTGGTGGGGTTCAGCTGTGTCTGCACGTGAAGGGCCACAAAAGGTCCTCTTAAATTAAAAACACCTCCAAGTCAACATTTTCCTTGAGCCCCTAAGGAAATGCCAAGGGTGGGCTTTTCCCCTGCACTGCATCTCTTCCAGGAGGGTCCTACCATGCAGAGCAAGGATGAACCATCCTTCCCTGCTGAGGTGTCACCTCCTCGGGCCCTAACCCAAATGCTCCCCAGCCTGTCTCACGCCCTAGATCGTGGGGAACCTGCTCTACTACCGCTTCATGAACCCAGCAGTGGTGGCCCCCGATGGCTTTGACATCGTGGCCATGTCGGCCGGGGTGGCCCTGCGGCCCGAGCAGCGCCGCAGCCTGGGCTCCATCGCCAAGGTGCTGCAGCACGCCGCCGCCCACAAGGCCTTCCAGGGGGACAGTGCCCACCTCTGCGGCCTCAACCGCTACCTGGAGCACACCCACAGCAAGTTCAGGTGATGGGGGTGGGCTGGGAGGGTGGCTTGGAGCCCGTGGCAGGGGTTTGGGGCTGAGCAAAGGGGTCACACCCTGCAGGAGGTTCATCTCTGCTGCCTGCTGTGTCCCTGAGCCTGAGGAGAGGTTTGACATGGATGAATACTCAGAGATGGTGGCAGTGGCCAAACCAGTCATCTACATCACCGTGGGGGAGCTCATCAACACGCACAAGGTCAGGGCATAAAGCTCATGGCAAGCTCTGTTTCCTCTGCTCCCACCCCCTGGGCTTTCTGCTGAGTTTCTTCTGTATTCCACCCCTGGCACAGCTTCCCTCTTCCTGACCCCTTATTTTCTCTTCTAAGCAAGGAAATAACCTAAATTCTGCAGGTTTGTCCTTCTGCAAACCTCAGATCTTCTCCATTCCCTCTTGGGTGTGAAGGGTGACCCTCCCTCACTCTCCATTTGCATCCCCCTTGCCACTGATTCATCCCTTGCACTGTCCAGCTCCTGCTTGAGCACCGGGACTCCATCACATCACACCCCAGTGACCCCCTGCACGAGCTCCTGGAGGATCTTGATGAGCTTCCTACAGTCCAGTCCCTGCTTGGTAGGTTGGATTCTGGGACCAGAAGGGAAGAGGGTGGACGTGGATACACTTTCCTTGCACAAAGCTTGAGCTGGATTGCTTTGGTCATGGAAAGGCAGCTCTCTGGAGCCCAATAGAGCTAGCAGGGCTCTCTGTGCCCTCACAGGGGAGAGTGTTGCCAGCCTGGGAGACAGCAGTGCTGAGCAGCTCTCCCAGCTCAGCAGAACAGAGATCTCCCTCACCCTCACCAACAAGCTGGTGCCAGTGGCCAGCAGCGAGGAGAGTGACACGAGGAGCCTGCTGCTGAGGTGAGTCTGGGCTCTGTGGGCATCAGGAGGGGGCTGGGATGCTCAAGGAGGGCAAGAAACCCTTGGGAGGCAACTGAATATTGTGTGGAGTGTGATAGTGTGGAGCGGATGCCTGACATCTCCCTCTGGTCTCTAGCACCAAGCAGATGCTGGTGGATTTGATCCAGTGCCAAGCAGGAGATTCCCTCCCAGACATCCTGCGGACACCAGCCTCAGAGCATGAGGTGGGATGTGTGAGGCTGCTGCTAGGGATGACCTGAAAAACTTGGTGGGCAAAGGGTGAAAAAGTTCTCAGCAAAAAGCTGCCCTGCTCCTCTCAGAGGTTTGGCCACTGATCTTGTGATCCAGCAGTGCCCGGACTCTGGTTTTCAGAAAAATTACCTGTCCTGGGCCACATCAAAGTGTGGGTGAAGGAGTTCTGTAGTAAATTCAAGGCGACCCCTGTGGCAGGGAGAAATGATTAATCTGACTCCATGATATCAGAAGGCTAATTAATCACTTTATTATACTGTATTGTTCTATCCTGTATTGCAATACATCTGAGCTGAAACTGCACAAGCACTCAACTGCACAAAATGTTGTGTCTGTCTGCTGACCGACCGTCAGGACACAGTTTGCAGAGGTTGGTCAAGGAAACAAAACACCATCACTTTGGGTAAACAATCTCCATATTGCATTCCACTTTGGCACAGCACAGGTGCAGCAAATGAGATCAGCATTGTTTTGATCATTCTTTTCTCTGCTTCTCTCAGGTGCACAGAATGTGAATCCCACAGAGTTCGGTTGTTCCGTCTCTGTATCCCATTCCAGCTGTGCTCCAGGCTGACTCCTTCTCATCCCTAGGAAGCTGCCCATGAGCACCTCGTGTGCCAGCGAGCTCTGTGGGATGCCCAGCCCTCTGCCCAGCAGCTGAAGCGCCACCCCTCCCTGGCTGCCAACAGCCAGCTCTCCATGGAGGAGAAGAAGCGCAAGGTCACCCGCAACCTGCGGCGCTTGGAGAGCCTGGGGCTGGTGCGCTCTGCCAACCACTACCAGGAGCTCGTTGATGAGCTGGCCAAAGTGAGTTGGGGGGTGTTGAGTTGGGAATCACCCCTAAACCCCCAGAGGTCCTGCTCTGGCAAAGCTCCTGATGACAAACGTTGGTTTTCTGGCGCTGCTGTTTCCTCCAGGACATCCGGAACCAGCGGCGGCACCGGCAGCAGCGCCGCAGGGAGCTCCTGAAGCTGAGGCAGACCCTGGAGGGCCTCGATGCCAAGACTCAGTTTTATGAGGAGCAAATTGATTATTACAATCAGTACATCAAAACCTGCCTTGACAACTTGGCAGCCAGCAACAAGTGCGGTTCCTTACCAAAAATCAGTAATTTTTTTAAAAAAAACCTGTTCCTTGTTCTCATTGCTCTCTGGTTGTTGTGAGTCCTGGAGGTGTTGGGAATCCAAGAGGTCACAGGTGGCCAGAGATGAGCTCTCAGCATGTGGTCCCTTCTCTTCCAGGGGCGGTGGGAAGAGCAAGAAGCTGCCATGTCTGCACTACACAGCAGCCCAGCTGTGGGAGAAGGGGGTGCTGCTGGAGATCCAGGACCTGCCCCCCAGCCAGTGAGTGACCCTGCTCCAGGGGAGGAGCTCCTGCTTGGGGTTATCCAGTGCAAGGCCAGGAGCTGGACTCGATGCCCTCAGAGATCCTTGTGGGTCCCTCTGATCCAGGGTATTCCATGATTCTATGAAAACTTGGGCAGGTAGAGGAAAATAACAGAAGAGGAGGAGGCATGTGGACAACCCACTGTTGTCTTGCCATGTGGGGCAAGTTGTTTTGTGTAGGAGAATGCAGGAAAGTTGGGATTTGCAGTGGGGTTTGGGCTGTGGGTCTGGCTGCTGTGCTGAGGGGGTGCCCTGGGTGGGTCAGCTGCTCCCTGGCTGTGTTAAAACTTTTGGGAGTGAGTGGCTCTGTCTCCCTCAGGCTCAAGAACGTGGTTTTTGACATCATCCCCTGTGAGGAATCAGGGAGGTTCCAGGTGAAAGCCAAATTCATGGGCATCGACATGGAGGACTTCCAGCTGCACTACCAGGTGGGGAGCCTGTCCTGCAGCTCTCAGAGTGTTTGTGCTTGAGATGACCCCAAGGTGTCAGAAAATCTCTTTTTCCCAGCCCTGAGGTTGAAGAAGGAGTCGGGATTCTTTGGCTGTGCTTTTCCAGGTTGTTTATTCTCTGTTATATGTAACCTTCTTTTTCTGACCTGCTGAGGTCTGTCCAGCAAGTCAGTCCATGGCACACTGACTGCCCCAGAGGTGATGTTATCTTTTTATACTTAAAACTACGTGTACGTGATAAAAAATCAGGGGCTAGGGTTTAGTTGGGGCATACCCTTAAGGAGGAGGGAGCCTTCCTTCTTTAGCTTAAAGGGCTAATGCTGGTTCATAGCTCCTGAATGATTAGGGGTCCTTAATGATTAGGATGGATGATTAATGATTAGGGCTCCTTAATGATTAGGATGATATTAGAGAGGATCAGCTTTCAAAGTTGGCGAGTGGGGTGGATTCTACTACAATTGCTATGAAGCTGTGGTTGGCTCACAATAATTTCCAAGTAATTCCCAATCATTTCCCAATACCTATCACCTGTGTTAGACCCTATGTGTTTCTACTCTAAACCAATCCAAAAGTGCCACCATCACCCAAAAGATGGAGGCCAAGACGAAGAAAGAAGAAGGACAAGGCACGCCCAAATCCCTCCATCTTGGCTTCTGAACCCCCATTCTAAAAACCCCAAAGTTTTACTTTTTCACCCCATAACAAACTAACTATCACTCTACTTAAACTCTCGTGCCTTCACATAAAGTTGGTCATTTTCTCCATGGGTTCAAATCAAAGGCACAGGTGTTTGTGACTCGGTGCCAGGGTCTCTGAGCCCCCTGGCAGGGGCTGGAGCCCTCCAGGGCAGCCAGAGCAATGTCCTGGGTTCTGACCCAAACCCAGCTCCCTGGCTGGGCACAGTGGCAGTGAGAGTCCCCTCTCCCACAGGACCTGCTGCAGCTGCAGTACGAGGGCGTAGCAGTCATGAAGATGTTCCACAAGGCCAAGGTCAACGTCAACCTGCTCATCTTCCTCCTCAACAAGAAGTTCTTCAAGAAGTGACAGGGTCAGGGGTGGGGCCAGAGGGAAGGGGAGCAATAAGAACCTGCCAGAGCCATCAGGGCTGGTGGTGCCAGGGCAGGGGAGCTGCTGCTGGCCACGGAGCTTTCCTGACTGGGGAACACAGGCCCAGCCCTGGGCACCCTGAGCTTGGTACTAAACCAGTGCCCAACCTTCCTGCAGGAGGATGCAGCTGCCAAAGCTTTTGCAGCATGTGTTGCTTTTAAAATCTATTTTATCTGGGTGTTTTGGCTGTTGAATTCCTGTGTTGCCAACAGCCAGCTGCCCACTCTGTATTTCTGGACACTACACAGCTTTTACTGATATAATAAAGGTATCTTATTTATCTATATATCTAATTTATCTATCTATCTATCTATCTATCTATCTATCTCTCTTTATATCTCTCTATATAGATATATAGATATATATATTGATATATTGAAATATATCAATATATATCAATATATAGATATATATTGATATAAATATCTATATATAGATATAAATATCAATATATAAAAATATATATTGATATATATCAATATATATAAAATATATCTATATATATCTATATATTGATATATATATATTTCAATATATATAAATATATATTGATATATTGAAATATGAATATATGTATTTATATATATCTATCCATATCTATATGTATATAGATATGGATATATATATATAAATATAGATATATATTTCTTATATAAATATATTTCTTCCTCACACTAAGGCTTGGGAAATGTCAGAATCAGTCTTTAGATGGAGGGGTAGTGAGAGGCCAGAGCAGAGAGGCAATAACTGCTTGTGAAGACACCTGTGAGTACATTGAGGTGCAATAGAAAAATTTTAATTTTATGCAGAGGTTTACAGATGTGAAGTGTTGGTTTATAAAATGCTGTGGGTCTCCCTCCCTACTCAGTAACTTCCATGGGACCTTGAGGCAGCTCAGGGTCCCTGATCTATTGGCATCCAAGCTCTGTCTTGTCTTTGGAAAGTGATGTTTGTTTGTGAGGTTTTTATGTGCTTTTCATTCCCTCCTCTCATAGAAATGCCTCAAACTGTGCTTATTCTACCCCCATCCATGCTGGATTGTGCTGTGCTGCCTCTGCTTGTAAAGATGTAAATAAAGACGGATCAGAAATAAAAATAAAGACGGATCAGAAATAAAAATAAAGACGTTTCAGAAAATGCAGAATTTTTTCTGGATGATCATTTCCCTGTGCTCCTCACCTGCCTCCCCCTTTGTTTCCCAGGCTGTTTGAGGCTGCTGGCCAGGGAGCAGCTCCTCTCAGCAGCGCAGAGTCAGGTGCTGAGGCACCAGCTCAGCTCCTGCACGGGGAATTTAGGCCACTTTCAGACACACTTAATTCTTAAATAAATACTATGATTACATCTCCTAAAGACTATGATTATATCTCTACAGGAATGAAGTGGGATCAAGTTGCAGCACTTTTCTGTGTTTAAAATAGGACCAGGCTGCCATTAACCTGTTGGATGCTGCACCATCTGCAGGGACAGGATCCTGGGGAAGTTGCTGCTGCACAATACCCATTAGCACGTGGGTTTTTATCTTCTGCTCACCATATTTGTTTATTTTTTTCCCTGCTTGCCTTTAGAGGAGGATCCAGCATGTCTCTGGCTGTGCTTTGCTGCAGCCAAGCAGCCACTGGCTCTGCACCAGCAGCATTTGGCAAGCTGAAACCCCTTTTTTTGGGGTGCTTTGGGGATGGAGGAGAAGCCTGAGGTAAAGAACTCCACCTAATAACGCCAGTCCCAGCTATTCACTAAGCACAGTTGCAGCAGGGGCTGCAGGGGACTCGGGGTTGCTGTGGAAAACGTGATTTATGCTTTGTTTTTGCCTCCTGGGAAGTCGTGCTGTGGCCAGCCGTGACTCAGAATCAGGGTGCCACCTCTTGCCTGCTGCCCACACGCTTTGGAGAGGAGCTGGGAGGGGGAAATGAATCCCTGGGAGTGCTGGAGGAAGCCTGGCTGGCTGAGCTCCACTAGGTGTCATTGCAAGCTGCGGAGAAGCACAGCCCTGCCCAGGGCTCCTCGGTGGCTGCAGAGGCTCGGGGTGGCTCCAGCTCCAAGGATGGATCCCCCAGGGCAATCCCAGCACGTCCCAGGGCTGAGGGTTGGAGGTGCAGGAGCTCCAGCACAGCCTCTGCTGAGCCCTGGGCTGCTGCGCACAAAGGGACCTCGAGGAAAAGCAGCTCCTGCCCCAAGCTGGCACCATCTGAGGGCTGTTATTAGGGAAGGGGAGAAAAGGAGAGAATTTGGCTCCCTCTGGGGTTTGTATTTCATCCCAGAGAATCCCACAATGGTTTGGTTCAAAGGGACCTTGAAGCCCATCCAGTCCCACCCCTGCCAAGGGCAGGGACACCTCCCACCATCCCAGGCTGCTCCAAACCCCATCCAACCTGGCCTTGGGCACTGCCAAGGATGCCACAGCTGTGCCAGGGCCTCCCCACCCTCACAGGGAAGAATTTCCTCCCAATATCCCATCCACCCCTGCCCTCTGGCAGTGGGAAGCCATTCCCCGTGTTCTGTCACTCTGTGGGCACAGGGAGGTTTTGCTTCACCTTGCCCAGCCCCAGCACATCCTATCCAGCACCCAGGCATGACCAGCACTCCCTGCAGGGCAAAGGGCATCGCTGTGCTTGAATTAATCCCCCCAAAGGGCATCCCTGTGCTTGCATTAATGCCCCCAAAGGGCATCCCTGTGCTTGCACCAATCCCCCCAAAGGGCATCCCTGTGCTTGCCCCAATCCCCCTGCACACCCAGCTGTGGTACAGCATCCCCAGGGCTGTGCTGAAGGTGCCACCTCCCCAGATCCCTCAGCAACTCAAGCCTTGCTCCTGCTCCCTCCTCACTCACTGCCAGAATTGCCTCCAGGAGCACAAAGGAGCTGCCAGATGGGTGGACTTTGGGGAAAAAAAATAAAGTTAAAAAAACAAAAGGAATGAGGGAGTGTGACCGTGTTCACAGGGGTCTGAGGATGAGGGGAGAGATGAGGATCTGACTCCATGTTTCAGAAGGCTTGATTTATTATTTTATGATATATATTATAATAAAACTATACCAAAAGAATAGTAGAAAGGATTTCATCAGAAGGCTGGCTAAGAATAGAAAAGGCAAAATGAATAACAAAGGTTTGTGGCTCGGACAGAGAGTCCGAGCCAGCTGACTGTGATTGGCCATTAATTAGAAACAACCACATGAGCCCAATCCCAGATGCACCTGTTGCATTCCACAGCAGCAGATAACCATTGTTTGCATTTTGTTCCTGAGGCCTCTCAGCTTCTCAGGAGGAAAAATCCCAAGGAAAGGATTTTCCATAAAAGATGCCTGTGGCAGAGGGAGGGCTAAGAAACCCCTGTGTGTGAGTGGGTGCATGTGAGGAGATGTGCGAGAGGGAGAGGAAATTTCCTGCACCGGGGTACAGCAGAGGCATTCAGCTCTTCACATCTCACCAGGCTGGTTTGGTTGGAGTCCTGCAGCCCCAGAGTGTCCCTGCAAACTCCAGAGTGTCCCTACAAACCCCAGAGTGTCCCTGCAAACCCCAGGGTGTCCCTACAAACCTCAGAGTGCCCTGCAAACCTCAGGGTGTCCCTACAAGCCTCAGAGTGTCCCTACAAACCTCAGAGTGTCCCTACAAGCCTCAGGGTGTCCCTACAAACTTCAGAGTGTCCCTACAAACCCCAGAGTGTCCCTACAAACCCCAGAGTGTCCCTACAAGCCTCAGAGTGTCCTGCAAACCCCAGAGTGTCCCTGCAAACCTCAGAGTGTCCTGCAAACCCCAGCGTGTCCTGCAAACCCCAGAGTGTCCCTACAAACCTCAGGGTGTCCCTACAAGCCTCAGAGTGTCCCTACAAGCCTCAGAGTGTCCCTGCAAACCCCAGTGCCCCTCCAAATCCCAGTGTCCCTACAAACCTCAGAGTGTCCCTGCAAACCCCAGAGTGTCCTGCAAACCCCAGGGTGTCCCTACAAACCCCAGAGTGTCCCTACAAGCCTCAGGGTGTCCCTGCAAACCTCAGAGTGTCCTGCAAACCCCAAAGTGTCCCTGCAAACCTCAGAGTGTCCCTGCAAACCTCAGGGTGTCCCTACAAGCCTCAGAGTGTCCCTGCAAGCCTCAGGGTGTCCCTGCAAACCCCAGGGTGTCCCTGCAAACCCCAGGGTGTCCTACAAACCTCAGAGTGTCCCTACAAACCTCAGGGTGTCCCTGCAAACCCCAGAGTGTCCCTGCAAACCCCAGGGTGTCCCTACAAACCCCAGAGTGTCCCTGCAAACCTCAGAGTGTCCTGCAAACCTCAGGGTGTCCCTACAAGCCTCAGGGTGTCCTACAAACCCCAGAGTGTCCCTACAAACCCCAGGGTGTCCCTGCAAACCCCAGGGTGTCCCTGCAAACCCCAGGGTGTCCAGGGGCTCTGCCCCCCAGCTCCTGCTGGGATGGCACAGGAATCACACCCTGCTGTTCCCTTCTGATTGCAGCAGCTTCCTTGTGGGAGAGGGGGAAAAAGCACAAAGCAAAGCAGGGAGAAAATAAGAGGGGAATGTTTGCCGACTGTCTGCTGTGTGTTGTTGCTGTTTGTTGTGTTTCTGTGGTTGCTGTGGCAACGCTGGGAAGGGATGCCAGGCTGCAGCATGGTGGGTACCAGCACAGCATGGTGAGGAGCTGGGCATGGAGTGCTGGGTGAGGCTGGGCACGGCATTTATGGGGTCACATTTGGGGCCCAGCTCAGCTCCTGCCCTCCTGGTGAGCCTGGGGTGGGCTCTGGTTCATATCCCTGAGCCTGGGGTGGGTTCTGGTTCATATCCCTGAGCCTGGGGTGGGTTCTGGTTCATATCCCATTCCCTGGGGTGGGTTCTGGTTCATATCCCAGGGCCTGGGGTGGGTTCTGGTTCATATCCCAGGGTCTGGGGTGGGTTCTGGTTCCCTCCTGGTGAGCCTGGGGTGGGTTCTGGTTCATATCCCAGGGTCTGGGGTGGGTTCTGGTTCCCATCCCATTCCCTGGGGTGGGTTCTGGTTCCCATCCCAGAGCCTGGGGTGGGTTCTGGTTCATATCCCAGAGCCTGGGGTGGGTTCTGGTTCATATCCCTGAGCCTGGGGTGGGTTCTGGTTCATATCCCGTTCCCTGGGGTGGGTTCTGGTTCCCATCCCAGGCCCTGGAGTGGGTTCTGGTTCATATCCCAGGGTCTGGGGTGGGTTCTGGTTCCCTCCTGGTGAGCCTGGGGTGGGTTCTGGTTCATATCCCAGAGTCTGGGGTGGGCTCTGGTTCCCATCCCAGGGCCTGTGGTGGGTTCTGGTTCATATCCCAGTCCCTGGGGTGGGTTCTGGTTCATATCCCATTCCCTGGGGTGGGTTCTGGTTCCCATCCCATTCCCTGGGGTGGGTTCTGGTTCATATCCCAGGGCCTGGGGTGGGTTCTGGTTCCCATCCCAGGGCCTGGGGTGGGTTCTGGTTCTCATCCCTGAGCCTGGAGTGGGTTCTGGTTCCCATTCCTCTCCCTGGGGTGGGCTCTGGTTCATATCCCAGGGCCTGGGGTGGGTTCTGGTTCATATCTGGGTTCTGGTTCATATCCCATTCCCTGGGGTGGGTTCTGGTTCATATCCCATTCCCTGGGGTGGGTTCTGGTTCCCATCCCAGGCCCTGGGGTGGGTTCTGGTTTCATATTGAAATCCAGGAATATTGAAACATAGGATTATTGAAATATAGGAATATTGAAGTATAGGAATACAGGACTGTTATGATGTAGGAATATTGGAATATTGAACATGGGAATCCAGGGCTGTTGGAATATTGGAATACAGGAACATTGGAATATAGGAATGCTGAAATCCCAGAGTGGGATTTGGCCTAAAATCCCAAAACCTGGGGCTTGGGATGCAACGTGAGGAGTTTGGGATCTCTCAGTGTCCCATGGGAAGCATCCCTGATCCCAAATCCCACGGTTTGGCGCTGTGGATGAAACATGATGGGAAGTTTGGGATCCCTCTGCATTCCATGGGAAGGAGCCTAGAACTTAAATCCCAAGATTTTGGGCTTTGCATGGAAAATGGGGAGTTTGGGACCTCTCAGTGTCTCGTGGGAAGCATCCATGACCCTGAATCCCAAGATTTGGGATTCCTGAGGCCCTGGAACGCCGGGATCAGCTGAGGGCAGGGGAGGGGACACCAGGGCAGCTCTGGGGACACCAGGGCAGCTCTGGGGAGGACGGGGGTGCTCCCAAAGCCCCTCTGTGGGCATTGCCATCCACACAGAGCCTGCAGATCCTGGGGTTTGGGGAGACATTTCAGTGGTTTGGGGGCTCTGCTGCTTCCCATCCCACCTGGCATGGAAAGGTTTCACTGGTGAGAAGTGCCAGTTTAATTGAATTGTTCGATTGCTGCATCTCCAAGTGGTGATTTTTTAAACAGAGAGGCCTGATGAGGAATCCTGCCCTGAACTGGAAGCTGACTCATTCTCCTCCAAGTCCTGGGGTCATTGTTATATTGCAAATAAACACAGATTCCCACTGCTGGCTTCTGGGAACGTGCTCCTGGCCCTGCATGCAGGCCAGGGACCCAGGAAGGGGCTGGTGCTGCCTTCCTCCCACTGCATCCTCCCACTGCATCCTCCCACTGCATCCTCCCACCCTCGGGGCAGGCTCTGCTGGCACCTGGGGCTGTCTGGGCTGGGGGTTTAAAGTTAAACCCAACTTTAACCCTGATGGGGGCTGGAAAATGCCAAAGTGCAGAGATTTGCTGTTTCCTCTTTGAAAAGGCAAGGGCAAGAATCAGGGCCCAGCTCTCTCCTCCCAATTCCCATTTCTTCGCTTGCAGCATCCTCTGGGTGCAGCTTCAGCCCCGATCTTGGGAGCAAAGGGAAAACTGAAGAAAGAAGAGCTCAGGGCTGGGGCTTGAATGCACATCCCAGCGTGGGGAGGTGAGGGGAGGGCAGCGTTTTCCACCCCAAAAACCTCTCCACAGAAGCTGGAGCCAGGGTGAGTCACCCCGAGCAGCTGCTGCCAAGGCAGGAGCGACCTTGTGCTGCTGAGCCAGCGTGGGCTGAGCCACGGGAAGGGGAAGCTTTTGCTCAGGCCGGATGCTCCAGGGGAAAGAATGAGCTCTGGGGCTGAAAGTGCTGCCCAAAAAGGGCCAGAGCCACGGTCTGGGGTCTGCCCCTTCCCTGCAGGAAGAACCAGGGTTTGGGCACTCCCAAAATTCCAGGGTTTGGCGAGCGATGTCTGCGAGCACCCGGGGATGGGACTCACTCTCCATGCAAGTTCAGGGAAAATCAGATGAAATCAGATAAATCTCCCCTCTGCTCTTTGCCACCCTGCCCTCAGCCTTGGTTTCCTTCCAGGCTGGCACTGCTGGATGTTTTCCCCTCTCAGTTTCTCTCTCCTGAATCAGCGGACGTGACTCACAGGGAGGGAGGGAGGAGAGGGAGGAGAGGGCTCGGGGACAGCTCTGTCCCTGCAGGAGCCACCGGGGGAGCAGCATCCTGAGCCCCCTCCCTGCCAGCACCGGGCTCAGGGCTGACATTCCCCTTGTCCCGGGCTGTCCCTCCCTGTGCCCAGCCCAGTGGGTGCAGCAGAGGGGGAACTGGTTGGGCTGGTGCACCCTGTCCCAGCAGAAAGGGGACATTCCTGCAGGGCAGGGGTGGCGGCAGGGATGACCTGGGGGCCTTTGTCACCAGAGTGCCACCACACCCTGACTGCTGGGGACACCACCCTTGCCAAAGAAGCCCCTCCATGGTGGCTCCGAGCTTGGTGGGGTGGGTGGAAGGTGGGGAAAAGGGCTGGGAGGTCTCAGAGCTTTCTGGGCAATTTTGGTGGGGAAAATCAGCTCTGGGCAGGGAGAGACGGGACTGGAGGCACTGGGTCAGGGGAGCAGAGCCAGGGTGCCCAATCTTGGCTGGATTATTTAAAGAGATTAAAAACGGAGGGATTAGGGAGTCAAGAGAGCTGCAGGGGAGGGAACCAGCCGGGATGGGAGAGGTGTGCAAGGCCTGGGCTTTGGAGCAATTAGATAAGTGAATCAGGGCCTCGGAGCGATTAGAGAAAGAAATCAGGTTTTCCACCAATTAGGTAAAGTCCCCAGGCGATTAGACACAGAGGTGGCTGCGAGAGGAGGGCTCCCAGCAGTCCCTGGAACTGATAGGGCTGGGCATTGATTAAAGGAGCATCAGAGGCCGAAGCAATTTGATAAGAAAACAAAACAGTGCATCAATTAGCCTGGGAAAAAGGAGTGATAATGGGAATGGGGAAGTGGGGCCAGTCCAAACAACCCCAACAGCTCAGAGTGTGGTGCAGGGAAAGGGTGGAAAGAGGGGAAATGGTCCCAGCTGGAGCCTCCAAGGGCCACGGGATGAGATTGGTGTATTTTAGTTTGGCCTCAGTGAATTACACCCGGCCTAAAGATGGGTTTGTTGTTGGTGGTGGCTCGTGGGCTGCACTGCAGCATCACCAGGCAGCTGAGGGAAGCAGAGAGTTCTGCATTTCACAGAATCTCAGAATCATGGGGTGCTTTGGCTTGGAAGGGACCTTCGAGCTCATTTACTCCCAATGGCCCTGCTATGGGCAGGGACACCTTCCACTATCCCAGTGGATCCCATTATCCCAACCTGGCCTGGAACCCTCCCGGGATGGGGCAGCCACAGCTGCTCTGGGCAACCTGAGCAAGTCAATTAAAAAAAAAATTAAAAAAATTTAAAAAAAAAATTTTTTTTAAATTTTATTTTTTTTCCCAGCAGGTTTTTTTATTTTTATTTGGAAAAAATATTATTTTTTTTAAATATTTTTTTTTAAATAAATTTTTTTTTTTTTTTCCAGGTTTTGCTCTGTGCTCACACTGTCACACACCTGGAGCGATTTTATCCACTGGGAAGGCAGTGAGAGCAGGAAAACTCAGCCCTGTGCCCTGTCTCAGATGCTCTGGGAGTTTCCAGATCCGGGTGCCAGACGAATGAGCAATTAAGTAACTCAACGGAGCCCAGAAATAATTAGACCAAGGAATGCAGCTCCAGCAGATGAGTTTAGTGAAGAAATGGGAGTATTGGAGAGATGGAGATGAGAAGGGTGATCAGGTCTCAGCACAATTATCTAGAGAAAGTCTGCTCCAGACTGATTAGAGGAAGGGAAAAGAGCTTTCTGGGCAATTAGGTGAGGGAAATCAACTCTGGGCAGGAAGAAAATAGACTGTGAAAGAGATTGGGGTGGGAGATGCTGAGTTTTCTCTGCCCCTGACTTAGATAAGGGCCCTTAGATAAGGCCCCCTTCCCGAGGCAGAGGCAGGAGTGAGGATGAGGAGGATTAAGGAGCAGAGGTGGGTGTGCAGCACATGCCTGGGGCTGGGGAAGGGGCAGTGAGGAGAAACTGAGCCCTGCCCCAGGAGGGCCAAAATCTGGGGATCAGAGCTAACAAACAGAATAAACCAGGGTGAACCAGAGCAAAGCAGAGCAGGGAAGGGAGCTGGGCGCTGTTTCCAGGCCCAGCACGTGGCAGGATCCTTCCTTAATCTGTAAAACAGGATTAGTCCCTCGTGCCCAGCAAAGTTGAGAGCCAGCAGAGCCTTTCTGCACGAGTGACTTTGAGTTCAGGGCAGAGGAAGCTGCAGGGTGGGAGCGTGACCAGGGATGAGCGTGGGCTGGCAGCGCCTGGGACGTGCCCTGGGGCACCCGGGAGCCCCTGCCTGAGCCTGGGGTGGCCACAGCAGGGGCATTTACCCGGGTTTTGGGCTGAGAGGGGCGACCATGGCCAGCTGCAGCCCAAGGTTGCACCCTGGGTCAGCAGCAGCTGCAGCTGGGGAGTGCTGGATCCTTTGGGAATGGCTTCATTTGCTCTCTAATTGGCCTTGACGGCTGCTGGAGCAGATTCTGCTGCTCCTTTCCTCTCTGAGGCTGGCCCTGGCTTGAAGTGGCAGGGTTCAGTGAGGTCAGGCTCCTTTTCCCTTCTTTGCCATTCTCCTTCCTTCCCTCCCTGCAGAGCGGCATCACTGAGGCACATGATGCTGACTCTGGTCCTGGGGGAAGGGGAAGGTGTGGTTTGGCTGCCAGGGCACAGTTTGGCCTCTGGAAATGACCCTCTTGGAAAGGGGAGCAGGGTCTGTCTTGCTCAGCAGCCCCCCAGGAAATGTGGCAGCGCTGCTGAGGGGTGGCTGGAGAGGCACTGAGGGACCTCAGCAGCAGCCAAGGGCAATGGGAAACAACCCCAGCTTAAACCGAGCACCTGTGGAGGCCATGGAGGGTTTCCACATTTTAAAATTCTCCTTTGAACGATTTCTTTCCATGTTTAGCTGAGTGCTTTTCTCCACAGCTGCTGGTGAGTGACAGAGAGCAGCGCCGGGGCCACCCAGGGCAGCTCCCACGGACACTCATCCCTCCTGGGCATCCCAGCCCTGCTTTTCCCAGCAGGAGGGTGGCTCTGCCGTATCTCCTTCACCCCCTGGCCTCTGCTGAGCCTGCTTTCTGTGGCCTGACAGCGTTATCTGGGACACAGGCAGAGCCAGGCTCCACTTTGGTCCCTGCTCCTTGGCTGCTGTGGATGTCCCCGGGAGATAGCACAGCCAGCTGTCCCCTGGGACCCCATGTGCTTCTCCTGCTCCATCACAGCATGGAAAAGGGGATTTACAGGGCACCAGAGCCCAGCAAAGCCCCAGAGGCAGATGGATCCATCCCTGGGGTCCATAGGTGTATCCTCCTCCCAATGCTCAGACACTGCTTTTGTTCAAGCCCTATTGTGGATTTCAGTGTTTTCATGGCTTTTAAAATTTTTTTTTTCCCCCCTTTCCAATTCTGATGCAAAAAAAAAATGTATTTGGGGAAAATAGAAATATTTAGACATTTCCCTGACAGGCAGCAGAGCTGGAAGAGCTGTGGCACAGCACTGCTCACGTGTGCTGGTGGAAAGCTCAGCACAAAGAATCAGCCTGGGGAATACAGCAGGAGACCCACAGGGTGAAGGGTCAGTGCCCACCCCTCTTTGCCAGCAGCCCAGCACCAAGCTGCCTTCAAAATCTGCATAAGAAGAGGGGTTTGAGCTGGTTTTGGGGAGGTTTTTAATGTGTGTATATCTATATATCTCTCTATATATCTATATATCTCTATATATCTCTCTATATATCTATATATATCTATATATACCTATATATCTCTGTATATATCTATATTTATCTATATATATCTATATATATCTATATATCTCTCTATATAGGTAGATATATATATTTATCTATATTTACCTATATTTATCTATATTTATCTAATATATATCTATATTTATCTATATTTATCTATATATATCTATATATCTGGTTTTGGGGAGGTTTTTAATGTGTGTATATCTATATATCTCTCTATATAGGTAGATATATATATATAGGTATATATAGGTATATATATCTATATATATCTATATATCTCTCTATATATCTATATATATCTATATATACCTATATATCTCTCTATATATCTATATTTATCTATATTTATCTAATATATATCTATATTTATCTATATTTATCTATATATATCTATATATCTACAGATAGATATCTACATATACACATAAATCTTGTGTACACAAAAACATATGTACCACATTAAAATATACTGTATAGCATATCAAACCTCACCACAGTAGGAGTTTTGCATTAAATAAGTAGCAGTAAATGGATTACAAATATGTATTTTGTGTTACAAATATATATTACAAATATATACAAATATATACAAATATATTACAAATATGTTATGCAGGGGGTTCCCCATTCTAGAGGGGTTCAGAGCCTCCTTCAGGCTTCCCCCATTGCTCTGCCCCATTCCAAGGAGGTTCAGAGCCTCCTTCAGGCTTCCCCCATTCTCTGCTCAATTCCAGGGGGTTCAGAGCCTCCTTCAGGCTTTCCCCTCATTCTCTGCTCCATTCTAAGAGGGTTCAGAGCCTCCTTTAGGCTTCTCCCTGTTCTCTGCCCCATTCCAGAGGGTTCAGAGCCTCCTTCAGGCTTCTCCTCATTCTCTGCCCCATTCTAGGGGTTCAGAGCCTCCTTCAGGCTTCCCCCATTCTCTGCCCAATTCCAGGGGGTTCAGAGCCTCCTCCCACCCACTCCCATCAGGGCTGTGCCTGCCCAGGCTGGTCCCTGAGCCCCCTCTCCCTGCTGGATCCCCACTGCAGGAGCTCCCTGGATGTGTTGTCCTTGTTGAGATGGTCACAGAGCAACACTCTCCATTTTCAGAAGGCTTCAAACCCGGTTTTATTCTCTTAAATAAAATGGGAACAAATTTTAGAAATTCTTTTTATAAATTCTTGCAAAACTCTGAAGTTTACATTCGCTCATTGGTCAGGAAAGACAAACAAAGTGCTCACAGTTGCAGGTTTCTCTTATTTATCCTTCTTCCTTTCTTGGTTTCTATGTCAACAACCTTGGTAGAAAATTCTTTCAGGGGTAAATCTTCTCGAACTGCTCTCAGAAGTTGCTGTAAAAGCTCTCCCACAGGGACTGGAGGCCACAAACTCACAGAATCATGGAATGGTTTTGCCTTGGAAGGCCCTTAAAGCTCCTCTCATTCACTGTCCCAGGCTGCTCCCAGCCCTGTCCAACCTGGCCTTGGGCACCTCCAGGGACAGGGCAGCTGCACCACCCTCACTGTCAAACACCTCTCCCTTAAATCAATCCTAAATCAACCTCTTTTAGTTTAAAAATGCTCCCCCTTGTCCCATCCATCCTTCTGCTTGGGGAAGCTCAAGGCCCCAGTGCCCAGAGATCTTGCAAAGTCATTTGTGAGGGGAAATAAATGACCTTAAAGAGTTTTGTGGCTGTAAACCTCTGGATTTCACACAGCTGGAGAAATGCTGGAGTGGGGCAGCAGCAGTGCCGTGAGCTGCCTCCAAAGCACTTGATTTCAAACCACCTGAAAACCACCTTGGTGTCCTCGTGTCCCTCTGGGACATGTCCTGATGTGCCTTTGGGAGAGGTGATGCGGGAGGTGCCGTTTTTATCCCACGCTTTTTGTCCGTTCTGCCTGAGCCACCCTTGGTTTGGGTGGTGAGGGGAAGGACCAGAGACTCAGAGAGGGACAGAGGGGATGGGAAAGTTGGAGAGGGGAGTGATGAACCCATGGCCTGGGTTCTGTGTTCAGAGGGAAGGACCAGAGACCCAGAGAGAGCCAGCTGGGTCCCAGCTCCCAAAATCCAGTGCAATCCCAGCACCAGCTTCCATTAGGAGTGAATGTGGCCCAGAACTCACCGTTTTTATTTTTAACTGAACGGGGGAAGGGATAGTTGCTGGACCCATGGGCTGGGCTCTGTGTTCACTGATGGAGGGAGAGACCCAGAGAGAGCCAGAGGGGGTGGGAAAGTTGTAGAAGGGAGTGCTGGACCCATGGGCTGGGTTCTGTGTTCAGTGGTGGAGGGACCAGAGACCCAGAGAGAGCCAGAGGGGATGGGAAAGTTGGAGAGGGGAGTGTTGAGCCCATGGGCTGGGTTCTGTGTTCACTGGTGGAGAGGGGGACCCAGAGACCCAGAGAGAGCCAGAAGGGGTGGGAAAGTTGTAGAAGGGAGTGCTGGACCCATGGGCTGGGTTCTGTGTTCAGTGGTGGAGGGGAGAACCAGAGAGAGCCAGAAGGGGTGGGAAAGTTGGAGAAGGGAGTGACAGGGACTGGAGGCCATAAACTCATAGAATCATGGAGCCTCCTTCAGGCTTCTAAACCCATGGGCTGGGTTCTGTGTTCACTGATGGAGGGAGAGACCAGAGACCCAGAGAGAGCCAGAAGGATGGAAAAGTTGGAGAAGGGAGTGATGAATCCACGGACTGGGTCCTATGTTCAGTGGTGGAGGGAGAGACCCAGAGAGAGCCAGAAGGGGTAGGAAAGTTGGAGAGGGAAGTGATGAACCCATGGACTGGGCTCTGTGTTCACTGGTGGAGAGAGGGACCCAGAGAGAGCCAGAGGGGTGGGAAGGCTGCAGAGGGGAGTGATGAACCCATGGGCTGGGCTCTGTGTTCACTGGCAGAGAGAGGGACCCAGAGACCCAGAGAGAGCCAGAGGAGATGGGAAAGTTGGAGAGGGGAGTGTTGAGCCCACGGGCTGGGCTCTGTGTTCAGAGGGAAGGACCAGAGACCCAGAGAGAGCCAGAGGGGTGGGAAGGCTGCAGAGGGGAGTGATGAACCCATCCCATGGACTGGGCTCTGTGTTCAGTGGTGGAGAGAAGGACCCAGA
The DNA here is from genome assembly GCF_051311805.1 of Agelaius phoeniceus. Lineage (NCBI taxonomy): Eukaryota > Metazoa > Chordata > Aves > Passeriformes > Icteridae > Agelaius > Agelaius phoeniceus. The sequence continues at coordinate 2,243,754 of NC_135295.1, forward strand.
GAGAGCCAGAGGGGTGGGAAGGCTGCAGAGGGCAGTGCTGGAGCCACGGGCTGGGCTCTGTGAGCTGTGCCCTGAGTGAGAGCCAGGCTGGCACGGAGCTCTCTCCCAGGGCTGCGGGCAGTGCCAGGGAAGCCGTGGTGCCTCTGCCACCTCTCAGGGCTGCTCTGGGGGCTGGGGCTGGCTGCCTCTTCCCACAGCCCCCACACATCCTGGCTCCATCGTCAGCCTGACCCCTGATTCCACTCCTCGGGCTCTGCATCGCTGCCGTTGCCCCAGCAACGTGCCGTCGCCACGGCAACCGTGACAACCTTCTGCTCATTAATTTCAAAAGGTTCGCAGTGTAACAAATGAAATAGTTATAAGCTTGTCAGGGTGTTAAGGAGCAGGGGCTGACAACTTGCCCCCCTTGCCTGTGCTGCCAGAGCAGCCCGGCTCTGCCACGAGGTCCCCAGCCCAGAGCTGCCTCCATCCCATCCCCTCTGAGCGCAGCAATTCCTTCAGGGCAGTCCTTGGAGCGGTGGCATCGCTTGGTGACCACCCCAGGGGACAGATGCAGGTGAGGGATGTAGCAGAGGTGGCTTTGGGGGGTTTGAACCACTTTTCTTGGGCAATTCCTGATGTCCTGCCACTCCATCCTGATGTCTGGGATGCAGATTTACCCCAGGGTCTGTCCTGGAGGAGAATAATTTTTGTGCAACATGTAGCACCTCTGTATCTGCACCATTAAAATTAATATCTTTACCTTTGTACCTGATAGGATTGAGAGGGGGGGAGGATGAACAGATCAAACACTTTCTATACACACATTTATTCCTTAGGAAGCCTGGACACATCACAGATACCCTGGATATCCCCAGCTGGGGGAAGTTAATCCCAGCTGGCTAAGCCTGGCAGCTGAGGTAAATCAATGTTTCCCTTGAAGTCCTGGGCCAGGTTGCTGACAGGTACAAAGAGGTATTGGAAAGCTGAAGCTGCTGAAGCCAGGGCAAAGGACACCAGTTGAGGATTTGGCTCTTGCTTCATTATATACCATTTTGCTGAAATCTCAGCGGATTTCAAGTTGACCAAACCCCTTTAATCTCAAATAAAGGCCATTCTCTGGCTTTTTGTAAGTGGAAACACGAAAGGAACTGGTTGAAAAAAAAAATAAAAAATCCTGCCATTGCAAATTCTGCTTGGCAAGCTGAGAATAAGGTCATTTTTCAGCAACAAAAGTGTCCGTTCAGTTAAAAATAAAAATGGTGAGTTCTGGGCCACATTCATTCCTAATGGAAGCTGGTGCTGGCATTTCACTGGATTTTGGGAGCTGGGACCCAGCTCTGACACAGCCCCTTGTGCCAGACAGGTGTTGCTTTGGGAGCAGGGTTTGCCCCTTGTTTCGGCTCTGGAGCCTCTCTCCTCATGATCACCCAGGGGTTCCAAAGCCCAGACCTGCTGCCTCTATCCCTGCATCCATCCCTGCATCCATCCCTGCATCCATCCCTGCATCCATCCCTGCCTCCATCCCTGCCTCTATCCCTGCATCCATCCCTGCATCCATCCCTGCCTCCATCCCTGCCTCCATCCCTGCCTCTATCCCTGCCTCCATCCCTGCCTCCATCCCTGCATCCACCCCTGCATCCATCCCTGCATCCATCCCTGCCTTCATCCCTGCCTCCATCCCTGCATCCATCCCTGCCTCCATCCCTGCCTCCATCCCTGCCTCCATCCCTGCCTCCATCCCTGCCTCCATCCCTGCCCCTATCCCTGCATCCATCCCTGCATCCATCCCTGCCTCCATCCCTGCCCCTATCCCTGCCTCCATCCCTGCATCCATCCCTGCATCCATCCCTGCATCCATCCCTGCCTCCATCCCTGCATCCATCCCTGCCTCCATCCCTGCCTCCATCCCTGCATCCATCCCTGCCCCTATCCCTGCCTCCATCCCTGCCTCCATCCCTGCCTCCATCCCTGCATCCATCCCTGCCTCCATCCCTGCCTCCATCCCTGCCTCTATCCCTGCATCCATCCCTGCATCCATCCCTGCATCCATCCATCCATCCCTGCATCCATCCCTACATCCATCCATCCATCCCTGCATCCATCCCTGCCTCCATCCCTGCCTCCATCCCTGCCCCTATCCCTGCCTCCATCCCTGCCTCCATCCCTGACTCCACCCCTGCATCCACCCCTGCATCCATCCCTGCATCCATCCCTGCATCCATCCATCCATCCCTGCCTCCATCCCTGCATCCATCCCTGCATCCACCCCTGCATCCATCCCTGCATCCATCCCTGCATCCATCCATCCATCCCTGCCTCCATCCCTGCATCCACCCCTGCATCCATCCCTGCATCCATCCCTGCATCCATCCATCCATCCCTGCCTCCATCCCTGCATCCACCCCTGCATCCATCCCTGCATCCATCCCTGCATCCATCCATCCATCCCTGCATCCATCCCTGCATCCACCCCTGCATCCATCCCTGCATCCACCCCTGCATCCATCCCTGCCTCCATCCGTGCCTCCATCCCTGCCTCCACCCCTGCATCCATCCCTGCCTCGATCCCTGCATCCATCCCTGCCTCCATCCCTGCCTCCATCCATCCCTGCATCCATCCCTGCATCCATCCCTGCATCCATCCCTGCATCCATCCATCCATCCCTGCATCCATCCCTACATCCATCCATCCATCCATCCCTGTATCCATTTTTCCATCCATCCCTGCATCCATTTTTCCATCCATCCCTGCCTCCATCCCTCCAGGCTGGAGCTGCTCTCAGGCTCCTGTGCCCAAGGGGAGCTGCAGCTGCTCCATCCCTGCTCTCTGCCCCAAGCTTCAGGAAGGGAAATCCAGTGAGTGCTCCAGGGCCTTGTTTCCTTGCCTTCAAGAGATCCTTCAAAACCTTTCTCAATAATTAAACAAGTAAGGCCTAAAAATAGCCCCAATATCTATTATATGTGGCAGAATAATTGAAGGGGAGAGCAGGGAAGAAAGTGTCCTCAGTGTCCCAAACTTCCCCCCAGCCCAGGCTCAGTGGGTTCTGAGGGCTGCAGGGAGGCTGCTGGATGGTGGCTGGGATGATTCCTTCCAAAGCAGCCAGATTTGGGGATGGTTCATTCCCTGGAAGAAGTTTTTTGGCAGTTTTTTATGCCATGCTGGGTTTTGGAAGGGCACAGCAGCTGCAGCAAGGAAGGCCTGGCACTTACACCCATGGCTGGAAGCATTTTGCCCATCCTGGGCACCTTAAATCTACCCCAAATTAAGCTGCTGGCACAGCTGGTTCTTGGAAATTGGGCTGCTCCCACCCAGCACATGGTGCAAATGCCATTGTGAGTGGCAGCCCAGGAACAGCATCCCTGGAAGTGACAGCTGGAGCCTTAAATCTGCACTCTCCTGAGCTCTTGCTTATCTCCAAAGCTCCCAGCACTGGAGTGGGGCTGTGGTGGAGCAGATAAAGCCTTGGCTTGGAGGGGGCTGCTGGAGCCTTGGCTCCAGGGAAGGGCAGTGAGGGGAGGCCCTGCCCTGGGGGTGCTGAATTTGGGGCTGTGCCTCGTGGTCCTGGGAGGGGTCACAGTGCTCTGAATCCCGTGGAGAATCAGGAGGAGACTCAGTGCCAGCAGCACCATGGCACTGCAGAGTGAAATGGCACTGCCACACTGTGAAATGGCACTGCCACACTCTGAAATGGCACTGCCACTCTGTGGAATGGCACTGCCACACTGAAATGGCACTGCCACTCTGTGGAATGTCACTGCAGTGTGACATGGCACTGCCCCACTGTGAAATGGCACTGCCACACTGAAATGGCACTGCCACACTGTGGAATGGCACTGCCACACTGAAATGGCACTGCCACACCGTGAAATGGCACTGCCACACTGAGAAATGGCACTGCCACACTGTGAAATGGCACTGCCACTCTGTGAAATGGCACTGCCATACTGTGGAATGGCACTGCCACACTGAAATGGCACTGCCACACTGTGAAATGGCACTGTAGTGTTACATGGCACTGCCACACTGAAATGGCACTGCCACATTGAAATGGCACTGCCCCACTGAGAAATGGCACTGCCACACTGTGGAATGGCACTGCCACATTGAAATGGCACTGCCACTCTGAAATGGCACTGCCACTCTGTGAAATGGCACTGCCACTCTGTGGAATGGCACTGCCACATTGAAATGGCACTGCCACACTGTGAAATGGCACTGCCACACTCTGAAATGGCACTGCCACACTGAAATGGCACTGCCACACTGTGAAATGGCACTGCCACACTGTGGAATGGCACTGCCACTCTGTGAAATGGCACTGCCACACTGTGGAATGGCACTGCCACTCTGAAATGACATGGCCACACTGTGAAATGGCACTGCCACACCGTGAAATGGCACTGCCACTCTGTGAAATGGCACTGCCACACTGAAATGGCACTGCCACACTGTGACATGGCACTGCCACACTGTGAAATGGCACTGCCACACTGTGACATGGCACTGCAACACTGTGAAATGGCACTGCCACACTGTGACATGGCACTGCCACTCTGTGAAATGGCACTGCAGTGTGACATGGCACTGCCACACTGTGGAATGGCACTGCCACACTGTGAAATGGCACTGCCACTCTGTGAAATGGCACTGCCACACTGAAATGGCACTGCCACACTGGAATGGCACTGCCACACTGTGGAATGGCACTGCCACACTGAAATGGCACTGTCACTCTGTGAAATGGCACTGCCACACTGTGAAATGGCACTGCCACACTGAGGGTGGGTGAGGATCCCAGCTGGGAACTGGCAGGGGCCAACTGGGATGGCAGAATTAGCCAGGATGGTGTGCCAGGGGTAGCCAGGATGCCATGGCAGGGTTTACTAGGATGCTGCTGCAGGGTTCACTGGGATGCTGTGGCAGGGCTCACTGGGATGCAGGATTCACTGGGATGCTGTGCCAGGGCTCACTGGGATGCTGTGGCAGGGCTCACTGGGATGCAGGATTCACTGGGATGCAGGATTCACTGGGATGCAGGATTCACTGGGATGCTGTGGCAGGGCTCACTGGGATGCAGGATTCACTGGGATGCTGTGGCAGGGCTCACTGGGATGCAGGATTCACTGGGATGCTGTGCCAGGGCTCACTGGGATGCTGTGCCAGGCACACCGTGAGCTTGAGGAAAGCTCTTCTTGCAGCATGGAGAGCCCATGTGGAAAGGGAGCAGGGCTGAACCCTGGGGGATACCTGGGAAAAGGGGAATGCATTAGGAACGGGACAACAGCCCCGGGGGCAGAGAGAGGAGGGGAACCAGCGTGCAGCTCCTCCATCCCCATGCGGGCATCCCAGGACCTGCCCATTGCCCGGACAGGGGAGCCAGCCCAGCCTCCCAAAACTCCTCCCGGAGAAAGGCAAACAGCTCAGCCGTGCGTTGCATAACCAGGAAAAAAGGCGTCCTCGTCCTCGGAGCCGAGTGGCTGCCGGCCAACTCTGGCATTAAAGTGGAGCAGAGGATACCGGGAGGGGAGCGGGATTAGGCGGGGAGGAGACGGGATCAAGTGAGCAGCAGCGAGGGCAGCCTGGCCGCAGCCTCAGCGAGGGTCACGGTGCCCAGGAGGGATCCAGGATCCCTTCCCTGGGCTCTGCAGGGCCCCGGGGACAGGAGGGACCCAGACAGGGGGGATCCAGCCAGGAGGGATCCAGCCAGGGGGGATCCAGCCAGGAGGGATCCAGGCTCCCTTCCCTTCCATGTGCACAGCCCTGGGGCCAGGAGGATCCAACCAGGAGGGATCCAGGCTCCCTTCCCTTCCATGTGCACAGCCCTGGGGACAGGAGGATCCAGCCAGGAGGGATCCAACCTCCCTTCCCTTTGCTGTGCAGAGCCCCAGGGCCAGGAGGGATCCAGCCAGGAGGGATCCAGGCTCCCTTCCCTGTGCTGTGCAGAGCTCCAGGGCCAGGAGGATCCAACCAGGAGGGATCCAGCCAGGGGGGATCCAACCTTCCTTCCCTGTGCTGTGCAGAGCCCCAGGGCCAGGAGGGATCCAGCCAGGAGGATCCAGCCAGGAGGATCCAGCCTCCCTTCCCTGTGCTGTGCAGAGCCCCAGGGCCAGGAGGGATCCAGCCAGGAGGGATCCAGGCTCCTTTCCCTTCCCTGTGCACAGCCCTGGGGCCAGGAGGATCCAGCCAGGAGGATCCAGCCAGGAGGGATCCAGCCAGGAGGATCCAGCCAGGAGGGATCCAGGCTCCTTTCCCTTCCCTGTGCACAGCCCTGGGGCCAGGAGGGATCCAGCCAGGAGGGATCCAAGCTCCTTTCCCTTCCCTGTGCACAGCCCCAGGCAGGTCCCACCCGTGCCAAGGAGGGGTCGGACCCGCAGCAGCCACAGAGGCTGCCCTGACTCACTGGAGATAAGAACTCACCCAGGAGAGGCTTTTTGTGTGCGATGGGCTCAGTTTGTGCAGGTTGAACTGGCTGGGCAATGGGGAGGCACCGGGCCCTTTCATTAGGGCCAGGTGTGCGTGCAGGAATCACAGAGAGCATCTGGAGGAGGAGGGGATGAGATACTCGTGCACAGCACCGAGGCTGTGGCTGCAGAGACCCGGAGCTTTGCTTTCTCTGAGCTGCTGAGCGTGGAGCTGCTCTGGATCTCGCACTGATTCAGCAAGATGTGAAGGCTTGTAACTTTTGGGAGTTCTTGGAAATTGTGCTGCTCCCAGTCAGCAGCTACTCCTACACACAGAGGAGATACACTTGCTTGGGGAGCTTCTGGAGCTCTACCCGCTGGCTGCCTGCACCAGAATGGGGCTGCAGCTTTTATGCTGGGAAGAAAAAGGAGACATTGAGTGAATTTAAAATCGCAAGGTGCTTCAAAGTCTCCATTAGCTGATAAGCATTGTGCTGGGCTTAAGCCTCCGGGGTGCTAAAAGACACTGACCTAGCTGATAAACCCTCAGCAGCAGAGATGGGGGTTCTGCTGTGCCTGCTCTGCCCCAGGAGCTGCTGCTGTCCCAGCTGGGAAGGTCCAACACAGCCCAGCAAAGCTGCTGCCAGCTTGGGCTGAGCTAAACCCCAGCTGGGTTTGCTGCCTGCAGAATCACAGAATTACAGCTCTGGAAGGGTCCTTAAAGCTCATCTCGTTCGACCCCTCTGCCATGGGCAGGGACACCTCCCACTGTCCCAGGTTGCTCCAAGCCCCTCCATGCTGGGCAGCCACAGCTTCTCTGGGTAACCTGTGCCTCATCAACCTCCACAGAGAAGAATTTCCTTCTAATATCTCATCCTCTGGACTCGCTCCAGCAGCTCCATGTCCTTCCTGTGCTGGGGCCCCCAGAGCTGGAGGCAGCTCTGCAGGTGGGGTCTCACTAGAGCCCAGCAGAGGAGCAGAATCCCCCCCTTTGGGTGATTCTACCCACGCTGTGGGATGAGCCCCACACAGGTGGGACAGCATTGCTTGTGTTGGCTGCCAGTTTTTATTTCCAGGTCACATCGAGCTTCTCATTCCCCAGCAGCCCCATGTCCTTCTCTTTAGGATGTTTCCCAGCAGGGTTTGGCCCTGGTGGTTACCCCACAGTGCCAGCCCTGGTGAGCAGATCCCACACCCTGCAGCAGGGTGAAGGATCACCATTAGCAGTGGATGAGTGTGTTGGGGTTGTTGATAAACAATCCTGACCAGTGGCCAGGCCAAGGCAGTGGGGTCCTGCCCCACCTCCTTGAATTTATCAGGTGTTATCCACACCCAGCAGCCAAGGCAGCCCAGCTCAGGACTGCTAAGTGTCCCCTTGGCTTGGTGCCCTGAGTGTGTGCCAGGGAGGATGAGGATGGTCCCCAGTGAGGGTGCTGCTGGCCTGGGGATGCTCTGCCTGTTGCCTGCAAGGGGTGGCCCTCACTCAGGGTGCCTTTCTGCAACACGAGTTATTTTAATTTTCCCCCTCTCTCTCGCGGTGGCTCCTGTTTGAGGGCTCACCACGATGGCTCCCACTCACCCATCTGTCTGAGCTGAGCATTCCACAGCCCGTGGCACTGCCGGGAGCTGCTGGAGGCTGGGGATGCTCGAGGGGAGGAGATTCAGGGCTGCTCCGCGGGGAGCTGAAGGGCAGAGCGTGTTTGCTCTCAGCTTTGCATCAAAACCCAGGGTCAGAGCCAGGAATCTCTGTCCCCCAAGAGCCTTACAGTGCCAGCGCCCATGGCACGCTGCCCAGGCTTTCTGGCCTTGGGTCCAGGATCAGGGCGAATCCCGTTTTAAGGCAAAAGGTTATGGGCGGGAAGGAAGCAATCACAAAGCAAACACCACAGCCTTCTCCAACCGCACACGGCTCCGGCACAAGAAATAGAAGGGAAGGGACAAAAATAGCCCCCGGTGTCGCAGCGTGGACACGGCGAGGAAGCGGGGCTGTGCTCAGGGGGGGCAGCGCGTCCTCCTGCCCACCCCGACACCGCCAAGGGGGCGTTCTGCAGCGCTGCGGCTGCCAGGCAATGTCCCGGAGCAGAAATGATGAGTGGGCTTCAGGGCAGGTACCTGAGCCCTTGGGAAAGTCACCGCACCCCGCAGCTGAGTCCTTGCAAAACTCGCTGCATCCCACGGCCGGGCAGAGCTGCGGCTCTTTCCCTGCGGGCAGAGGCTGCTCCCAGCCCCCAGGAACTGCACCGTAACTCGGGCAAAGCCCAGATGTGGAGGCACAGGGACTGGCTGGGGCCCGGCATCGGGAAAACCCCACTGCGGGTCTGGCTCTGGCTTTGGGAGCCAACGCAAGCCGCCTTTCCTGGCCAACAGAACTGCCCGTCCCCATTGGGGTGGGTTTGGAGCACGGCGGGGAGGATGCAAAATGTTCAGGGTCCCGTGTAAGCCTTGTGAGGGGCGAGAAAAAGCCTCATCTTGCCCCAGCCCGCGCTGGTTCCCGGCGGGGCGAGGCGGGAAACACCGGGTCCCGTTTGGGTGGGGGGCTCGGGGGAGCCGGGCAGAGCTGCGGCTCTTCCCCTGCGGGCAGAGGCTGCTCCCAGCCCCCAGGAACTGCACCGTAACTCGGGCAGAGGCAAAGCCCAGATGTGGAGGCACAGGGACCGGCTGGGGGCCCGGCATCGGGAAAACCCCACTGCGGGTCTGGCTCTGGCTTTGGGAGCCAACGCAAGCCGCCTTCCCCGGCCAACAGAACTGCCCGTCCCCATTTGGGGTGGGCTTGGAGCACGGCAGGGAGGATGCAAAATGTTCACGGTGCCGTCCGTGTAAGCTTTGCGAGAGGCGCTCCAAAGCCTCATCTTGCCCCAGCCCGCGCTGCTTTGCCCAGGAAGCACCGCCCGGCGGCTCCGGGAGCGGGTCCCGTTTGGGTGGGGGGCTCGGGGGCAGCCCCTCCCCAGGCGGCCCCGCTGCTGGGGGTGCGCAGCTGGAGCCCTCCCAGGGCCCTGCCGCTTTAACCTGCCTCTCCCACGTGCTGTCTGGTTGTGCTGGAGACGGTGACGCAGGCAGGACGTCAATGGACGCTGTGGGAGAATTTAGACTTGGAGAGGAAAGGGGGGGGCAGGGAGGAAGGCAGCGCTTGCAGGGGCGGGGGGTGCACGGCCGGGGCAGGAGGGACCCCGCACGCAGCCCGGAGCATCGCGCCCGGAGCAGCGCTGCCAGTCCGTGCCACCCTGCGCACCCCCTGCCCGGCACAGGCTGGGAGCAGGGCCAGCTGCCAGGGCAATAATCCGCCTGCCTTGCCCAAGCCCCCACAGGGGCCACGTGAAGGCGTCGCTTCCTCCCTGCCCGCTGTCCCGTCCCCCCCCCGCATTGTCACCACACGTGTGCCACTCTTGTCCCCGCGCGGCTCGGGCACGCAGCGACCGTGCCGTGCTGTGCCCTGGGCGTGCCAGCCCGGCTCAGGCAGGAGGGGACGGGTGGGCCAGGGACGGGGCTAGCAGGGACCCTGGTGGTCACCGAGCTGTCCCTCGGCTCGGGGTGGGGAGATGGGAATGACCCCAGTCATGGGTGGGCGAGGAATGGGGGTGGCAGGGACCCTGGTGGTCACTGGGACTGTCCCTGGGCTGGGGCTTGGAATGACCCTGGTGGGCGAGGAATGGGGCTTGCAGAGACCCTGGTGGTCACCCTGGTGGTCACTGGGTGGCAGGGACCCTGGTGGTCACCAGGGCTGTCCCTGGGTTTGGGAATGACCCCGGTCATGGGTGCTCCAGGAATGGGGGTGGCAGAGATTCTGGTGGTCACCGGGGCTGTCCCTGGGTTTGGGAATGACCCCGGTCATGGGTGGGCGAGGAATGGGGGTGGCAGGGACCCTGGTGGTCATCAGGGCTGTCCCTGGGTTTGGGAGCTGGGAATGACCCCAGTCATGGGTGCTCCAGGAATGGGGGTGGCAGGGACCCTGGTGGTCACCGGGGCTGTCCCCTGGCTCAGGAGCTGGCAATGACCCCGTGAGTGCCCTTCCATGCCCGGCTCTGCTCCTCTCCCCATCCCGAGATGGGAATGACTCTGGTCATGGGTGCCCCAGGAATGGGGGTGGCAGAGACCCTGGTGGTCACCGGGGCTGTCCCTGGGTTTGGGAGCTGGGAATGACCCCGGTCATGGGTGCTCCAGGAATGGGGGTGGCAGAGATTCTGGTGGTCACCAGGGCTGTCCCTGGGTTTGGGAATGACCCCGGTCATGGGTGGGCGAGGAATGGGGGTGGCAGAGACCCTGGTGGTCACCGGGGCTGTCCCCTGGCTCAGGAGCTGGCAATGACCCCATGAGTGCCCTTCCATGCCCAGTTCTGCTCCTCTCCCCATCCTGAGATGGGCTGTGGGGGCATCACCCCAAGGGCATCCCCCCATCCCGGGCCAGGGTCCAGCCGATGTGGCAGGGCAGGACCCCCATTGCCCTCCCTCTTCCAGAGCTTTCAAAGCTCTTCCAGAGCTTCCAGCTCTGCATACCCACGGCCCCAGCACTGCCAGGGACAAGCTGGAGCAGCCCTTCCAATCCAGGGAGGGATGAGATGAGCCACAAACTGTGATTCCTCCCTGCATCCAACCCCAATCTTTAGGAGCTACACTGGTCTCCCCAAAACTTGCATGGAACTCTGCTCCCACTTGGTTCAGAGGGAGGAACACTGAGAGAGAGACAAAAAAGTCGTGGCAAAGAGGCTAGAGATGCTGCTCTGCAGTACCAGACTCTGCTCTGGGCCTCTTGGCTTTGCCCCCAGCCCTCTCCCCACTCCCCTCCCTGAGCTGTGTGCAGGACAGGAACAAATATCTTTCCCACTTTAGGTTTTTGGGTGCATTTTTTTGTTTTGTTTTTGTTTTAATAGCCTGAGGGTGTAGGTGGCTGCATATCTTGGAGGACCCAGGAGTCCTGCCTCCTTCCTGCTGGCATAGGGCAAGGGAAAGCAGTTTCCACTGTCAAGAGGCTGCGCACCAGCTGTACAAAGCAGCAGCCTGGTGTGGGAAGGGAGTTACTCAGCATTTGGTTCCCAAGAGACAAAAAAAAAAAAAAGAGGAAAAAAAAAAAGCAGAAAAAAAAAAAAGCAGCTCAAACTGACTTTCCAAAATACTTTGAGGTTCATAGTAATGTTCTCGTCTTTGTCTCATAAATATCCTGGGTTGGATCCTTCCCTCGTTTTCATCCTGTAACTCACAGAGAGGCACCAGAGCGCGGCTGCTGCATGTTATTCTGACTATTTTTATTTTTTATATCTTTGGATACATGATCTCAGTTGATTGGAAAACAAACCCCAGAGAATCCTTGAGGAGAGACTGCAAACAGCTCTTGGTGAGATGACTAATCCCATCTCTATCTAAACCAACAGCATCCTAAAAATAGCCTTATTTCTAACAATAAATATAATAAAATAACTAACTGACAACAAACAGCCCCAAAAAGCCAAACACATTGAAAAGTCCACTGGAAATACATATTGGGATGGGGGAAGGAGCCAGCAGGAAACTGTGTCACTGAGTCAGAGGGGTGGCCATGCCACCAGTGCTGCTCGGTCAGATCCGGCCTCTCTCTTGAGACCACGGTGGCCTCTTGCCCTTGTGCCTTTGCTGTCCTTGTCCCAGATCAGTGTGAGGAAGGCACCAGACCCAGGGGACGCTGATCCCAGAGTCACCAGCACCCGCTGAAAGCCTGGAGTGGGACCCCCTGCCCCAGCTTGGGGTGTGGGTCCTTCAGCCCAATGCTGCTCTGTGCCCACCAGGCCCTGAGCTCACCACACACCTTGGATCATTTGGATAATTTGCCACCTACTTTCCACACACCAGGAGCCTCCCACACCCAGCGTGTTGCAAAACACCCCCCTCAGCTGAGTCACTGGCATCGGGGAACTTCTCCCTGCCCTCCTGGCCTGGGATGGGGCTCAGGGCAGAGCCGGCCCTGACCAACAGCTGTGATGGGAGCACAGCCCAGACCCACTCCAGGCCTTTGGGGAGGAAATTGGGTGTTTTGGGCTTGTGCAGTGCCCTGTGTTGTGGAGGCCAGTGCACGGGGACCACGTGCTGCTGCATTAATGGCTCTGGGCATCATCTGGGTGAAAACACAGTGACTCTGTCCCCATGCCTGGCAGCTCCCCTGTGACACTGGGAGCACTCATATTCTCAGTGCTCCAGCTGAATGTGACCCAACAGGGCTGGCACATCCCTGTCACTGCCCCCTCGAGCTGGGACAGTGGCTTTGTACGTGACAGAGCCATCGCTCAGTGTTTTTATGGAGCACTGGAGCTGCACCAGACTGGTGCTGGCTCCGTGTCACCAGTATGGAAGGTGGGCTGCATTCTGCCCGTCAGGGGAACCCATGAAACATCTACTGTGGAGGCTCTGACCCCTGGCACCTGTCTTTTTCTGCCAGAAGCAGTCCCACACCAGCCTGATTTTTATTTTTACTGCTTCGTGTGGCACGTGGGAGCCTGCCCAGGCCCGCCGTGCCTGGGAAAGGACAGCCTGTGCCCCACGCCGACCCCCAGCCCTGCCATATGGCACTGCTCCAGCATTCCCAGCAGTGGGAGAGATCATCCAGTGGGATCACCAGCTCCCACCAGTGCAGACCTGGGGTGAAGCTGGGTGGTCTGCGTCCCCCCAGCCCCAAGGATGCTTGTGCCCACCACCGACCTTGCTCTGAGGCTGTGGATAAGCAGCACTGGACATGGTGGCGAGACAGGAACAGAACTAGTTACCCAACCCCCTAAAAACCAGATTCCTGCCCAAATTCACAGCCCCAAACTGTCCTGGCACAGAGGGGGGAGTCTCTGTTCGACCTGTTGGATTTTTTACGGGTAGCACAGACTGGTTTATCTGGCTTGCAGCTACTTTAGGAGCTGGGGATGGAGTTGGAGCAGGGTCTGGGCTGCCGAGGAGCACAGTGCCGGTGCCATGTGCTCTGTCACTGCAGGAAGGGCCGGGTGAGGAGGGCTGGGAGAAGGGGTGAGGGCTGGGAGAAGGGGCAAGGGCTGGGAGAAGGGGTGAGGGCTGGGAGAAGCCCAGTGCAGTGAGGATACCAGAGGCAGGAGCAGCCCTGGGCTGTGTCCGGGCACACCGGACAGCATCGTACCCATGAGGGCTCAGTGCTGGACACACAACTGGGACGTTCCGCTGCATCTGAGTGCTGTATCCAGCATGCTGGCAGCACATCTGGCACCTTCGGGGGCAGCTGATGGCACCGGTGTAGCTTTAGGGACACCTGGACCTCACTGACCTGCTGTTCTGAGCCCGATCCCCCATGGGAGCCGGGCAGAGCCCACCATGCCCCCATCACCCCGGGCAGCCGCTGTGGCCTCGGGGCTCGGCCGGACACTCCTGCCCAGCCCGGGGAACACGAGTGGGACCGGGCCAGCCCCTGAGGGCGGCCGAGAGGAGCTCCGGGCCCAGCACACCCCGCCGCCGGCTGCCATTCCCCGTGCCCGGCTCAGCGAACCATTCGGGCCTGGCTCGGCCCCGGCCCGGCCCCGCTAGGCCTCGGTTCCCCGTGCCCGGCTCAGCCCCCCTTGGCCCCGGTCCCACCCCGTCCCCCCCGGCCCCGCTCGCTCCCCCCCGCCGCGGCCATTGGCCGCCCGCGCCGCCGCCGCCGCCCCTGACGCTGGGCCGGGCCCGGCCATGGTCGCTCCCCGCCGGCTCCGCCGCAGCCCCGGCAGCGGCCGGTCCGCGCCCCGCTCAGGTGGGTCCCTCCCGCTCCTCTCGCGCTTCTTCGCCGTCGGCTTTTTTTTTCCGCCCCCCCCCTCCTCCTTCTAATTGTTATTTTTAATTATTTTGGATTTCTTTTCACGTTTCGCGATTTCTGGCGCTTACTTCCGAGAACGGCACCCCCCCCCCCCCCCTTCCTTCCCCGGGCGGCCTTGGGGGGGCGCGGAGCCCCGCTCCGCCCGGCGCTGTTTGGGGTGGGGGGAACGGAGCGGAGGGACCCCCCCCCCCCCTGCCGACCCCCGGAGCCGCACGGAGCCGCCCCGAGGCGCGGGGATGGGCGGGGGCGGGAGCAGCGGCGGCGGCGGCGGCGGCGGCGGCGGCGGCGGCGGCAGCGGCACATCCTTCCCCCGCGCCCCCCTCCTCCCTCCTCCTCCTCCCCCCTCGGCTTCAAAACAAACCGTCACCAAAATGGTGCAGAGGTGAAGGAGGGAGCGGGAGGAAGGGGAAGAGGTGGCGGCTCGGCCTGGGCGCTGCGGGGACAGGTGAGGGCGGCGCGGGACGCGGAGGGACGCGGGACGCGGAGGGGGTGCGGGACAGCGAGGGGATGATGCGGGACGCGGGGGGATGCGGGTGCCGGGTGCGGCACACGGGGATGGTCCCGCTGGGTGCTGCCGGTGCGGTGGGGGCAGCACTGGAGGTGCCCACCCCGCTGCGGGGCGCTGGGCAATGTCCCCGTGGGACCCCCGTGGTGACGGAGCACGAACCCACCGCGACACTGCGCCCACCCCGAGCGGGACCCGCTGCGGCCTGGCGGGACGCAGGGAGAAGCAGGGCCCGGCGGATTTCGGGGGTTGCGGGGTGCCCTCCCTGGCAGGACACGGGGTGATGACATGGGGGACCCGCCGGCTCGGCTCCGGGTGCCGCTGGGGGCTGCGGTTTGATTGGCAAGAGCAGATTTTGGGTAAATCGAATCCTGGAGCGTCCATGCCTTGGCCGTGCGCCGGCTCCGGAGCCGACAGCTGGGATTGTTTGTCCGGGGGGGGCTCAGCGCCTCGGCTCCATCCCACAGCGGCCGGAGCACGGTGTCGTGTGGGGCCGAACCGCGTCACTGCTGCCGCGGCCTCCCCGCGGTGCCGAGCGCTTCCTTGGCCGGAGGGACCGGCGATGCTGAGCGGGGATGCGCTGACAGAGCGCCCGGCATCTGCGGCTCTTCGGCATCTGTGACGCCCGTTGGACCGCAGCTTATCCCTTCCCTGCAGCTCCCAAACCCCTTCGGCTTTGTCGTTGGTTTTTATTCTTTTATTTATTTGCCTTTTCTCTCCTCACGCACAAGAGCAGTACAGTCAGTTGTGCCACACACGCAGCTCTTACCCCTGCACCGCGGTACCCCATGGTACCCCCAGCTCTGCACGGCCACCAGCTGGGCTGTCCCCTCCTCCTAATCCTCCACAAGTGTCGGAGCTGCCACGCGGTTTTGGCTAGTGACTCCCTCTTTGCTGTGGGCAGGGGTCTGGGCAGGGACAGGGACACCTGTGCTGCTGCAAATTCCTCTGGCACTTCAGCTCAGCGCCTCTGCCTGCCCCCACCCCGGGAAGGCCTGATCCTGTCCCTCCAAAGCCCCTTCTCCCACAGTGCGTGGCTCTGTATGGGTTTTTGGGCTGGCGTTGCTTTGCCAAGGTGGATGTTCTCAAACCACTGTCCCAGGACAGCCAACCTGAAGTCCTGCTGCTGATGGAGAAGGGGCTGTGCCGGCCTCGGTGTGACAGGGACGCTCATCAGGCCAGGGGTGCAGGTTTTGGGTTGTAGGTAAGGATTATTCTCATTATGTTCTTTCCTTCCCTGAGCTGATTCAGTGCAGGTGGCCCTGGCGTGGGAGCGCTGAGCTGCCCCTGTTTCTTTGGAGCTCCAGAGCAAGCTGCTCGCCTTGCCCTCAGGATCACTGGAACGGGCTCCTGAAGGTCACAGACCTGTGGATGGGCCTCATGGATCCTCCTTTCCACTCCCACCTTGCCCTTCAGCCCCTGCAGTTGTCGAGCTGAGGCATCTGCACTTGTGCTGGCTTCGAGCAGGTGGCCGATGTCCCCGCAGCAGCAGCAGCAGCAGCAGCAGCAGCGGGGGCCACTGCTCGGGTTTCGCTGGTGCCTCTGCCACAGCAGGGATTTAACGAGCTCATGTTGAAGGGACATCAGCTCCCGTGTCAGGTGGCTCGGGGGTTTCCATTCCTGCCCAGGCTCTCCCCCAGCACAAACCGGCTCGGGGGGGCTCCTCGTGCTGAGTGGTCGCGTCCCTGAGTGTGCTCAGTCCTGCTGGGGGGCTCTTGGCACCTTGGGAAGTGCTGGCTTTGGCAATAGGTGACCTTGGGCACGTCCCTTTGCTTCCCCGTGTTTTGGTGGTGTTCTCGGAACGGGGGAGGTGGTTAATGTGTTTAATCCCCCCCCTCCTCACTGGTATGGGGCTGCTGGCTCCTCTTGGGAAGTGCAACTGCAGAGCTGGAAAGGGCTGTTGCTATTTTGTGCTGTCCCCGAGCGGGCAGGGCGGAGGCATGGACGGTGCTGGAGTCACCCGGGGTGGATTTTTCCCAGGCTGCCAAGTGAAACAAGTGGGGTCTGAGTCTCATTTAATGCCTGCAGCCCTTTACTGTGACTCTGGCAACATAAAGGAGCCTAAATATGGTCATAAACTGCATCCACTTCAAGGTCCCTTCGTGCTGCCAGGGCAGCCTCACGGCGGCTTTGTGAGAGGGAGAACAAAGCCCAAAGTGTCGGACGAAAAGTACAGGAGTGCGACCCAGCTGCCGTGTGCTGGGAGCTGCCTGGCACGGAGGTGTCACTGCTGGTGCAGGCCCTGGCTCACGAGGGAAGGATGGGTGTGAGGGTAGGGGGAGATGCTGCCTGGCACATCCTGAAGGAGCAGGAGGGCTTCAGCTAGGTGTGGAGAGCTCTGCGTCTAACACCCTGGGCAAGTCATTTGAAGCTAAAAAAGCCTCTGTGGTGAGGGGCAGAAATTGCTTTTCCCTCTTGTTTTTTTCCCCAAGCCAGAGTGCTTGCCAGGGTCAGGTTGGCATTGCCTGGAGCGTGCTGGGAGGAACCTGCCATGGGGTGCTGCGTGGCATCTCCTCTGTGATGGATTGCAGGCATGTGGCCTTTTTGGGAGTGAAGGCAAAAGAGGCAGCGGGGTGTGGGCTGCTGACATTCACTCCGCTCCCCTGGACCACCACTGCCCCACTGGGTTGCCCCCAGCAGTGGTGGTGAGATGCCATGTGGAGCTGTGATGGTGTGAGCTGGCCTGGAAGGTGGTGCCTGAGGCTCAGGAAGTGAGCAGGCAGCATCCCATTAAATCCTGTTAATACCCGGGAGCGCACATGGAGGTGACCCAAGGCACGGTGAGCTGCACAGGCGGCGGTGGGGCTGCCGTGTCGATGCTGTCCCGGACTTCCCCATCTGCAAGCAGAGCTAAAAATATCCCCCTGCCTCACCCTGCCGCCGTCCCATCTGTTCCGAGGGTGAACTCCTCAGGCCAGGGGCTCTTTCTTATTTTTATCGCTATTTTGGCAGTTCCTGGCGGCTGAGCCGTGCCGGGTTCAGAGGTGACTCTATTGTAGATGACAGTCCTGCTCCCGGGAAGGTTCAGCTCTGCTGCTGAGCCCGCTGTGGTGAGCAGGGAGTGAGTGAGGAGGAGGAAGGGGAGGAGGAGGAGGAAGGCAACGTGTGGCACTGGGTGCCCTTGGCTGTGCTTGCCCTCTCCTTGTGCCAGCAGGACCGTGGGGTGCATCACCCCCTCACCTCCCCCAGCACTGTCTGGGACTTCGCCACTCTCAGGGCTTTAGTTTTGGTTTTTTTTCCTTTCCTTTTTTTTTTTTTTTTGCCTCTAATTAGAAAAGCTTTCAATAAAAAGCTGAGATTTGTTAATCACTTTGTTTGATCAGAGCTCAGGCAGCGCTGAAGACCTTTAGGTTTTTCCCTCTGCCTGTGTGAGCAGCAGTTTGCTTTTGCTTTCAAGATGGATCTCGCCGTCTGCCTGCCAGCAGCTCTGCCTCCCCGGATCTGTCGGTTTGCATCTTGCACTCCACTTTGCTTTGCTTGTGGTTCTTCTTTAATTTTTCCTTTCCCCTCCACTCTTAGTGTCTCCCTGCTGTAGCTCCCCACTGATTGCAAAACAGACAAGAGCCCACATCCTTTAAAAAAATCCTAAAAAAGTGCCCATGTGGAGAGCAAAGGTTTGCTAAATACTCCACTTTGGAGTGATTTATTTTGGGGGGGTGAGGTCTAGGTTTGCTTTCTCTTAAATGAGGGTGCAGAAGATGGGGGACTTGGGTCTCTGAGCTGCATGGGAACAGTTTTTTGGGGCAAGTTGGCCTGGTTTTGTGTGGGTCACAACAAGGCTGGACACAGCAGCTGCTCCATGATTCCCAGGCTGCTTCTAACTCTGGTGAGCACCTTCCCCTATAGAGAAGGGGGCAATGACATGAGGTGCATGCAGTAGTGGTGGGGATCTGTGTCACCCAGAGGGCTGTGCTCATGGTGACATGTCCTGGCTGTGGCTGACTGCTGGAATGCTGGAGCAGCTGCTGGGGCCTGTTCCCAGTGCTGGATAATGCCAGCTTGCCCAGTGGGACTTTAAATAGCTCCGTGCCCCTCCAGTCCCCAGCAGAGCAGGCGTGGGGTGCAGCTCTTGTGCTGCCACAGTGTCCTGGTGCCCGGTGAGGATGAGCTGGAAGGGCAGGATGGTGCCTGTGCTGGGATGTGCCAGGCTCCAGCCACCACCAGGAGCCACCGTGGTGGCCATGCCACCAGTGCTGCTCAGTCAGATCCGGCCTCTCTCTTCAGACCACGGTGGCCTCTCGCCCTTGTGCCTTTGCTGTCCTTGTCCCAGATCAGTGTGAGGAAGGCACCAGACCTTCCCACCCACCCCAAAGCAGCCAGGGGCTGAGCAGGACACGTAGGGTTTCCCAGATCGCCATCAGCCCTTGGTTTTCCTGGAGGCAGCGATGGCCCTGCTGGGGCTGTGCTTGGAGCAGCACCCCAGCCTGACCCTCCTGGCTGTGAGTGACCAGCAGGAGCTGGAATGCAGAGGTGGGGAGCTGAGCCCCTGCCATCTGTGCTGGCTGTGCCCTGTCAGCCCAGTGCTGCTGGCACAATGGCTCAAGGTCAAAGCCCAGCACGGTGGCTTTGGGGCTGCTGCTGGCGCGGGGTGGAAGCGCTCCCACCTCCTGTCCTGAGTCAGTGCTGCTTGGGCTTGGAAAGGGGGTAATTAAATGACCTATTTCTGGGCAGGGAGGAAGAGGAGGAGGAGGAGGAGGAGGAGGAATGGTTTCTCTTTCCAGAGCTTCAAACAGCTTGCTGCAAACGTCCGGCACAAACCCCAAACCGCTTCCAGCCCTGCAGCCCCCCTGGCTGGGTGCTTGGGGCTGTGGGGAAGGGTGACCTCCCACTGCAGCACTGCTGTTGCATCAGCCTTTTTTTTTCTTTTTTTTTTTTTTTTTTTGGAAGGAGGCAGGACAAATCCATGGCTCCCAAATTATTTTTTTTTTAACCTTTTTTTTTTCCCATCCCCAAAAAGTAGTAATGAGATTTGGGAAGCCATACCTGCCTATAGGGCCGGGTCCTTGACCCGAGCCCACCCCAGGGCTGCCAAGGGATCATCTTAGGATTTCTAGTGGGATTTCTCCTTCTCCTCTCTCCTCCTTCTGCCAATGGGGGATTATCAGCATCTACTGTGTGATGGATCCTGCAGCTCTGGGGCTGTGGGCCTGGGGGTACCTGCTCCAGAGGATGTGGTGGAGCTTCAGGTGCAAGGTTTTTATTGATGGATATAAGCAGTGGTTATAAATAGCCCTGCTTGGAAGTTTTCATCTTCTTTTTTAAATGGAAGTGCCTTTTGGAACAAAGTGACTTTCCTCCATCCTTTTCGAAAGCGTCTTTTTTCTCTTCTTATTTTGAAGATGAAATTTTTTTTTTTTTTTACTCTTAAATTTTTTCCTTTCCGATTTTTTGGAAGACTTCAGGGAAAAATTGCTAGGCGCCATACCCAGGAACACATCCCATGTCGTGCAGGTGGGGAAAATATGTGGGGTCAGATTCATCTGGTTTGGGTTTTCCTTAAAAAGGAAATTGAGAATTGGAAATGTTCGTGGCATCAGTGAGAATTTTCTATCAAAGCAGACAAAATCTGAGGGGCAGGAATTTGCTTAAACCTGCAGCATCAAGTGTAAAAAAAAAAAAAAAAAGTTAAATAAATTAATTGGATAAAGAACTTCTGTTCACTGAAAGACTGGCAACATTTCTGGGTTTCTGTCTGGAATTTTTCAGTTGTAAAACCTGAAATCCTCCCCCACCCCTAGCAGTAACCTTGAGACATGGTGCCGGAGCAGGAGTTTCCACTGGCAGGCAAGAAAAAAATTACAATAAAGAATGTGGACAAATTATTTTGACTGACCGGGCTTTTTTTATTTTGCACGGGCAGTCACCGAGCCTGTCCTGCCCTGCAGCTGCTGTGCTCAGTGCTGGGAGCAGGAGATAAATGACTGTGACGAGGGGCTGGGGCAGGGAATGGCAGGGATCAGGCTCCAGGCACGGGTGCTCTTGGTCCATGGTGGAATCCATAGGGAAGAACCTTCTGGGACAGCCAGAAATGTGTGTTTTTCACCCAAGATACAGAGGCAGAGAGTGGCTGTGTGTTTGTGTAACTATAGGTGAGGGCTGAGCTGTTGTCCTTAGTCTAAATATCGTGATAAATGTCTCTGTGGAGCTGGTACCCACCCAGGCTGGCATCTGAGGGAGCTGCCAGCCCTGGGAGGAGCAGCCACTCTGTCCGAATTCCAGTGGCTGGGAATGGTGTCCATCCCTGGGGTGCAGTGCCCTGTGGCACCTGTGACACCTCCTCTGGGTGGGCACCCTGGAGCTGCTCGGCTCGATGATGGGTGGCTGAAAACCCCACAGTTTGTGAAAATCCTGGTGTTGCTGCAGCCTGGCTCTGCCACAAGCACCCTCCTGCTGCTGGGAATTCCTGCAGGGAGCTCTGGCTCTGTCGGACACGGGGTGCTTGGACTGGTTCAGAACTTGCTGGAAGAACCAGGAGGAAAGGAAAGTGTTTGTGTGTCACCAAGTGTCTCTGGTGCTGGCACCACTGGGGAGGTCATGGAGGCGAGGAGGTGCCTCTAGGCACAGTTATCACAGACTCATGGAATGGTTTAGGTGGGAAGGGACATTAAAAACCATCTCATTCCAACCCTTGGGTTTATCCCAGGGGGTAAACCACACGTTCCCTGGAGACATGTCTCTGCCCTGTGGTAGTAGCAGCAAGTTTATTTCAATAACTGGAACAGCATGTGGAAGGGTTGGGTGGAGGCAGGGCTTACCTGGATGTGGGGCAGTTTTCCATCGAGCATTCCAGTGAGGAGCAGCACTTGGGATCACATGGACAGCGTGTCCATGCCAGCTCTGTCTCCTCTATGGGGGCACTGGGGAGGGCTCATGGGGTTGGGATGCAGCCAGAGCCGGGCGTTACCTCCAGCCTCACCCCTTGGCTGCTGCTTTCCCAGAGAGCTCCGTGTACCACTGGCCGTGTGGCTTTGCATGACTGAGGAGGATTTGACGCCCCATCTCCAGTGCTTTGAAGCCCAGGGATCAATCACGGATCCATCCTCAACCTTCCCTGACTCCCGCGGCCGTTCCTTCCCACGCGCCGGCAACGAGCCGCCGGGAAAACTCGCACCTCTCGGCTCGCTCGCTCAAAAATATCCCCCAGTCCTGCATGGAGGCTGCCAAGATGGGGAGTGGAGCCTGCGCTGCCTCTTAGCAGAAATCTGTCGCCTCGCTCGGCGGTGGGGAGGCTGGGAGGGAGGCTGGGATCTGCCGAGCGCTGAGCCCCGGCGCTTTCGAAAATAGAAGCAGAACAAATGGTTGGAGCAAGATGCTGGTGGTGAAGGCAGCCAAGGCCTCTTCCCGCGGCAGCTGGTGGCTGCTTCTTGCTCCTCCATCAATCCTCTCCCCCCCAGAGCTGGCATTTCCTTGCGGGGGGAGAGGTGAACATCTGGCTCTTGGGGCGGCCTGGGGCGCAGCGATGCTTTGTTGGGTTCGGTGTGGCGCCCTGGGGTTTGGCACAGATGAGCTTTGAGCGAGCTGTGAGGATGGCAGGGCGGGAGGGGGTTCAGTCGGCGTGAGATAAGGAGGAGATGGTCGGGTGGTGCCAGTTCCTGGAGGGACTTTGTCCCAAAACAAAGGGACACGTGCTGGGTTGAGCCGCGGGCACGCGGGCACGGCGTGGCAGCAGGTGCTGACCTGGTGTCTGACAGCTGAGCACGGAGCTGCTCCCATGGGAGGGGTGGGGGTCCCGTGGGGTGAGTTCCTGGGGGCTCCTGGGGGCCCCGGGGGTCGTGGGAGCTGCTGGAAAAAGGCCAAGGTCTGGGTGCCTCCTGCTGCCCCATGGGCACTGCTCTGGAGGGGACAAAGCTGCCTGTCCTTGTGTCAGCCATGGGCACCCAGGAGAGGAAAATGATGAGCCCAGCTCTCAACACAGATTGAGAGAGTTTGGAAAACTCCTGGTAGTCGCCCTCAGGTCTTTCAGCTTTAGGGCCAGATGTGAGTGTGTGCTTTATTGAGCAGGATTTCACACCTGCCTTTGTGCTGGAGAGAGCTGCTCCGAGTGGACGAGGTGCAAGTGGGAAGATTGGGAAGATGCTTTCCTTATGGGAAGATGTTCTTGCCCTGTCCTTTCCAGTGGGAAAGGACCAGCCACGGTAAGCTCAGCATCTGCCTGGGTGACCTTCAGCGCCTTTGCTTGGAGAAAGAGGCTGCTTTGCATGTCCTCTGCCCTGCCAGCAGCACTTGCACCGAGCATCGGGGTCTTTTTGTTATGCAAATGGAGCTTTGGTTTTAGCTTCTCAGAGATAAATACCTTTGAGGCTAAATTTGGAGCTCGGGGCACTGCTGAAAGCGCCCTGATGGCCCAAGGCCTGACAGGTCAGATGCTGAAGGTGATAGTTTGGGTGTTTGGCTCCCCTTCAGGCACGGAAACAAAACAGTCACGCTATTTTTCCCACCGAGGTTATACGAGATTTTCTGCAGCAAGGAACAAGCACTTTGAGTCCTGCTGGGGGTCCTTGGCACCTGCTGCCACCCTGCACTGGAGTTCCCACTTTTGCAGTGATGTGCTGTGGTTTTATTTAGGCTTTTAGAGCTCAGGAGCCCCTTTTGTCCCAGCTGCCCTTCGAGGATCCCCTCTGAGCTGTGCCCAGGCACCGGGGCTCCAATGCAGGACTGATATCTCAGTGTCCCTGACCCTGACCACCTGGGTTTTGTGGTCAGGACCTCTCTGCCACCCCTCAGAGAGGCTGAGGGGTGCAGGCTGCATGGCCAGAGGATGCAGTGCCAAGTGCCATGCACCAGCCTTTTGTCACCTCCCTGCTTGTGCGTGGTGTGGCCCTGGCATCCCCAGGGGCAGTGTGGCTTCCTTTGGGACCCCATGAGTCCCTGGCAGGCCGTCTCTCTTGTGATGGGGTCATGGGCCGTTGGGCTGGGTTTGGGCAGAGCTGTTTGTCTATGGTTTTATTTTTATTTGTGCGTCTTTCGGAAATTTTTCGTCACAGCAGGTGCCGGTTCAGTGCCCGGCAGCGGGGCTTGTGAGCGGGGTGGAAACGTGGCTAAAACTGGTTGGGCTTCTGCTCATACAGTTTTGCTATTTCTGTGCCACAGGAGAGCTTGAGCTCCCTGGGGTCTGCGTGGGGCTGAAGCCATCGGGTTCCTGATTCATCCCTCCTGTGGGGTTACAGGTCACCTGCCAGCCTGAAAACTCACAAAGATCAGCCCAGGGGCTCTCTAGGGCTGAAGCAAGGTGAAGTTCTGAACTTCAGAACACCCAAAGGTATCTTATGGGCAGTGGTGAGTTCCTGATTCATCCCTTCTGTGGGGTCACAGATCACCTGCCAGCCTGAAAACTCACAGACATCAGCCCAGGGGCTCTCTAGGGCTGAACCAAGGTGGTGTGACCCTCAGAACACCCAAAGGTATCTCATGGGCAGTGGTGAATTCCTGATTCATCCCTTTTGTGGGGTCACAGATCACCTAGCAGCCTGAAAACCCACAGACATCTAGGGCTGAACCAAGGTGGTGTGACTTTAAGAACACCCAGAGGTATCTCATGGGCAGTGGTGAGTTCCTGATTCATCCCTCCTATGGGGTCACAGATCACTTAGCAGCCTGAAAACTCACAGACATCAGCCCAGGGGCTCTCTAGGGCTGAAGCAAGGTGAAGTTCTGAACTTCAGAACACCCAGAGGTATCTCGTGTCCTTGCAAGAACACAGGCAGTGTTGGGTTTTGTTCCAGCAGAGAGCTGGACAGGAGCACAGGGTCTCCCACATGCTGCTCACAATGGGATACCTTGGGGACCTGCAGGTGGAAAGGAAAGGTGGTAGGAAATAGAGGTAAAAAGGGGAGGGCAGCTCTTTTTGAGCTGCTTCTTTGCAAAGTTTTGGCATTGGCTGCGTGGAGGGCTGGGCTAAGGCCACCCCAAAACAGGGTGGTCCTGCTCAGGGGCACCTTGGGTTCCACAAGTTTTTTTTGGGGGGATTTAGGACTTGTTGCTGCATCCTGGCAGGGTGGCTGCTGCATCCCCCAAAGCCCTGTGGGGTCTGGAGTGCCCATGCCCAGGGAAGCTGCTGTGCCAACGATGCCCCAACGTGGGGCTGAGGCACAGGAGCAGGTCCCCATGCCAGGGAAGAGAAGGCTCCAGGTAAACCTTAGAGCCCTTTCCAGTGCCTAAAGGGCTCCAAGAGAGCTGGAGATGACTTTGGACAAGGGCCTGGAGTGACAGGACGAGGGTGGGACGGCTTCACACTGACAGAAGGCAGGGTTGGGTGGGATATGGGGAAAAACTTCCTCCCTCTGAGGGTGGTAAGGCCCTGGCAGAGGTTGCCCCATCCCTGGAAGTTCCAAAGGCCAGGTTGGACAGGGCTTGGAGCAACCTGGTCTAGTGGAAGGTGTCCCTGCCCATGGCAGGGGTTGGAATGAGAACATCTTTAGGGTCCTTTCCCACCCAAACCATTCCATGATTCCATGATCCCCTGCATCCTTTCAGCCTGCCCAAGCAAAGGTGCTGCCTTGGTTCTTTTCTTTTTTTTTTTTTTTTAATTCTTTTTTTTTTTTTTTCCCCTAAAAACGCATTACCAGTGCTGCTCATCCATATTTCCACCACCTTCTCCCTCCTGTTCTCGCGCTGAAGTCTATAATGCTGAAATTATAGCATCCCCCTCGTCACCATGGCAACGCTCAGGGATGTATTTAAAAAAAAAAAAAAAAAAAAAAGACCAGAAGCCCTCCAAGGATTATGACTTCAGTGAGGGATCAGGCTGGAGGGGAATCTGGGTCATGGCTGGAGCAGGCTTTTCTTCCAGCCTGTCTTCAGTAATTCCCCTTACAGCACCCGGGGCCGCGTCAGGGCAGGGCAGGGCACCCATGGGTGCCCTCGAGGGGGTCCAGCTGCTCTGGAGGGCGCTGCCTTCTTCTGTATGAGACTGCTTCTTGCTCATGTACACTCTGGGAAAGAGCATCCTCTGCAAGCTCAGGATTCCCACCCAATATTGAGGTGTTTTAACCAAACCCTTTTGATTCCCAAATGTGTGGTGCCTGCAGGAGTGCCAGAGCCTCGCTCCCCCTCCACCCCGCTTTGTGCAGTGCAAGCTTTCTCTCTCATCCCCCAAAATAAACAGGACTTTTTTTTTATATATATATATATATTATTTTTTTTTTACTCCTCTTCTTCTTTTTATTTTTTTTTTTCCTCCCTTTTTCCACACCCCCAGAGCCGCTGTTGCTGGTGGCAGGGAGCCCAGACTCTGTAGGAACTCAGAAATGCTGCGAATCCAAGCCCTGGCTGCCCTCTCAGTTTCGCAATCCTTTGGAAAGGGGGGAGAGAAGAAGGAATAAAATGGGAGGGGATTTTTTTTTTTTCTTTATTAGAGATTTATAGACTTTCCCACCAGTAGGGACAAGGAGCTGGAGCCGAGCGGCCAATTTCGTACAGTAAGTTTCCAACACTGCTCCTCTCTGGCCACTGCAAAACCCTCTGCAGCCTCTCCTCTGGTGGGTTGGGCTGGTTCAATTTTTGGAAAACCATGGGAAATGCTGGCATTTCCAGTGCTGGGGGGCTTGGCAGGGTGAGGGGCTGCTGATGTGGGGGGTGGTGGTGCCAGCACCTCCCATGGGCTAGGTGATGCTAAGGGCCAGGAAAAATCAGCTCAGGTGGTGCTTTTTGAGCAAGGAAAGCCTTTTTCCCTACCTGTTTTTTGGTTGCATGTGAACCCTTTGGCTTGGGCTTCGTGGTGGTGCCTGAGAGCCGCTCATGGTTGCTGGTCCCTCCAGCCAGCTCGGTGCTGCTTGGGGCACGTTCCCTGCTGTCCTCATCCCCCTCAGCCATTTGGCCTCTTGAGGTTTGTGGTCCATTTATTTTTAGGTAATTGCAGTGTCCGGGCGTGGAGAGGCCGCTCGGTACCACGCAGCCGGACAAGGGAGGGGTTTGTTGGCCAGTTATATTTTAAGCAGTTGGTTTCTTACAGGAGAGAGCTTGTGCAGCTCCTTGTGCGCTGGTGTGGAGGGGCCCAGCCAATGCCACGGTGGCTCCTGTGCCCACAGATGCCACTTTACCCCTGCCTGGTGCTGGACGTGGGGCAGGGTGTGAGGGTTCAGCTCCTGGCCCTTCTCTGCACCCTCGTGCAGGATCTGACCCTCTGCCAGTGCTCCTGCTGGAGGAAAAAATCCTCCCTTAAGCTGTGCCTGGATGAGATCTGAGTGCTGGCAGCTCTGCTCCCAGTATCCAGTGATTAATGGGATTAAATTGGTGCCC
The DNA here is from genome assembly GCF_051311805.1 of Agelaius phoeniceus. Taxonomy (NCBI): domain Eukaryota; kingdom Metazoa; phylum Chordata; class Aves; order Passeriformes; family Icteridae; genus Agelaius; species Agelaius phoeniceus. Next base: position 2,270,644 of record NC_135295.1, read on the forward strand.
CTAGTGAGGTTTTTTTCTTTTGCATCTGGTTTTCTCAAGACTTTTCAAGCAGGGGGAGGCCGGGGCCATGTCGCACTGAGATCTGATTAGATAAGGGAGAGCTGCCTGTGAACAAAATTCCTACCGGATAATTATTTATACCTCCATGTGCGTCACTAATAAACATCTGGATCTGCTCCAAACATCTTCATTTGATTTGTTTTGTAGTCTCTCAACAGGGATGTTTCTCAGCTCCCCACCTCCCTCTTGTCGTGTGGCTTTTGAGGACTTGGCTGAAATGAGGGGTGGGTTGGAGCAGATCCCCCCAGCACCAGCCTTGCTCTCCCATTTCCCCCCTGGGCATTTGCACTTTTGGGGCTGGTTTAGCAAATTCCCACTCCTGGGTGCCCGTGATGGGGCGACAGTCACGTTGCCCTTTCTCAGGAGGAGAAAATATGTGGTGTTGGTGGTTGAAGAAAAAAATACGAGTGGTCAAAACAAGCCAAAAAGCAACCCCAGATGTGTTGCCTTCTATTTTAAACATCCTCGTTTGATTTGGGGGCGAACCAGACTCCTGACCTTTCGGAGCACGTGGGGCTGGCAGTCACGCCAAGCTCTCCCAGGCCAGGGCTGACTTCTTGCTCTGTTTGTGTAGAGCCAAGAAATTACTATTAATAACTTTCCCTGAATGAGAGCTGAGTACCTGCTTCCCTGGGGCTCCTTGGAAGGCTCCGGCTTGGGCGGATAACATCAACAGTCATTAGGAACGGGACTGAGAGCATCGGGCGCAGCTGGGATGCAGATGGGAAGGGACTGATGTGGGAGGGGAGAGATGAAGGAAGCCTCTGGCTGGCTGTGAAGCGCCTTGGGCAGGGCTTGCAGGCGCCACGAGCCATTTTTTGTGTGTTCCTCCATCCTTTTTACAGCCCTGGCCCCTCTTTGCACGAATGCGATGCGAAAACCATCCCGAGCCGCCGGAGCCGGCGGCGAATGCCAGCTCCATCCGTGTTGGCTCTAAATCTGTGTCTCACCTCTGCTGGGCTCTCAGGAGGAAAAAAAAATAAATAAAAAAGTTTCAGTGCTGCACCCAGCCTTAATCTCTTTAAACTGTATTTCGCTAATCCTTCATTAGGATCTCATTGTGAGCTTGTTATCCCGTTAGGGCTGAGCCGTGCGTGGCGGCGCCCGCCGAGCTGGGTGGGAAGGGAAGGGAAGGGAAGAAGGGAAGAAGGGAAGGGAAGAAGGGAAGGGAAGGGGCTGCCTTGGCCCAACCTCCTCCAGGATGTGCCAGCAGCACCAGCCAGGTGGGCTCAGCTCTGTGGGGATGGGTGTCTGTGCTCTGTGCTGCTGCTGGGCTGGGTGCTGGGTGCTGGTTTTTGGTGTGAGCTGTGGGGATGTTGTTTCTCTTTCTGTTTGCCTTCCCATCCATTCCTTGATGTGTTGGAGCTGGGGAGGGGGGGGGTGTCAAGTAGAAAGTGCTGGTTTTGGTTTGTACCAAGGCTTGGTCAGTCTTTAGGGCATTTCTGGGAGCACCTGCAGTCCCGGGGCTGGACACCAAGGGCAGGGTTTTAGCTGGGGTTGTTACCCTGGAAGCTGGCAGGACACAATCCCAGGGGTTTGCACTGATCCCCCTGCCCTCTGCCACGAGAGTGTTAGAAAAGGGCACCAGTTGGAGCCAGCATGGGCAGGCAGGTTCCTTCCTTTAGTGAGAGCTGCTCTCCTGCTGGCAGGCTGTGCCCTGCTTGGTGCTGCTGTCCCCTGTCCCAGGGGCCACAGCCATGCCAGCACTTTGCACCCTTCCCTCCACACAGCGACCTTCTCAGCGTGACTGGCAATGCCAACAGCTCTGCAGCACCCTGAGGGCTGGGATACCTGCAGGCCACGTTTCTGGAAGCCCTTGGAGCAGGAGGGTGTAGCTGGAGGGGTGGGATGTCCACCCTCCCTGCTGGCTGCTGGAGCTGGGCTGAGCCGTGCAGGCTGCGCTGGCCCGGAGCAGGAGATGGTCTGCAGAGCGGTGCAGAAAGCAAAACAAAACCCACACACCCACACATTCCCACAAGCACACAGGCAGTGAGCAGGCAGGAGGGGATCTGCCGGCAGCCAGAGCCGAGGCTCGAGTTAATTTGGTGGAAAATGAAAACCATTGCGGCGAGCGAGAAGGTTCCTGCCTTTTCTTTTTCCTTCCTCAAAGAAAAACATTAGGTGGGATTTTTACCTTCCCCAGGTTTTGTTCCGTGCAGAAATGTGGCTCTGAAGAGGAGCCTGGTGGTTAAAAGTGTCGCTGCCTGTTTTGTACTTTGCTGCCCGGCCTCCTCCCTGCTGGAAGGTCTCGTGGGCACATGTGTCACCGTGTCCTTGTCCACTTCTGCACGGGGTTGAGGGAGGGAGGTGGCTCCTGTGACATTGCTCAGTGAGTGACAATGAACTCGGCTCCAAGCTTTGCCTGAGAGCCTTGCCTGGGCTGTAAATTAATGCAGGTTTGTTTGCTCCCAGACTGGGGAGCAGCTCTGCAGGTCGTGCATTCGGGCGGTGCAGGGGCACAGTGAGGGGCTTGTGGCATCCTTCACCTTCTGGAGATGGGATCTCTGAGCAGGGAACCCCAGCTGCTCAGATTCCAGGTGTGGGACTGACAGACAGGTTCTGGCTGGGGCTGGGCTGGTGCTGTACCTGTCCTGCTCCCCACCAGAGCACCTTGGAATTGTGAACTATTGTGAGATAAGATTTATGCTGGCTTTCATCTTTCCATCATCCTTCCATCTTTCCTCACCTTTCCAGAACATGAGGATAGTGAAGTCCCAGGAGGACGGGATCCCTGGGATTTGCTCTCCTTGCCTGGCTTTTGCAGCCCTTTGGGCTGCTCCTGTCAGGGGCTTGGCTGTGCCTGTGCTGCCCCACTCTCCTCCTGTGCCTGGGAAGGTAGAGCTTTTCCAAATGCCTCTCTCCCCTTTTCCTGTGCCTATAATTAGCCCTGGCTCCCTGCCACCATATACTGTACGATCCTGGAAAGAGGTCATGGCTTTGCTGAAATTCTTGGGAACAGAGCTGCCTTTGCAGCTGGGAAAGCAGCGCAATTTCCAAGCAGATAAGAAATAGGGCAAATGCAATTCTGTTCCCTGCTGTAATTTATGGGCTCTGGGGATGGCATCCAAGGGCCTCCTCCCTCCCCTGGCTCTCCACGTGCTTGGGAGAGTCTGGGTGGGTGAGGAGGTTCCAGCTGGTTCCCAGCTCTGCTGTCCTGTGCACTGGTGGTGGATGAGGAGGGTCCTGTCTTCTCCTGGACTGCTGGGTCTGGTTTTCCCCTTCTGCTGGGTCCTGCAGAGGCCTTGCCCAGGACTGGAGAAGGAAACAAACACATTTTTGGGTGTGTGTGTGTGTCCTTTTCAGTTCTAAAACTTCTCATTTTGATGAACTTCCCCAGAATGGAACTTCCTTTGTAGCAGGAAAAGGATCATCTTTTGACCATTTCCAACTGAAATGATTCTGTAGTTCTGTGATCCCACAATCTCTGGGCAGGTGAGGAACAGGACTTGGCTTTTCTTCCAAGGAGGGCAAAGCCCACAGAAGCAGAAGGGTCTGCAGCAGCTGGGGAGGGTTTTCCCACCTCCAAATCCTCCTGTGCAAACTGGTGAGAAACTCAAAGTGAAAAGAGTATTTTGAAAAGAGAAAACTCCCCTCTTCAGAAAAGAGAGACAGAAGCACAGCAAAATCCCCTGGTCAGAAGTTTCCCAAAGTTTTGCTGTTGTTTCTCTGCCCCTGTACAGTCGTTCTGAGAAAAAACCAGGATAAATCTACCCGAAAAGGACAGGATTGGAGAGCAAGGGCTTGAGTTTCCATTCCAACTGGGACTCCACACGTGCTGTATCCCCCTGGCAGCATCCTGCTGCTGAGCTGATCGTCCCTTTCCAAAGGAGAGATTAGCTAAAAAAATCAGGAGATTAAAAAGCAAAACACTTTCCATTGGTTGTAATTGGCTTCTGGGCCAGTGAGCTGCTTCCCTTCCCTTCCCTTCCCTTCCCTTCCCTTCCCTTCCCTTCCCTTCCCTTCCCTTCCCTTCCCTTCCCTTCCCTTCCCTTCCCTTCCCTTCCCTTCCCTTCCCTTCCCTTCCCTTCCCTTCCCTTCCCTTCCCTTCCCTTCCCTTCCCTTCCCTTCCCTTCCCTTCCCTTCCCTTCCCTTCCCTTCCCTTCCCTTCCCTTCCCTTCCCTTCCCTTCCCTTCCCTTCCCTTTGAAATTCTCTGAATTTTCCTTTAACCACTGAAGGGTTTTGAGGGGGAGAATCACTGAGGATGCTGAGGTCCATGGTCCCCTTTGACAACACCACAACTTTTTCTGGTGATTCCAAGACTTGATAAACCCCATTTTTTTTTTTATTTTTTATTTTTTTAAACTGGGAGCAGCATTTGGAATTTGGAATTTTGCAAGGATCACTGCTTCTGTCAGAGGGAGGTGATGCTTGCACTGGCCACGGAGGTTTTCTTGCCCCACAAGGGGAACACAGGACAGTCTCCTATGGATCCATGCTGCTCGGTTGGCTGATTAACCAAATTAGGCAGAAATCTCATTTTTTCAGTGTAGGTGCCTGTGAACCCCCTTCTGCTCCCCCCTTGCAGTGGTGAACGTGGGGGCTGGTGTAGGAGTTGCTGACGACGGCACCGAATGTGTGTTTCTTGTGTGTTTCTCTGCACCTCGCTGGGGAGAAATATTTTAATCTTTTTTTTTTCTTTTTTGTTGGTTTTTTGGGGTTTTTTTTGTGTTTTTTTGTGTGTTTTTTTTTTTTTTTTAATAGTGGATCTGAAGTTTGGGGAGTAGAGATTTGTCAAGGACGTGAAAGGGAGCTGGGGCTCGAACTGGGTGATTTGTACTGCCCCGAGGATGATTTTGTCTCTGGCTCAGGTTTTTTCCCTGCTGGCTTTCCAGAGGCAGCTGGGTGGCAAAGCCTTGCTCCAGCAGGATGTGCCACCTGCCTCTCTGGATGCAGCAAACATCCATGCTCAGCCACGAGCCCCTGAGTGTGGGTGTGTGTGTGAGGGGTCAGGGTTTGCACACACCCTCCCTGCTCCCCAAGGCCGAGCAGCCCTGGCTCTGGCTCACATCATGGCTGTGCCAGGTGATTTTCCAGCTGCTCTGATGCTGGCACAGCTGGCAGGGGCTGTTGAAAGGTGCTGGAGGGCAGCAGCCCTGCCCAGGGCTGGCTCCACTCTGGACACACCAGAGGGGCTGCAGCACAGCCCAGGATGAAGCGTGAGCCTCCCAGTGCTGGTGTTTGACAGCAGCCCCTCTCCTCCCTCTCCTCCTCATCTTGCCCTTGCAAACAGTTCACAAAAATCTCTCAGCTTCCAGCAAGGCTGCAGGGCTGGGCTGGAATGGAGGACAGCAGCAAGGGGCAGCTGAGATTTTTCTGGTCCCCCTACCTTACACGTGCCTACCTCCTCCTTCTGCCTTTGCAGTGCTGTTGGAAGGGATTTTGGGGGCTCATGTGGCAGCCAGCAGTGGGAAAGCCCTCTGCCAGCCCAGCATGCCAGCCAGTTGCAGCTGAGAGGTGTTTTAGGAGCTGCTACCACCTGTCAGAGCAGGGAGGTGGATGGCCTCTGGACACGGGTGATCACGTTTGTTTGGTTTCCATGGGGAGAGGCCAGGCTGAGTGACCTCAGGTGATACCCTGAGCACCTGCCCAGGCTGTGGCAATGAAGAATTTCCCCATGGTTGGTGGTTCCTAACTCAGGTGATGGCAGAGCCAAGGCCATGAGGTGCCTGGGCTTTGCTCTTAGTGGTGGTGATCGTCTCCCCCACCTGCCTTGGCCACACCTCACCCCATGGCCCTGGAGTTTGGACCTGTGTGACAGAGCCAGAGCTGGGGCTGAGCTGGCCTGGACACCAGCGAGGCTGGAGACACCCAGGGCCAGGTTCCCAGGGCTGTGTCTGCCTGGGGCAGCTCCCATGGGGTCCTTGGAGCCCTGCCCGTGCAGGACCCTTCCCAAAGGGGAGCTGAGAGGAGCTGGCACCTTCTTCATGCCAAGGCTTTGCTATTGCTGGGCATGCACACAGCAGCTCCCATGGGTCCTTGGAGACCCTGCCCCATGCAGGGTCCTTCCCAAAGGGGCAGTGAGAGGAGCTGGCACCTTCTTACCAAGGCTTTGCTATTCCTGGGCATGCACAGAGCAGCTCCCATGGGTCCTTGGAGACCCTGCCCGTGCAGGACCCTTCCCAAAGGGGAGGTGAGAGGAGCTGGCACCTTCTTCTTGCCAAGGCTTTGCTATTGCTGGGCATGCACACAGCAGCTCCCATAGGGTCCTTGGAGACCCTGCCCATGCAGGATCCTTCCCAAAGGGGCAGTGAGAGGAGCTGGCACCTTCTTCTTGCCAAGGCTTTGCTATTGCTGGGCGTGCACAGAGCAGCTCCCATGGGGTCCTTGGAGACCCTGCCCCTGCAGGATCCTTCCCAAAGGGGAGCTGAGAGGAGCTGGCACCTTCTTCATGCCAAGGCTTTGCCCATGCATGCACACAGCAGCTCCCATGGGGTCCTTGGAGCCCTGCCCTGTGCAGCATCCTTCCCAAAGGGGAGCTGAGAGGAGCTGGCATCTTATTCATGCCAAGGCTTTGCCCATGCTGGGCATGCACACAGCAGCTCCCATAGGTCCTTGGAGACCCTGCCCTGTGCAGGATCCTTCCCAAAGGGGAGGTGAGAGGAGCTGGCACCTTCTTCATGCCAAGGCTTTGCTATTGCTGGGCATGCACACAGCAGCTCCCATGGGGTCCTTGGAGACCCTGCCCTGTGCCAGGACCCTTCCCAAAGGGGCAGTGAGAGGAGCTGGCACCTTCTTCATGCCAAGGCTTTGCCCATGCTGGGCATGCACAGAGCAGCTCCTATGGGGTCCTTCCTTGGAGACCCTGCCCATGCAGGATCCTTCCCAAAGGGGAGATGAGAGGAGCTGGCACCTTCTTCATGCCAAGGCTTTGCCCGTGCTGGGCATGCACAGAGCAGCTCCCATGGGGTCCTTGGAGCCCTGCCCTGTGCAGGATCCTTCCCAAAAGGGAGGTGAGAGGAGCTGGCACCTTCTTCATGCCAAGGCTTTGCTATTGCTGGGCATGCACAGAGCAGCTCCCATGGGGTCCTTCCTTGGAGACCCTGCCCATGCAGGATCCTTCCCAAAGGGGCAGTGAGAGGAGCTGGCACCTTCTTCATGCCAAGGCTTTGCTATTGCTGGGCGTGCACACAGCAGCTCCCATAGGTCCTTGGAGACCCTGCCCTGTGCAGGATCCTTCCCAAAGGGGAGCTGAGAGGAGCTGGCACCTTTTTCATGCCAAGGCTTTGCCCATGCTGGGCGTGCACAGAGCAGCTCCCATGGGGTCCTTGAAGCCCTGCCCTGTGCAGGACCCTTCCCAAAGGGGAGGTGAGAGGAGCTGGCACCTTCTTCATGCCAAGGCTTTGCCTGTGCTGGGCATGCACAGAGCAGCTCCCATGGGGTCCTTGGAGACCCTGCCCGTGCAGGATGGGGCAGTGAGAGGAGCTGGCACCTTCTTCATGCCAAGGCTTTGCCCATGCTGGGCGTGCACACAGCAGCTCCTGTGCCTTCCCTGAGCTGCTCACTCTGGACACAGCAGCTGCACATCAGAGCCCTGCCTGTGATGAGGCTGTTGGTGCTAATGCTGTGTGCCCAGGTGTGCTGGGATGAGATTGTGATTCCAGCATCACCCACCTGCTCCTTGTGCCTCCAGCCCTCTGGGGACAGTGGCTCTGCTTGTTCCACGCTCTGGGTTGGTTTTCCTGCAGCTCTGGTTGTGTAACCCACGGAGGGGCTGGGTTACTCAGTGGCCACAGAGGGTCAGGGATGAAGTTTTGGTGTGTGCAGGTGGCGTTTGCACTCCCCCACGCCTCGGGTGGGGTTTGTGGGGATGAGAGACGTGGATGGCTGCGTGCATGGAGGGCTGCAGAGCAGTGGCAGAGGATCTGTCCCCCCATGGGACGCGAGGGAGAGGTGGGAATTGGATCTGTGGCCTCTGGGGAGAGGCAGCAGCAGACAGGAGAGGTTTGCAGGGAGTCTGGGTTGCAAAACACTTGATGGTGCCATCTCTGCTTTACCTCTGCCTTGGAAATGCCAGCAGGAGCTGGAAATGCAGGTCTGGAGCAGCTCTCCCTGCTGCTGTGAGGTCTCCTGCACCCCTGGAGCAGCACTTTCCCTGGTGCTCAGGAGAGTGTGTGGGCTGTGAGCAGCGTGGGGGCACCCACAGCCCCTCTCAGCACCTCTGGGATGGCTTTGGGTTGCACATGCACTGTCCCAGGCTGCCATGAAATTGGATAAAACGAGTTCAGGAGAGTGAGAGGCTTCTCCAGCTGGATCTGGCAGTGGCCTGCTGTACCCAAACCTGGACATGATCCCAGACCTGACACCCAGCACGGAGCCACTCGCTGTCCCCATCAAGGAAGGGGCCAGCGCTCTCAGCCCCCAGGGCTGGTGCCAGCAGGTGGCAATGTGGCCTGAAGTATTGTCACTGTCACCAGGGTGAGGACAGTGCTGGCTGCTTGGGGTATGGGGCACCCACGTCTCGCTGTCCCTGTGCTCTTATAGGAGCCCCCATGATGTCCTTGGGGGTTCTGGGGTCGCTTTTGGGGTCTTCCTTGTGCTGCTGTGGCTTGCTCAGGGGGAGGAAATTGGGCTTTAGGAGATGCTTGTGTGTCCAGCTCTGTGGTTCACATCCCCTCTCTGTGCCTCAGTTTCCCTGCATTAGGAGGTGCTGCTGGTGCTGGGATCACTCTGTGCTGCCCAGTACTTGCCCAATGGGCTGGGATTGCACTGTCCTGCAGCACTGTCAGCCCCTGGAGTGGGGAGCCTGCCCAGCTGTGGGTACCTGCACACCCAGGGTGTTCCTGCTCCCGCCAGATGTGCAGGGTGGCCCAGCTGTGCAGCGAGGGCAGGAGCAAGGTGGGTGCTGGGGGTTCTGGGGTCACTTTTGGGGTCTTCCTTGTGCTGCTGTGCCAGCAGGTTGGGACAAGAGGTGAGTGGCTTGCTTAGGGGGAGGAAATTGGGGTTTGGGAGATGCTCTGTGGTTCATGTCTCCTCTCTGTGCCTCAGTTTCCCTGCATTAGGAGGTGCTGCTGCTGGGATCACTCCATGCTGCTCAGTGGGCTGGGATTGCACTGTCCTGCAGCACTGTCAGCCCCTGGATGGGCTCCTGGAGCGGGGAGCCTGCCCAGCTGTGGGTACCTGCACACCCAGGGTGTTCCTGCTCCCGCCAGATGTGCAGGGAGCTGGGTGGCCCAGCTGTGCAGGAGCAGGATGGGCTCTGTGGAAACCCCTGTGCTCTCCAGCTTGCCCGGGTCCCCCAGCAGCCTTTGGTCACTGGTGTGGTGGCGCGTGGCTCTGCCCTGGGCCCCCAGCCCTGCTGCACCTCCGGCCGCCCCCACGGCCACGCAGCTGCAGGTTTCAGTTCTGCATCTCTGCTGCCCAAGGGGAACTCAGCCAGCCAGAGCGAAACTCGGTGGCTCCAACGGTTGCACTTGTGCCACCACCCCCCCCTCGACGCCCCCTCATGTCCCCGTGGTCCTTGCAGGGCCAGCAGCCGCTGTTGCAACACTTGCAGTGACAGCTGTGCTGCTCCGACCTTGCCTGGAGCCTGGAGAGCAGCCCCAGCTCCCCTGCCCAAAGCCAGGGCTGTGTTTGGTGCCAGGCAGGGTGACCTGGTGGAGCAGGGGGTGAGCCCCAACAATTCTGCCTGGATCTGGGGTGCCTTCATGGAATCCTTCTATGGGGTTTAGAGGAGCAGGGGGTGAACCCCTTCATGCCATCCCTCCGTGGGGTTTAGAGGAGCAGGGTGTGAACCCCTTCATGCCATCCTTCTGTGGGATTTGGAGGAGCAAGAGGTGAACCCCAACAATTCTGCCTGGATCTGGGGTGCCTTCATGCCATCCTTCTATGGGGTTTAGAGGAGCAGGGTGTGAGCCCTGACAATTCCTACCTTGCCTGGATCTGGGGTGCCTTCATGCCATCCATCTGTGGGGTTTGGAGGGGTGTGAACCCCAATAATTCCTACCCTGCCTGTATCTGGGGTGCCTTCATGGAATCCCTCTGTGGGGTTTGGAGGAGCAGGATGTGAACCCCAACAATTCTGCCTGGATCTGGGGTGCCTTCATGGAATCCTTCTATGGGGTTTGGAGGAGCAGGGGGTGAACCCCAACAATTCCTACCCTGCCTGGATCTGGGGTTTGGAGGAGCAGGGGGGTGAACCCAAGCAATTCCTACTGCTTTGATCTGGGGTGCCTTCATGCCATCCTTCTGTGGGGTTTAGAGGAGCAGGGTGTGAACCCCTTCATGCTATCCTTCCATGGGGTTTGGAGGAGCAAGGGGTGAACCCCAACAATTCTGCCTGGATCTGGGGTGCCTTCATGCCATCCCTCCATGGGATTTGGAGGGGTGTGAACTCCAACAATTCCTACTGCTTTGATCTGGGGTGCCTTGATGCCATCCCTCAGTGGGCTTTGGAGGAGCTCAGTGCAGGTGCCATGCTCTGCATGTGCCCCTGGCACAGCTGGCTGGTGCCATCGTTCTTGGGCACTGCTCACCTCTGCCCTGCCAAGCTGGGCACCTCCATGCCACTGAAGGTGGGTTTCCTCCTCCTGTCCCCCTTTCCACAGCCCCTGGGGCTGTGCTGCTGGGATTCTGGCACCACTGGATGGCTGGGAGCTGGGGCTCCTTGCTGTGTTTAAGTGCCAGCCTGTCCTGCCTGATGCCCCTGCTTGGAGTGAGATCTCTCCCAGTTTGTTCTTTCACACCTCGTGGTGTCAAGCCAGAGGAAACCCAACTGGAAAAGGCTCAACAAGGTCTAATTAAACCTTGGAGATATTGGCTGGTGCAAACTGAAGGCTGGGCCATGACTGAGATGCTTTGGTTTCATGAACTGGGGAAATGGAGAAAAATGGAGAAAATCCTTTTCCTTCTTTTTTCTTCTTTTTTCTTTCTTTTTTATTTTAAATTTTATTTTGTCTGCTCCTTGCTGCTGTTGGGACTCCCTGAGACTGACATGGCCCAGCTCTGGGAAATGGGGTCTGGGGTCTCCCTGGTTTGGGGTGGGAGTCCATGAGCACCTGGCAGAGGAGCAGTGGGCTGGGTTGGGAGCCTGAGGTGGGGAAGTTTGGGTTTGGCATCCAAATGTTTGCAGCCCCGAGCCCGTTGCTAGAGGAAACACGAGAAAAGGGGAAGGAGAGATTGCGGTCAGGGCTCTTCCCCTCCAAAATCTGCGCCTCCCTCTTGGCCCCTCCAGCCCCAGAGCTCCTTCTTCTGCCCATCCATCCCCCCTGGGCTTTCCAGATGTGTGCTTGGAGGTCCCCATGGCAGTGGCCATGGTTCTTTATTTCTGGGTATTTTTTGTATGTGTGGTGTAGGCAGGGGTTGTATGTGTTTGGGGTTTATATGCATGGGAATAAATTTGTATTTGGGGGTTTATCTATACATGTGGGAATATATATATAATATATAATAAATAAAAATATAATAGATATATACTCTAATAATATATATATAATAAATATATATAATAAAATATATATAAATATATATATTATATATAAATATATAAAATATATAAATATATAAAATATAGAAATATATATAAAATATATAAAAATATATAAATATATATAGAAATATATATAAAATATATATATAAAAAAGAAAAATATGTAAAATATATATATATTATATATATAAATATATAAATATATATGTATAGATAAACCCCAACATTTATATATATACAAATAATACAAATAATACAAAATATACAAAAAAATATACAAATATATAAATAATACAAATTTATATATATATACATATATTTGGTGGGTTACATACATGGGAATATGGGTATTTTGAGAGGGCTATGTGTATGGGAATATATATATTTTTTGGAGTTACATATGTGGGAATATATATGTGTTTGAGGGTGCAAGCAAAGACTGGCTGTGGCACAGGGGCTGCTGAGCATCAGCTGAGCAGATATCCAGGGAAGTCACCAAATCCTGCACATCCTCCAGGATCTTTATGGGCAGGTTGGAGCAGCTCCCTGCTGCCTTTGCGTGGCAGGTTGTGCCAGCCTGACTGCATCAGTTCAAAATGGGGATCCCAGGAGGTTCCCCTGGTTCTCCTGCCCTCAGGAATTTTGGTTTGTTACTTGGTGAAACCAAAGCTTTGGTTTTCAAATAGCAACAGTGTTAGCACTTCAGCATTTCTGCCCCAAAGCTGGCCATAAAGATTGTCTTGTCTTTACCCCTTTCTCTCCCCTTCTTTTCTCACTCAGAAACAGGAATTCACTTGCCTTTGCCACCTCCATCCCTACCTTATGTGGGTTTTTTTTTTCCCTCAGCTTATAAAATAACAGCATTTTGAAAACACAATACTTTCCCCCTTCCCTGGGCAGCATTGCTCTGTTTATGAGGAGAAGGCTTGCAAAGCACGTGTGTGGTGGGGTGAGCCCTGGCCAGTGGCCTGACCCAGCCCCAGCCCCTCAGCAGGGCCTGCTGTCACTGTGCAGGTCGAATGGTCACCTTTTGAAATGCTCCAGAGCTGCTGGGAGCAGTGCCAGGATTTTTGCCTCGCTTGGCAGGGCAAAGGACAAGCATGGACAGACAAGGGAGCTGGCAGTGCCACTGAGCGGGGGCTTTGCTCCTTTGTACCAGCTCAGAATGTTGCAAAATGGGGACTTGGGGGTTCACTGGGGTTTGCTGGTGCTGGAAGTCCCACCAAAAGTCCAAAGGGCAGCGGATTCTGCAGCTTGGGGCGTGAAGCAGCTCTGGAGGGTCAGGGTCTCAGGACCATCACCCCACGGGTGCTGTTCATCCCTGTCTCGGGTGACACGGGGCTGCAGCCCTGCAATGTCAGAGTTATCTGCAGGCTGAACACCCCAAAACCAATCCTGCTCCCCCTGGAGTTCCCCACCTTGGCCCTACAAGGGCAGCTCATCTGCCAGATCGGGTCAGCAAAGGCACTGCTGTTATTTGTCACCATCTGGGCACTGTGGGCTGGGTGGGGTCAGTTGTTGTCCAAAGTCATTGTCCTGGAGGGCTCTGGGAGCCAGATGTGGCTGCTGCCCACCTCCAGCTGTGGGCAGCTCTGTCAGTGCAAGAGTCTGTGAGTGGTGACTGTGTGGCTGTGCTGGCTGTCCCATGGCACCATGAGCATCCTGGATATTCCTGGTGTGTCCAGCAGCATCTCCCACTGAGACAAAACAACTCTGTGTACAGACATCTGAGGTCTAGGCTGGCCACATGTCCCCCACTGCATCCTAGTGGGCTGTGGAGCTGACCCCAGTCCCCCCACAGCAGAGCCAGCCTTGGCCACATCCTCCACTCAGCCTGGCCTGTGGTCCCTGGTCCCCACGTGGCTCTGCCACCAGCCCTGCAGGGCTCTGCAGTGCTGAGACCAGAGAGAACTGGTCAGACACTGAGAGGAGGTTTAGGAGCCTCTGGTCCCTGGTCCCTGTGTGGCTCTGCAGTGCTGAGACCAGTGGGAGCTGCTCAGACACCAAGAGGGGGTTTAGGAGCCTGTGGTCTCCAGTCCCCACATGGCTCTGCCACCATCCCTGCATGGCTCTGCAGTGCTGAGACCAGAGAGAACTGGTCAGACACTGAGAGGAGGTTTAGGAGCCTCTGGTCCCTGGTCCCCACATGGCTCTGCAGTGCTGAGACCAGTGGGAGCTGCTGGGACACTGAGAGGAGGTTTAGGAGCCTGTGGTCTCCAGTCCCCATGTGGCTCTGCAGTGCTGAGACCAGAGAGAGCTGCTGGGACACCGTGAGGAGGTTCAGGAGCCTCTGGTCCCTGGTCCCCGTGTGGCTCTGCCACCATCCCTGCATGGCTCTGCAGTGCTGAGACCAGTGGGAGCTGCTGGGCCAGTGAGAGGAGGTTCAGGAGCCCTCTGAGAGACCCTTGGCATTGAACAGCACCTCCCTTGTCCTGGCTGGCAGCGTGGCACTCGCAGGGTGGTGCTTCTTCTGTGGCTGTCCCTGTCCCCAAGTGGTCAGTCATTCTGCAGGACACTGTTGGATTCAGAGAAATAAAGGAGTGGTCCTGAGGGGAGGTGGCAGCTTGGTCTGGGCTTAATGGGACAAGGAGCCCCCCGTCCTTGTCCCTGCTGCTCCCTGTTGTGGAGGACAGGCCCGTCTGTCTGTCCTGACGAGGGGATCCCTGTGCCTGGTGCATTTGCAGGACTCCAGCCCGAGTTCTGCGAGGTTTGAGGCTGGAGAGCAGCTCACACCTCGGGGCTGTCCCCTGTGCTTGGCTCCTGCAGCGGGAGGAAGGGGCAGCCCCGGCCGGAGCCGCTCCTGGCTCCAGCTTTGTTCAGGGGGAATTTTGTAATGGCAGGAAATGAGCTGGCTGTGGGAGGGGAGGAGGCCGGGGGAGGAAGGCTGGTTTGTGGTTGGAGCGGAGGATGAGGACGCCGGAAAGCTGAGCACAATTCCTCGCTCTGGTGCAGGTGCTGGGGGTGAGGCTGCAGCTCGGGAGCTCTGTGCCTCAGTTTCCCTTTTGTTCAGCACCGTTTTCTGTGACGGTGTTCACAGGGGTCTCAGGTTGAGGGAAGAGATGAGGATCTGACTCCATGTTTCAGAAGGTTTGATTTATTATTTTATTATATATATTATATTAAAACTATACTAAAAGAATAGAAGAAAGGATTTCATCAGAAGGCTGGCTAAGAATAGAATAGCAAAGAGTGATAACAAAGGCTCTGTCTCGGACTCTCTGTCCGAGCCAGCTGGGCTGTGATTGTCCATTAATTAGAAACATCCAACATGGGCCAATCCCAGATCCACCTGTTGCATCCCACAGCAGCAGATAACCATTGTTTACATTTTGTTCCTGAGGCCTCTCAGCTTCTCAGGAGGAACAATCCTAAGGAAAGGATTTTTGATAAAAGGTGCCTGTGACCCTGTTCCCTTCATGGGAGTGTGCTGTGGTGGGCTCTGCACAAGTGCCAGATGCTTGTGACCACCAGTAGATGACCAGCACAAGGCCAGCTGAGGCTTTGCCCCATGGGTCTCCTCCCGTCTCCCAGTGTGAGTGGGATGAGTTTTAGGAGCTGTGTTTCCCTCTGGGCCGTGGCAGATTCTCCTTGGGCCAAGCACATGTGCTGCATGCATTCCCTGGGACAGTGTCTGAGCAAGCTGGTCAGTGCTTGTTCTTGTGGGATGTGCATGAGAATCTTCCCAGAAAACACAAAGTTCACCTCAGCCTTGAGCAATTCTCTGCTGGCCACGCTGTCGGTCTGGGCCACATCCCTCATTAATGTTAACTTTTGGTTCATGGTTTGTTTAATTCCTGAACTCTTTTTAATTTCTTTCTCTCTGGTCACACCGAGGTGCTTCCCACATTGCACAGCCCCAGGGCTCTTGATTTCCTGGATCCCTGCAGGTACCTGGCCAGGTCCCACCCAGCCTGCATGGCCCTTGCAGCGATGCTGAGGATCAGGGCAGTGCAGGAGGGGACCCATCAGCCAGGAGTGCAGGGGATACTGGGCTCCCCTCGCTGTTCCCTCCATCTGTGCTTGGATGGGACACACGGGGAGTCCTGTCCTTGCCTCTGTCCCCACCTCTGTCCCCTCACACTGACAGCTCCTTGCTTTGTCTTTGCAGTTGGATTGAGGAGCGGTGGCTGCAGCTCATCCCTGCCAAGAGCAGAAGATGCAGGAGGCTGCATAGCAGGTATGGGGAGTATCCCAAACTCTGGCTTCCTGCCTTCCCTTTGCGTTTGCTTGGCCCTGTGTGCTGCAGAGGGTCCCACAGAGACCCCCTCAAGGGTCTCAGGCTCCCACAGTGGTGCCAGCCAGACCCTGCAGCCCTGCTCCAGTGAGGGCTGGTGCAGGAGGGGCACAGGGAACACCTTCCTGCACTGTGCACCCCTCACCTGCTCTGCCCATGGGGGTCCTGGTGGCTGCCACTGCTGTTCCCCAGTGCCCATCCTGCCCTTCACTTCCCCAGCTGGCACAGCTCTGATGGCTCCCAGCCGTAGCCACAGCACTGATTTGGGGTTCTCTGGGTGTTTTGCAACACAGCCCTGTGGATCAGTGCAAGGGAGGGTTTTCCTGCCCTGTTTTCTCCCGGTGTGGACAAGACTTGTGGCCAAACCTGCTGTTATTTTGTCCCTTGCATTCCTCTAAAATAAGGTGCTGCTGGGAGAGGGCCTCATGTCCAGGGTTTCTTCCTTTTCAACCTTCTTGGCCTGTTTATTGCTCTTACAGTAAATGTTTGTGTCTCCTGTGTCTGCAGTGAGGTTGTGGTACAGACACCACTGCGGGCTGCTTTATGAGGGCTCTATGGTTTCATGAAATGCATCTTCTGTACCTGAGAGTGGAATCAATAAAAGGAAAGATTTTTTTAAAATAATATGCCCCTAGCTCCTGAACGGAGAGGGCTCTGTCACGACTGCTTAGTGAGCAGTTTTGTGGGGTTGTGATGACTTTTAGTGCTGGAGAAGGGGGCAGGTAATTTATTTGGAGGCCTGGTGATGGGAGCTGGGGGCAGCATCACTGCGTCCTCTGCAAGGTCAGCACCAAGGGCTTCATCTGCTGATAGGAACCAAGAGCAGCTCCCCAGGCTGGGTCAGGGGGTGCAGCAGCAGGGCCCTGCTGTGTCTCAGCGGTGCTTGGTGTGTGCCAGTGATGGGCCAAGGCACAGGAAGGTTTGAGGGCTTAGCTGGCTCTGTCTGAGTGCTCTGAGAGTGTTCTGGGGGCTGCTGTGGGACCAGCTCTGATCCACTCCCCTGGGCACAAATGAATACTACCTCAAGGGCACGTGTTCTGGTGTGGTGAGTGATTACTTGGAGTGTTGGGGCAGTGGCTCTGTCTGCTGTGGGGTGTGCATGGAGGGCAGCACCCTCCCTGGCTCCCAAACACCCCGGGACAGGGCACATTCCGTGCCCCAGCCCGGATGCAGGTGGGCGGTGGCAGGATCTCTGTCACTGCCTTCTCCCCCTCATCACTGCCCAGCTCTGACCAGTGACAACAGCTCCTTGTTCTCTAGTTTCACACAAATTCTTGGGTTTGGGGTTGGCAGTGTCCTCCCTCAAAGCCCTCGTATTGCCAGCACAGAGTTTTGAGCGAGGAGGAGCAGTTTAGGGATGGCTGCGACTGCAGAACTGCTCGCTCCAAGCAGCAGCTCAGCAAGTGGTGCGCTCAGGGAGGAGGATTTGGAAAAGCATCTCTGGGGACTGCTTTAAGACTTGTCCCCTTGGCTGTGCAAGTGACAGGAGCTGAGCAATTAGAGGAGCAGTATCGACCCAGCCTCGGGAGCTGTGACAGCCGGCACCGGGCGATTGAATCCCGGTGAAGCCACGTCCTGGACGTGCAGCATCACTGCCTGCCATCAATAGGCATTTGTCTGAGGCCAGCCCCGTCTGAGGCCAACCAGGCAAACCTTCTTCTGTGGCAGAAGACTCTTCAAGGGCCTGTGACCTTAATTGAATCCATTCTTTCGTGTCCTGAAGACGGTGGCATGGTCTTGATGCAGCCACGCTCGGTAAATGACGCGTCCAGCCCTGCATGCAGGGATGTGCCACCCTGTGAGATTTTGCATCCTGAGGCTGATTTCCAGCTGCTTGGGAAGAGCCCTTGGGTTCACCAGGTCTGTTCCTCTGCTCTCTGAGCCCTTGCCTATGTTCTCTTGGAGGTTCACTGGCAGCTGGAGTTCGCAACTCCCAGGCTCCCACTGTCCTGGAGGAGTGAGTGTGCCACCACACCTGGCACCTGGCTCTTTGCAAGACCCTCCTGATCTCCAGGGAGAGCTTGTAAAATCCAGCCAGTGGGCACAATGAAACCAAATCCCCACTCTTGACCCTTTGGGATATGGAATACTGAATTTGGCGAGGCAGTGGCTCCTGCTGTGTTTGCCGCAGCTGAAATGTGGCTGAGCTGTTGGAGGTCACCTTTCCAGTCCCCGTGGAGCCGGGTGGCCTTCTCTGGTCACGGCACTGCCCTGCGCTTTGGGTTCTGAGCTCATCCGCTATTTTGCCACTGGCGGGCGGGAGAGGGGGGAAAAAAAAAAAAAACCCCGTGTCTTCAAAGCCCTTTTCCCTTGGGGAAAAGCCAGCTTGGTCAGAAACGTCGGCGCAGAAATGTCATCTGACCCAGCAGCTGGCTCACGCCTCCCGGGGGTCCTGCGGCGTCCGCTCGCCACGGGCCTGCCCCGGCTTTGGGCTGCCGGAGGAAACGAGCCCGGCCGCTGCTTTTGGCAAGCTCCGGCCGCTCCCTTCCCCCCTGCACGCTCCACCACCCCCTCCTGCTGCCTCCGCATCTGCCTGTGCCCTTCAGAGCGCGGCGCCGGGGGTGCCGGGGCTCGGGGCCGGGGCAGCGCTCGGGGATGGCGGCTCCGGCCGGCGCTTCCTCCCGGCCCTCAGCGCGCAGCAGCCGCGGAGAAGGACGCAGCCACCCTGTCTCCTGTAAGTACCTCTCACTCTTTCCACTGGAGAGTTAAAATTAGAAACTTCTTTTTTTATAAGGCAGGCGTCGCTTTAAAGCTCGCCAGCCCAACTGGGTTTTCTTTTATTACCCCCCCCGCCCGCCTCCTTTTCTCTTGATTTTTTTTTTATTTTATTATTTTGTTGTTATTGTTCAACGCGTGCGTGCACTTTTCTCCCTTTTTATTTCTTTTTTTTTTTTCCTTTTTTTTTTTCCCCCCCCCCCCTTCTTTTCGTTCCTTCCTATTTTAAACACGGGTGACGCTGCAGTGTCGGTGCGGAGTTTGGAGCCAAATAAACAGCTCGGCACTCACTCCCCCACCCCGATCGCCTTACAGAGCCCGGGGCCGGAGCCCAGCGCCGAATTTAGACCCTTATCTATTGTCAGCCTCCACGGTCGGCGCTGCTCTGCCAGGGAGGGGTTGCCCCGGACCCCCTTGTTGCTCCTGACACAAATTCTCGCTGTGAGTTGTTGTTTTTCCCTCTCCTTTGTGTTCGTGCTAAAGCACAGAAGTGCCCTTAAATCAGGAATCAGGACCCGTTGCTTTTTTGTTTGTTTTGTTTTGTTCTGTTTATTCCAGGGCTGGCTGAGCAGGGAGGGAGAGAGGGGGAAACTGAGGCACAGAGGTGAGCACAGCTCCCTGATGGGGGGAGTGGGCGAGCTGGGATTTCCTCTTTCAGGAATCAAAACAAACATAGACCAGGAAGGAAGAGGCAGCAGGAACGGGCTCAGACGCAGGACCAGTGCTTGTCCCGGGGGATAAATCCCTTTGCAAAGCCCGTGCCCCCTGCCCAGGGCCGGTTCGGGCCCGGAGGTGCCGGGGCTCCGCCGGGAGCTCTGCCGGGCCGGGCCGGGGCCAGCAGCTGGAAGTGTCCGTCCCAGCCCGGATCTGCGAAAGCAAACAGGAAGGCGAATGGGGAGCAGCCGCTGTGTTTACTCAGAGGTTATTTATTGTGGTTCCTCAGAGGTTGGTGCTGGGGACTTTAACACCTTCCTGCTTTGCTGCTGGGTCCTTTCGGCCAGGGCTGGATGCCCGGCAGGAGCCGCGGGCGCATCGGAGGTGAGCCAGGTGCCAGGCGCTGGTGTCAGGCCAGGTGTCACACTGGGGCTCTCTGTCCAGCTCCTTCTCCTCCCCTGACAGTTTCCTGAATGTTTGTTTTGCTCTAGAGCCCAGCCTGGCTGGGTTAAATGTGGTGGGGATGGATGTAGTGGGGCTGGGACCAGGGCTCATCCTAGAAAAAGCTTTTTCCTTTTGATTTTTTCAGGGTTTTTATGCTGTTGCTGCTTTGGGATAACTGTTAATAATGCTGATAATGTTCATATCCATGTCTGTGAAAATGAAGGTGCAGAGCCTGTAGGAAGGGCATCTTTCAGAAGTGTTTTTAGTGTTTCCCTCCCAAGAGGGAGGGAGGGAGAAGTGTTTCCCTTCCCAGGCATGTGCTGCTCTAGCTCTGATGCTCATGGGTCAGGCTGGAGGATAAACTTTGGCTGTGCTTTGAGTTAAACCCTGCCCTTTCCCATTGCTGGGTGCCTGAGGTGGGTTCTCCCCTCTGCTTGCCTTGGAGGGACGTGTCACAGGGTTGGTCTCCTTTGTTGGGGAACCACTACAGGGTCCCAGGGTTTCTGCTTTTGGAACTGAGGGCTGCCCTCAGTGCTGCCCTAGGCAACAGCAGCTGCAGAGCCCTTTCCTCCTCTTCCTCCTCTTTTGGGCAAACAACCCATTTGGGCAACTCTTCATTGATGCATTTTTACATCCCCATCCTTCAGCAAAACTTGTGATCGAAATATTTTCATTTCTTTCTACAAACTCATGCCTTACTTTTTCTCATCCCATC